>NC_073303.1:2795257-3095257 GCF_027595985.1 Sorex araneus
GTGTGTGTGTGTGTGTGTGAGGCACAGCTGGAAGTGCTCGGGAGCTGCGGGGCCATGCCCACACGGCATTGCCGGGATTTGAACCCGGGACGGGGCTGCAGCCTCCTGCTCTCTCCGGCCCGCCCGTGCCCTGACTCTGGCCGGGGTCACTGCTGCCTCTGGGCCCTGCCCCGTGCTCCCCGCCCCTCCCCGCGCGCCCCGTTGGGTGGTCCCGCCCTTGCTTGCACCCTGCGGCCCGCCGGCGTGGGAAGGCGGGCAGCTCGCACCCCCCTGCTCTCGGGGCCGAGCTTGTGTCTCTCGCACCCGGACAGCGAGAGCCTGTGTGCGGCCAGGCCCGCGGTGAGACAGCCCCTCCTGTGAGACGCCCCTCGGGGACTCGGTCCCTGTGGAGACCCTGTGGGCGCCCCCCCCAGCAGTGGGCTCTGCAGGACGGGGGTCAGCGCCCCTCGGCGTGTTGGGCCGGGGGGCTGCGGTGGGCCGGACTGGCGTGAACTGGCGAGGATGTCAGGGGCCAGGCTCCCCGCTAAGGGCCCTGGGCCCCTTCCCGGGGCGGGGCCCTGGGGCTCCCCAATATCTGGCGGGCACTCCGGACCACACCGGCTTCTCCCCACGCACGTGGGGCGGGCGCAGCTCCAGCCCAGCGCCACGGAACCTTCCGGGCTGCGAACCGGGAGGCGTCTCCTTGGCCGCGCCAGGGGGGCTGCAGAATGAAAACGAAATGAGATGGATTCCCTACCCGCCCACCCCCCCCCCGCGCCTGCCCCTGCCGAGCTGCCCCCCCTCCCCGCCTCCCCCTCCCCCCCCCCGCCCCACTCTCCCGGGGCCGAGTGCTGAGGTTGCACATGAAGCGGGGCTTTTATTAAAGCTCCGAATTCCCAAATATTTATTGTGGCTGCGTTTTATACTTCAGTCACATCATGAATGTCGTGTCATTTCCTCCCTCCGCTCCGCTCCGTTCCGTCGAGCGTCTGAACGGACGCGTGCGGGCCCTCCCTCGGTCCGGCCGGCCGGGCCCTCCTCATCCCCCGCACCCGCAGGGGTGGGGAGAGGCGTTCAGATTATTTTCTGCCACCCTTAAACACGGTGAGGGTTCAAATATTTCAAAATATTTGTTTTCATTTGAGTTCGTATCCGCATCCATCAAAGACCCATTCCAGTAACATTGGGTTTTTATTCCGCCATAATTGGAACTGAGAAACAAAGTCGTGTTTCGGGGGGGGGTGCGGTGCGGGGGGGGGGGTAGGGGGGCGTGAGGGGTGGTGGTGGTGGTGGTGGTGGTTCTAGCTTGTGATTGAAATCCTAGAAAGCAGTGCAGAAACCTGGTCCTTTTATAAACGTAGGGGTTTTAAAAATGCATTCCTGTTTACACAGGTTGAATGTTGCTTTGAGAGTTTCAGAGACGTGTTGATCTTCGGGGTGTACGTTCATAGGAGCGTTTTCTCTGTATCTTTTGGCCGCCGGCCTAAGCAAATCACTCAGCTCTGGGCGGTAAATAACTCTGTGACTATCGGGTGAATACGTTGAACTCAGGTTCCCGAGCCCCGACGTTCCCCCTCGGTGTAAGCATCCCTCGCGCTTGTTTGCTTTTCATTCCCGGCTCGGTTTAGATCAGCGGGTCCCGCCGTGCCTCTCCCTCCTCCGGTCTCGGCCTCACGCTGCGCCGGGCCAGGTCACGGGCATCAAGGCTTCCACTGAAAACAGTAGGAAAAAAAAAAAAGATTTAAAAAACGTGTGCAATCTCCCTAAGCCAGCAGAAAGATAGGACATGATGGTGAGTAATTACCATTACGGGAAAATAGAGGTGTTTGGCCCCGTTTTCCTTGTGGTCAGTTAGCCCTGTGGTCATTGGCCCCTTTGAACCCTGGGACTTGATTTTTTTTTTCTTTTTGGGTCACACCTGGCGATGCTCAGGGGTGACTCCTGGCCCTGCACTCAGGAATTACTCCTGGCGGTGCTCAGGGGACCCTATGGGGTGCTGGGAATCGAACCTGGGTCGGCCGCGTGCAAGGCAAACGCCCTCCCCGCTGTGCTATCGCCCTGGTCTGAATCCTGAGACTTGGTTTGACAGTCTTGTGTGATGTGAGAGTGAAACCAAAGGGCCGGTTCGTTCTGGCGAGGAGGAATGAGGCCCAGGCCCCGTCTCCCCCACCCCATCTTCTCTCCCTGACCCCTGGGTCCCCGAGAAGATCTCTGGGTGCTCAGCAGAGAGGGTGCAAGGAGGCTGAGCTCACACTCACACACTCACACACACACACACACACACACACACACACACACACACACACACACACACCCGGCCCCAGGCAGCTGGACCAACCTCGAGGCGTCCGCTCCTGGAACTCAGATCCCCTCTTCTCGACCAGCGAGAACAAGCCCCTTTGGGCCACTACTGGTTTCCCGGTGAGGAAGAAGCCGGTCCTCGAGGAAGGAAGGTCATTTCTCGGCCTGGCGGGACAGCAGCGAGACCCGCTCAGCTCCCCGGCCCCCGCCCAGCCCCTGAGCCCTGCCAGGAGTGATCCCTGAGCACAGAGCCAGGGGTGGCAGAGCCGCGTGTCCCCCAAACCTAAAGGGAACCATTCAAAAGCATCGGTGATGGGAGAGGCCCTTGCCTCGCACGCTGCTGACCCCGCTGTGATCCCCGGCACCCCGGGGGGTCTCTGGGCCCCGCCAGGAGTGACCCCTGAGGCTGGAGTAAGCCCCGAGCACTGCCGGGTGGGCCCCCAGACAAAAGAAGAAGAGTGAGGTTGTTTCTCCTGTCAGCCCCGTCCTCCCCAGCCCCGCTGGCCTTTATACCGGTGGCCTTCGGCCTGCGCCCTCCGACCCACTGACCGTCGTCTTCTCCTTTCAAGTCCCGTTTCCAGAACTCTCTGTCTGTTCCAGGCCTCCCTCCCTTGTCCCAGGGACTCATGCACGTGACTGCCCCCCCCCGAAGTGGGGAGGGGGGGTCGTCAAGCCGTCCTGGGCGGCAGGAGACTCACTCGGCAGCCGCTCTGAGGGACCCCTCTGGGTCTCCCGGCCACTCTCTGCCTGGATGCCAGCAGCCAGGAGGGGGGTGGGCCGATGCGGGAGGGTCCCGTCTCCCACCCCCACTCGGCTGGCTGAGTGCCGTCCGCGTTCCTGACTCGGAGCCCGGAGGAGGCAGGGCGCACGTTTGCTGGGCCCCCGCCCCAGGCTCGGGCAGGCCGGGGTCGGTCCCTGGCTGGGGCCGGTGCTCCTGGTCCAGCACTTTCCCCAGCCATTATTTATCTCCTTTTATCTTCCTGCCAATCTGACGATTTGGGCCGGGCGGATTCCTATTATTGTCTTTTTCCAGGCAGGTGAACTTGGAGCCAGCTTCCCTTTCTGCAAATGAGTCACTTAGTTCACTTCCAGAAGCTCTAAGTAAACACCGAGTCCCCCACCCCCGCAGCCCCCCCCCCCCGCTCCCGACCGTGTGTCCCCCACCGCCCCCCCCCCCCCGGGTTCCCGCCACCTTGGCAGAACACCTGAGTTGTTTCCTGCAGACCGTTCAGAAAACTCCCGCGTGAAGCGTTGTACTGTGACCGTCTCCGGCTCATTTTGAACTTTTTTTTTTTTTATAAATTTATTATTATTATTTTTTTATGATCTCTCTTCCCCCCCTCCCTCCAGTGTGTTGAATAGATTATATTATTTTGCAGACAATTAGGAGTAGATAAACTCGGGATTGCTTGTTCAGTTCAAAGCTCCTTTCTCAGCCCCGGGGGCTGTGCGGGAACAAAGGCCTCACTGTGGGAGCAGAGCGGGCGTCACCGCCCCCCTCCACCGGGTGCCAGTGAGAGTCCCAGGGCGCGCAGCCCGGGTGGGAGCGAGAAGCCGGCCCCCCGTGGCACGGTGTCCCTCCGCTCAAACATTTGGCAAAGCGAACGCTCTTCACACGGATGATGTTTGAAGAGCAGAGACTCAATACTGAGCTCGGCGTCCTTGGCGGCTCGAGGGTGGGGGCTCTCTGGGGTTCCCCGGGCACGGGGCTGGGTATGGGGGGCCGAAGCCGGGGGTTCGCGTTGGGACGGGGCCACACGCCTCTGTTGGAGCCTTGTTCCCCTTCTGCGACTTCTGCCCGGGGCAGGTGTCGGGAGACGGGCACCCCGGGGGCATCTGCGTGAGCGGTGCTGGGCAGCCTTCAGCAGGGGCCGGGAGGGGCGGTCAGCCGGGAGGGGCGGTCAGCCGGGAGAAGGGCCGGGGCCCGCCTGCCTCACGTCTGGGCCGCGGCTGGGGTGGACGCACTTTCCCTCGGACCGGCCCGCCTGGGTTTTGTTTGGGGTGGTCCCTCCGTGGCGTCTGCCTTCCGGGGAGCCCCCGACCCACCCACTGGGGACAGTCCCCCCCCCCATTGCCCCTCGTGAGTCACCCCGGGGGCAATAATTCCGCAAGTCTTTCAGCCCAACGTTTCAGCAAGTTTTTTTTTATGCTAATATTTGATTTGGAGCAATACCGTGGTTTTTCCAAGCGCTTTCTCTTGTGGAAACTCTGGGCCGTGAGGGACGCAGACAGATATTTCAGAGCCCTGCATGCCCCAGACAGCGGCAGACACATGGCAGCAGTAACGGCCGAGAGGGCCCCCCGAGCCTCGCCAGCCCGCGCCCGGCTCAGCGCTGGCCTCTTGCAGCCCGGACACGCGCCCGCCGGCCGCCGGCACCGGCCCCGAGGGGAGTAGCGCCCGTTGGGGGAGGGGCCCGTCAGCACATGCTCCGAGGGGGCTCGGAGCCCTCGGGGCGGTGCCAGTGTGGGAGCCGGCCCCCCCCCCCCCGCCTCCCGTGTGGCACAGGTAGAACAGCGCCCGGGGAGAAGGGCAGGCTGGTGGCCACCGAGGGGCCGACCTCTGGGCGCCCGAGCGGGAGGCGGCGCTTACCCGACGTCACCAAAGCCCTTAACGTCTGTGACAGAGCGGGCGGGCGGCCCCTGCCAGCCCTCAAGGCCTCCACTCCAGGGGTGTTTTTTGCAGTTTCAGCAGTGTGTGTGTGTGTGTGTATGTGTGTGTGTGTGTATGTGTGTCTGTGTTTCTGTGTATCTGTGTGAACCTCTGTGTCTGTGTGTATGTGTGTCAGTGTATATGTGTGTGTTTGTGTGTGTCTCTGTGTGTGTCTGTGTGTGTGTCTGTATGTGTGTGTCTGTGTGTATCTGTGTGTGTGTGTGTCAGTGTATATGTGTGTGTCTGTGTGTCTGTGTGTGTCTGTGTGTCTGTGTGTGTGTCTCTGTGTGTCTCTGTGTTTGTGTGTCTGTGCGTCTCTGTGTGTATGTCTGTGTGTGTGTCTGTGTGTGTCTGTGTGTGTCTCTGTTTGTGTGTCTGTGTGTGTCTGTGTGTGTCTCTGTGTCTGTGTGTGTCTCTGTGTCTGTGTGTCTCTGTGTGTATGTCTGTGTGTGTGTGTGTGTGTGTGTGTGTGTGTGTGTCGGGGAACCCAGGGAGGGTTTCGATGCCACCTGCAGGCGGGCAGGTCTGTGCCCACACCGACAGGCTACCGTCTCGAGGTGCCGAGTCTCCGGGAGATGACCCCTGGAGGGTGCCTGCCCCCGGCTGTCTCCAGAGCCAAAGGCCTGCGTGTGTGTTTTCACTGGGGGCGGCAGGAGCTGCACACGGGAAGGAGACCCGGCCGCGAGCCCGGGTTTGTGCAGACCCAGGAGTCCGGGTTTCCTGGTGGGTTCGTCGCTTTTCTCGACACAGGGGTCCTGTGGGCGCCTCAGGGAGGTTCGGCCCAGGAGCCCTGACCCCGAGGGCAGCTCGGGCGCCTGCGGGGTCGGGAGGGATCAGGAAGCGTCCTCACCCGGGCTGGTTGCACTGCGCGTCAAAAGCACCTTCAGGCGTCTGTTCACTTGACTCAGTGAGAGAACCAGCCGGGTCCATTGGCTGGGTGTAAAGTTATCAAGGAGGGGCCGGAGCGGCAGCACAGCGGGGAGAGCGTTTGCCTTGCACTTGGCCGACCCGGGTTGATTCCCAGCATCCCATAGGGTCCCCTGAGCACCGCCAGGAGTAATTCCTGAGTGCAGAGCCAGGAGTCACCCCTGAGCGTCACTGGGTGTGAGCCCCAAAGTCAAAAATTAAAAAAAAAAAAAGATGGGGTTGGAGCCATAGCACCGTGGGTAGGGTGTTTGCCTTGCACACGGGCAGACCCGGGTTCGATTCCCAGCATCCCATAGGGTCCCCTGAGCACCGCCAGGGGTAATTCCTGTGCATCGCCAGGTGTGACCCAAAAGGCAAAAAAAAAAAAGGAAAAAAGGCAAAGATGATCCTGGAAAGGTGGAGGCTGAGAACATGCAACTAGTAGAGGCATGCCGGGTGCTGGGGAAAGTGGGTAGGAGCGAGGGAGGAAGGATGGGGCCGAGAGTGGGCCTGGGGTTAGTTCCGAGACACACGGTTTTTTGTGCTCCTATGGAGGCACGGAGAAGTCTGCCCTTGGGCGAGTGTGGGGAAACCAGGCCACGGATTCTCCATCGGAGCAGAGCCCCAAGTATCGAATCAGGATATTTTCCTTGGCGTCCTTTGCTTTGCCTGGGGTGGGCGGGGACGGGGGGGGGGGAGCCCCGTAACCTTGGGAAACGGCAGCGTGGCTGAATTCGGTTCCGAGAGCCGCGGAGTTGGTTGGGGTTTGCTGCCCTCGTGGCCAGCCCGGATCTGCCACTTTGGTGGCGTGAGAAAGTTTCCGGCAGAGGGACGGGCCTTTCCGAGCACGGGGCAGCCAGCCCCCTCCAAGGCTGGGAAGGCGCATTCAAAGATTTTATTTGGATTATTTTATTACAGTTACGTGCTGTGAAATGAAGGGTAATTGACTAATCTAGGGTCTGGTAGCAATTTCAGAGATCGGAACGTTGGGGCTCTCTCTGCCCCCTGAACAAATAAGCAGCTTCTCAAATGTACGTCCAGTGGGTTTATTCCGAACGGGGGTATTGACGGGGCCGGCCTTTTGTTCATTGGCTAAAAGTATGGTCTCTGTGACTTAGAAAATCTTTCCCCCCTCCCTGAAACTCCCAGACCCAGACACGCTGGCCGTGCTACCGGGAAATCCAGTCTCCTGGAAAGCGTCCGTGGGGCTGGGAGAAAGGATTCGGGGGATTTACAGCCTCCCCGTCACTTTCATCCTCGGGCTTGAGACGGCTCAAGGAAAAGCAGGTTACCTGAGTTTTCCAAAAATAGGAAGTCGACACAGTGATTCACATCGAGAGGGCAGGGGAGGAAATATTTTAATTTGGTTTTCTCTACCCAGGACTTTCCTTGAGACGTATAATTTGACCAACTTATGATTCATTATATCTCGAGCCTTGTTTACTTAGCATTAGCTGGTTCTTCCTTAGTGGAGCTGAAATGATTTCTGTTTATGTGGGACACCGGCATGCCTACCCCCCAATTAGCTGCCATGTTCTCGGTGAAAGTAGACCTCCGTTTGAGTTGATCTGTCAGGCCCCACCAGCGGATGATAAATAAACCGTAATTTAAAGATGGCTTGTTGGGGGAACTGTCCAGTCAAGTGTAGGGGCGCAGGGAGGATGCTCAGTGTGGCTGGAAGACTGAGGAGAAACTTGACACATACTGTAAATCAGGGGGGGGAAATCAGCTTTCTGGGGGCGCCCTCCAGGCCTTCAGCTCCCGGGGCCCGAGGTGGGGCTTTGGGAGCGTCAGCGTGAACCAGCGTTTGGGCAGGGGTTGGGCTCACACCGCCACTTCCGTTTGCTCGTTTTCTGTCTCAAGCGTCACTTCCCAACCGTCGTTGTTTGGCTCCTGTTTTCCTGGCGATGGTGCTGGGCCTTACAGCTCACTGGAGCAACGCAGGGCGAGTCCTCGAGTCCGCCTGTCGGTAGGAGATGCCCGAAGGGTGACAGAGGAGCCAGGGACACCGGGGGCAGCTCTGGGGGACTAGCACAGCTGTGGGGGCAGATTCCTGGTTGTCAGGGTGTGGCGGTGGGTCTGGGCACGGGGGGGACCCGCTGGAGACGCCCAGGGGTGGAGGCGCGGCTCGAAGGGGGCCCGAGTTTGTTGGGTGTCTGACAGCCTGTCCAGGCCTTGCCGTGTCAGTTGCCTCTTACCTTGGGTGGACATCGAACCCGGGTCTGATCTCTGACCTCGGCTTCGTTCAACCCTGAGGCTTTGGAGAAATTGTCTGAATTGCGCATGCACAATCGTGGGAGACCCTGTGAAGGCTCCTTTCAGATTCTAAACAAATGCCGATGTTTAATGGGACTCAAAAAAAGCTGCCGAACCCGGGGTTGGGCTCTCATTTTATAAAGGAGGAGGTTTGAGTGTTAGTCGGGAACCGACTGTACAGCTGTGGTGTTAAACTTTTAACCATTCGGGGGACTCGGTCTTATTATCTGTCAAATAAATGCACGAGGTTCCATCAGTGGTTTTCCTCATTTAAATTATTTTTTTTTTTTTTAAATTTTGAGCCACACCTGATAGTTGTATTCTGGGTGTACTCCTGACTCTGTGCTCAGGGCTGACTCCTGGCTCTGTGCTCAGGGCTGACTCCCGGCTCTGTGCTTAGGGCTGACTCCCGGCTCTGTGCTCAGGGCTCACTTCTTGTTCTGTACTCAGTGCTTACTCCTGACAGTGCTTAGGGAACGATTTGCTTTACCAGGGTTGTAAGGCAAATAAGTGCTTTAGCCCTTATTTACTCTGGTTTCTCTCTCTCTCTCTCTCTCTCTCTCTCTCTCTCTCTCTCTCTCTCTCTCTCTCTCTCTTCTTTTTTTGAATCACCATTTCATCAAACATTCATTAATACGCATATACAATGTGAAAAACATTATTTTTCTTTCTTTGAAAACTCATTTCCATGCTTCTGTTTGTGACCTGTTTCAGATGGAAAGCACCGGACTGACTATTCTCCTTTCGTCTTAGGGCTTTACGGGGTGTGGGTGGCCAGTTTGACGGCTTGGCCATGGGAAGAGCGAGACCGTTGGGCCTTTGGTCTCATGGGCTGGAGCCCCATGGCCGGGAGGCAGGACGTGACTGGGATCGCGGGGGTCCTGGGCATGGGGTGGGGTCTGGGCATGGGGTGGGGTCCTGGGCGCGGGTGGGGGTCCTGGCGGGGCTCCCAGTCTCTGCACCCGCGGGCACTGCCCGTCCCCTTCTGCCCGGGCCTCGCTCTCTGCGTCCCTGATGTCTGGGCACAGCTGTGCAGCCCGGGGAACCCGCTGCTCTCCAAATAAATAGCGTTAAAAGATACAAGGCCAGAAAACTGACGTTGCTCTCCATGGACAGTGAAAACTGAAAAGTTGCCAGAGACAGACACGAGGCCCTGGTGCCCAGGGATTTCTGAGTAGGGGGCTCTGGGCGCCACGGCCCCCGGAGATCATCGGTCCCACCGTGCCCCTGGGCCGCAGTGGGCAGCTGTTTCGCTGGTTCCTGACCCCACGGGGGCCTGGGGGCTTCTCCATGTCGTGCAGCCACCCGGGCCACGGAAGGCCGCGGTGATAATGTCATGGGCACTATTGGGAAAAGATGCATGCACACTGTGTGCATGTGCATGTGTGTGTGCATGTGTGTGCATGCACATGTGCGCATGCGTGTGCATCTGCATTTGTGTGCACATGTATGTGCACCTATATGTGTGCATATGAACACGTGTGCATGCATGCATGTGTGCGTGTGTGCATGTGTGCTCGTGTGTGTCCCTTTGCATGTGTGTGCATGTCCATGTGTATACTCGCGTGTGCATATGTGTGCATATGTGTGTTCCCGAGATGTGGCAGTTGGGGCCTGTGATCATCTTCCCTGCGACTGTCCAGTATAAACATTCCAGGGCTGGAAACAGAGCCCATTGTTGTTGTTTCGGGGGAAGGGTCAGCGAGGGTCCGAGGGTCCGATGGCCCGTGTGAGTGCGGGCTGCAGGGGGCCGGGTGGAGCCAGGGCGTGGCCCCCCAGTCGTGTTTGCTGTGGGAGGCTTCAGACCCTGGGCTGGCGTCTGGACCGGGGAGGTGGACTTCGGATTAGCGCCCGGCGGAGGACAAAGTGTGAACGTTGATGCCCCTGCAGCCGACAGATGCCGCCTTGTCCTGGCCTCGGCCCCGTCCCGCCGAAACCATCTTGAAAGCACGAGGCTGTTGATCTTGGCGGCCGTGGGTTCGGCCCCACGCAGCGTGAAGGGGCCGCGGCTCGTCCCGAAGTAATGAAAAGGGAAGAAGATTGATCTTGGGCGCCGGCCAGCCGCTCCCCTGCCTCTCCGCTCCGCGGGACCCGGTCGCCCGGGAGCGAGGCCCTCCCGGCACCCTGCTCCCGCGGCCAGGGAGCCAAGTGGGGTCGGGAGAGGGTCGCTGAGGCCCGTCTCTGGAGCACCCGGGTGTCCTGGTGGCGCCTCTTGCATGAAGGACGGAGCGATTAACCCTTTGCACATTCTGGAACTTTCTCCATCTCTGGCTCCTCTTCAGCCGACGTCGGGAACTTGGGAGATGCACGGGGCAGGGCCCTCGCCGGCCGCCGGCGCTCTGGGAGCCTTTTGGTGTTGTTCGGGGGCCACAGCCAGCAGTGCTCAGGGCTGAGTCCCGGCTCTGTGCTCAGGGCTCACGCCTGCTGGTGCTCGGGGACCCTAGGGGTGGACCCGGGTCAGCCCCCTCCAAGGCGAGTGTCCAGCCCGCTGGACTGTCTCTCGGCCTGTGCATGTTCTCGTGCTCCTGATTCAGCAAAGGACACAAACCGCTGCTAACACAGTGTCTGCCCGGCTGGGTCCGGGGGCACGTGTTTACTTCTGTGAGGGAAAAGGAACGTGTGCAAAATGTGGCCATGGTCATCTGGCCATGTGTAACAGCCTGTGCACTTACACGCCACATACATGCACACACCCTGTGCACAGATACACACTACATACATGCACACACCCTGCACATACCACATGCATGCACACACCCTGTACACAGATCCACACATACAGATGCGCCTTCATACACAGATGCACGCATGCACACATCCTCATACACAGACAAACACACGTGCACACACCCTCATGCAGATGCACAGGCTCCTGTCTTGTCCGTGTGGCATTGAGGATAGCATCGGTCTGGGTCTGAGACAGGAAGGGGCCCTGGGGTGGGGTATGAGCAGCCCGATGGCGCGTGTCTGTGTGTGTGTGTGTGTGGGTTGTGGGGGGCCTGGGTACATCTCGAGTGGGGGGTTTAGAAAGATTTGGGTTTCTGTTTTTGGCTTTGGGGCCACACCAGCCGTGCTCGGGGCTGACTCCCTCTGTGGTGCCGTGTCTTTCCCGCGGGAGAGGCTGTCCCCGTGTCTGTCCGTCGCCCTCTCTCACGGGGACACGGCCGTCCAGGGCGTACGGCCCTCCCGGGGCCCCCCCTCTGGGGAATGGTTCACTCAGAGCAACAGCACAGGAGGGAGGATACATGACCAGCTGCATGTGACCAACCTTGGGTTAGACCCCCAGCACCCCCTTCGGCCCCCCGAGCCCTGCCAGGAGCAATCCCTGAGCACAGAGCCAGGAGTCAGCCTGATCACCACTGGGGAGGGGCCCGACCCAGCCACATACCTCCCCGCCCCCCCCCAAATAAAGAGGGAAAAGATCTAGATACTTTATGGAGGAAGGAATGAGAACTGTGGGTAGAGAAGCGGTCAGGTGCACGGACACTGCATTGTTACGTGCGCAGGCTCGATCCAGTGGGGACCTTCGAAGATGCACCATCACCGGAGCCGCCCAGCCCTGCCGGTCAGCAGGAGACTCTGAGTAGCTTAACAGAGGGGTCAGTGCGATAGTAGGCAGGCAGGGCACTTGCCTTGCATGCAGCCAACCCGGGTTCAAGCCCCGGCACCCTGAGCTCTGCTAAGAGAAAGCCCTGAGCACAGAGCTGGGAGTGAGCCCTGAGCACAGAGCTGGGAGTGAGCCTTGAGCACAGAGCTGGGAGTGAGCCCCGAGCACAGAGCTGGGAGTCATCCCTGAGCACAGAGCCGGGAGTGACCCAGAGCACAGAGCCGGGAGTCAGCCCTGAGCACAGAGCCGAGAGTGATCCAGAGCACAGAGCTGGAGTCAGCCCTGAGCACAGAGCCGGGAGTCAGCCCTGAGCACAGAGCCGAGAGTGATCCAGAGCACAGAGCTGGAGTCAGCCCTGAGCACAGAGTCAGGAGTCAGCCCTGAGCACAGAACCAGGGGTGAGTCCTCTAGCCGGTTGGGCTGAAAGTTCAGACGTTGAACAGGAGGAACAGAACACTCGGCGAGAAGCTCGGCGAGACGGGGCGCCCAAAGGCTCCCGCAGCCGGAGGCTGGGCTCCAGCCCCCCGCCCCTGCGCCGGGCCCCGTGGCCTTGGCATTTGAGGGCTCAGCTGCTTCCCTGCCCCTTGCCCCCGCCCCGCCCCCGCGGGCCCCGTGGTGGGCTGGGACCGTACAAGGTCCCTTCCCCAAGGCTGCCAAGAGAACCCGAGTCGGACACCCCAGCCGGTGGGGGGTGACCGCGGGCCTCGCGTGGCCTTGGCCTCCCCTGGCTCGAGCTGGGCGGGGCCTGTGAGCCAGCCCCGGGCCTGTCTGCATCTCGGGGCAGCCTGGCCGCGAGCCCCCCGGGAAGCCCCGCCGTGCAGGCTCGGGTGCCTCTCGGACCTGTGGGTGCGACTCTTTGGGCTCTTGATTCGGGGGCCTTTGTGGGTGGCCGGGCTGGGGACAGCGCCCGGCAGTGCTCAGGGGTCAGTCCTGGCGACCCAGGTGGGCTGCGGGCAGGCGGGGGGCGCGGGCCGGGTGCAAGGCAGGCGCCGTAACTGCACCGGCTGTGGCCTCCCGACTGCAGTCCTGGGTGCGGGGAGCCAAAGCCAGTGTCCACTGGCACAGGGGGAAGAAAGACCCTGTCGGACCCTCTGTCCTGGGACGGCAGAAGGCCCAGCCCGTCAGCCCAGCGGGCAGCGCCGTCCAGGACTGGACCCCCGCCAGCCTCCTACGGGGCCTCCTAACGCGGTGTTTGTTGGAACCGCCGTCCTGGGCCCTTCGCCTTCTGGGGCTGCCCGGGGCCTGTCGGGGGGGGGGGGGGCGCTGGTCTCCGGGCCCCCTGCATGCCAGCACTGGCCCTTCCAAGGCGCCCAGGACCAGCCGCCGGGGACGTCGCCGGCCCGGGGCTGATCTCGGCATAACCGTGGTCGAGGGATCAGGAGAGAATCCCGCCGCGGTGCCCTCAGCTGCCGGCACGGGCCCAGGGACCCGGGTGCGGAATCAGGGACCCGGAGATGGGGCGTCCCCTGGGCTGTGGAGATACGGGTCACGGGGTCCTCGCCCCCTCCTGGCTCCTGGCTCCTGCCCGGCCTTGGAGCTGGACTCGTCACCCGGAGACACGTGGGGCCACTCAGCCGCCGTGCCAGTCTCTAGTGCCCGTCAGTAGGCATCGTCCTCCATGGGGAGGGACGGGGTCGCCCCTAGGCTGGACGCACACGCGGGGGAGGCCCGGCCCTCGGAAACGCGTCCCTCGTCTTTCCCAAAGGACCCCAGTGCCTCGGTGTCCCCGGGCCTCACCTCAGAGGCATGAGGCGCAGGAAGGAGAGGGTCTGAGTGAGTGTGAGTGGAGGAGCAAGGCACAGAGCCAGTTGGGTGTTCTAGAAGGTTCTAGAAGGTTCTAGAATATTCTAGAGGGATCCCTCTGCCTGCTGTTTCCTTCTACTTCCCGAAGCCTCACGCTTTGCCCTTCACACACGCCCCTGGCAAGGTGCCCGCTTTCCCAGAACGACATGCTGCCACCCTCCCCGGCCCGTGGCTTCTCTCCCGAGCGCTGGCCCGTCCGGCGAACTCTAGGCTGTTCCTCGACCTTCTCCCGCCGTGGACCCCTCCTACCTTGTTTCCTTTTGGAGCCCCCTCCCGCCCCCACCCCCATCTTGCCAGTTGACCCCCTGGTCTCGTGGGACGGCCCCACCCCCAGTTGCAAGCTTCCCATGGCGTTCCCCGTGGGAGGCCCCAGGGCTCCCGGGAGACGCTCTCTCCACGCAGGCGTCTGCCTCCTGCTCACCCTTCCACTCACGGGGTAGATTCTGGGGCTCGGAGACGTTCGTCAACGTCGCACCTTCCGGAAGGGCCTGGCCAGCGCCTCGAAGGTCCCTCCCGGCTGCTCTCCCAGGCCTTCTGAGTGACCGAATGAAGCAGTGGGCGCAGACGCTGACCTCTGGCCCCCGAGACCCCCTGGCCATCACAGAGAAATGTTTCAGATGTGCTTCCGGTGGGGTTTAGAGGGCACAGTGCCCCCCGCAGGCCCCCGCCCCACTCTGCCTTCCCCGAGAGTCGGTCATGAAGAGCCGCGGGAGGCATGGAGAGGTTAGGGCATCAGGGAGGGGTGGAGAGCAGGGCATCAGGGACGGGTGGGGAGTAGGGCGTCAGGGCAGGTGTCAGGGACGGGTGGGGAGCAGGGCATCAGGGACGGGTGGGGAGCAGGGCGTCCGCTCCGCTTCCTAAGAGTTTAGGGAACTGAGCACTGAGCACTGAGTTCAGTCTGGGAGGAGGGGCCCTAGTTCACGTACATCCTTTTGTTCTCGGAGTTTGTGTTTCTGTCATTTCAGCGATCATTCTTTCCTTGGTTTTGCTTTGGGGGCCACACCTGGTGGTATGCAGGGCTGACTCCTGGCTCTGTGCTCGGGGATTACTCCTGGTGGGGATCAGTGGCCACCTGGGGTGCTGGGAGCTGGGTTTGAGTTAGCCACGTGCAAGGCCAGTGCCCTACGCGCTGTGCCGTCACCACGGCCCCAGGAATGCCTAGAAGCCTAAGGAAAGACCCCAGACCGAGAGTCCGTACCATCGCACAAACGGAGCGTTCCAGATTTCCATGTTTTAAAACGTTTTCCCACCATACATGATTTTCAGGTCCACACGCCTGTGATTTGTTCTATATCCAAGTGTGTAGCACGTGTTTATGTATTAATCACGAGTCACGAAATCCTGTTGACCGTCGAGTGGCTAGAGCGGTCTCAGTAACGTTTCCATTCGTCCTATCCCTGAGATTTTAGCAGCCTCTCTCCACTCGTCCTTCCCAACGATGCTGCATTGGAGGCTCTTTCAGGGTCAGGGGAATGAGATCCAGCTGGTTACTGGCTTTGGCATATGGATACACCTCGGAAAGCCTGCGAGGCTGTCCCATGTGGGCAGGAAGCTCTCAGTAGCTTGCTAGTTTCTCCCAGAGGGAGAAGTGGGCTATAAGATATCGCGCGGCCATGAAGCGGCCACGTTCCTCTGGGAGCTTGCCTTTAAGTCTCTGGATGTTGGCCACTGATGGGATCACGCACACCTGGGCTCCTCTGCCGGTACCTTCATGCGTGAGGCTTCTCCGAACGTGTGGAGAGGGGCCTTGAGCATGGCTGTAGCTAGGTTCCGGTGGTCTTCGGCAGCCGGGAGCTCTGCTCAGGGTGGGGAGGGAAGCTGGAGCCCATCCCCTCTGAGGGAAGACAGCCAGGCGTGTGGGCAAGAGACTCTGTTTATGTATTAATAGGCTTCTATATATTTATGGACTGGAGCGATAGCACAGTGGGTGGGGCATTTGCTTGCACGTGGCTGACCTGCGTTCGATTCCTCTGCCCCTCTCAGAGAGCCCAGCAAGCTACCGAGAGTATCCCACCCGCACGGCAGAGCCTGGCAAGCTCCCCGGGGTGTATTCGATATGCCAAAAACAGTAACGACAAATCTCACAATGGAGACGTTACTGGTGCCCGCTCCAGCAAATCGATGAACAACAGGACGACAGTGCTACAGGGCTACAGTGACAGTTCACTCATAATTATTCATACACACAACAGATTCTTGTTTAAAAAAATTTTATTTTCAGTCCTGCAGTTTTGCTAACTGCATCCGTTTAATGTGTTGGTATGGTGGTGGTGGTGTATAAATACATTCCGGTTTTCTCTCTGTTTTTTCAGGGACACACTTTTGTTTTTGTTTATTGAATCACAGTGAGAACAGTTACAAAGCTTTCAAGTTTAAGTTTCGGTCATACAATGATCAAGCACCCATCCCTTCACCAGTGCACATGTTCCACCACCAAGAACCCCTAAAGCCCCCATCCCACTTCCCCCCCGCCGCCTGTGTGACAGATGATTTCCACTTTACTCTCTCTCCTTTGATTATATTCAATATTTCGACAAAAGATCCACCATTATTATTTGGAATTTTTCAGGGACACACTTTTATTTTCTTGTGAGGCCTCTGTTAGGATTTGTCACTGTCACTGTCATCCCGTTGTTCATTGATTTGCTCTAGTGGGCACCACTAACATCTCCATTCATCCCTGTTGCGTGCTAGCATACCCCAATGGCATCTGCTCGCTCCAGGAAAACGAAGAGCATTAGGAGCTTTTCCTTACTCATCCTTCCCAATGCTGCCGTATTGGGGCTCTTTCAGGGTCAGGAGAATGAGGCCCATTGTTGTGACTGTTTTTGCCATATCGAAAATGCCACGGGTAGCTTGCCAGGCTCTGTCATGCGGGTGGGATCTCCAGGAAATTCTGTGTCGCTCTCTTCCGGGAACTTTGTTCTATTGTCTCTGGATCTTGGCCGTTGATGAGATTACATGGCACTGGGGGCAGTTTGTGGGTGTGATTGCCAAGCTACTGGAAAACTGGGGATCTGGGTGGAGGAGGCTCAGTGCCGAGAAGGCTTGGAGATCTCCGCCTCAGTCCCGCATTCCAGGTATTAGGACTTGAGAACAGGATAATCCTGGCCTTATGAAGTGAGCTGGGAAGCACTCCCCTCTCCACATCTCCAGGGTTCGGTTCATGAAGTCATATTTTTCTGGGAGTTTCTCCATTTCATCTGGGTTGTCCAATTTGTTGACGTGTGATTGTTCCTAGTAGTTTTCCAATTATCCGCGGAATTCTGATTCCATTGGATGGGGCACGTGTCACAGTGCTTGGGCCAAAGGCTCTGGCGCGATGGAAGCAGTTATTAGAGCCTCTTTTGGTTTCCATTTGCAGGGAGTGTTTTTCTTTTTTAAGTAACTTCATGTTTCAGTCTGCGTGTTGGTAGGTTTGAAGTGATTTTTTGGGGGGAAGAGAGGGGTAGGAAGAGTATACATGGATCTCATTCTTTTGAAAAATGAATGAAAAATGTTAATTTATCCACTCTGTGTCTTGATGAGTTCCTGTGGCTTATCTGCACTTAAAGTGCCGCGGGTAATTACATGCCCGGGGCCATTTGCACGCAGGTGGATTGTTGGTTTCTCTCTCTGCAACACTCTCGCTCTCTTCCTTGTGGCTTGGTGGCCTTATTTAGTGGTCAGCTTAGATTTCTTTTGCCGTATGGCGTGTATCTATTACAGGTCTTTGCTCTGTGGTTACGTACAGCACATGTGTGCCTTTTATTGCTAATGACATGTTGGAAATTGACAACAGCTTGTGACAGAGCGCACGGTTTGGGCTCTGCTCCTCCCTGGGGTGTGCTTGTTTATTGATTGATTGATTGATTGATCGATTGATCGATTTTTGGGTCACACCCGGCGATGCACAGGGGATACTCCTGGCTCTACACTCATGAATTACTCCTGGTGGTGCTCGGGGGACCATATGGGGTGCTGGGGATTGAATCTGGGCTGGTCATGTGCAAGGCAAATGCCCTCCCCGCTATAAAGTCGCTCTAGCCCCCTGTTTTGTGTTTTTATGACACTGCTTACATTTTTAAAATTTTTTTTTGGTTGAACCAAAGTAGGTTTTTTTTTTTTTTTTTTTTTTGCTTTTTGGGTCACACCTGGCGATGCACAGGGGTTGCTCCTGGCTCTGCACTCAGGAATTACCCCTGGCGGTGCTCAGGGGACCATATGGGATGCTGGGAATCGAACCCGGGTCATCCGCGTGCAAGGCAAACGCCCTCCCCGCTGTGCTCTTGCTCCAGCCCCCCAAAGTAGTTTTGAATCAAAACTTATTCAAAAAGATGTGTATGTGTGCGTTTGTGTATGTGTGCGTTTGTGTGTGTGTGTTTGTGTATGTGTGCGTGTGTGTGTGTGTGTGTGTGTGTGTGTTGAGGCCAGGCCTGGTGGTGCTCAGGACTTAACTCTGCTTCTGTGCCCAGGAATCACCCTTGTCAGACGCGGGGGTCCGAATGAGGTGCTGAGGAGTGAACCTGGGTTGGCCACGGGCAAGGCAAGTGCCCTGTCCCTCTGCTCTCTTCAGCCCAGGGATGTTACTTCTCTCTGCGGGCTCTGTGAAATGGGTGTCCTTGGCACTGGTGGTGTCCTTGATTAATGTATTTTAGGAAGTGCCAGTGATTGGATGCACCGACTTTTGTTTTGATTAGGAGGGATGCCCTGGTCCCTTCTTCAGGCCTCCGTGCTGTCGTGATTATAACTTCAGTTGTTGGGTAATTGCTCTGTCCAGGGGTGCTGCTATGCAGCTTGTAACAGGGTCGTACTAGCAGCTGTTTTATTTCCTTAAGATGATGGCTGAGGCAGCCAGGACGTTTCAGAGCTGAGAGTCACACGGAGGCTGGGCTGCACAGCCCCGCCTGCAGGGAACCACGGGGAACCATGGGGTTGCTGGACGTTGGACCCTTGGGCTGTCTCTGGAACCACGAGTGAGGGGACTCCAAGTCCATGTTCTGACCCTGTCAACGGCTCCCGCCCGGCTGATGGGGCCACCAGGGAGCTGACGAGAGGCTCGGAGAGGAAGAGTCGTTGGGTGCCCTGGCGTCAGCCTCGTGGGTGGGGCGGCCTCAGGCCTCGTTATCCGCAGACACGACGACACGGAGGAAAGCCCAGGAGTGTCCTTTGCTAGGCCGAGAACAAGTGGCCAGTCGGGAGGCCCCATTTCTTCTCCAGAGGCGTCGGGCCAACAACATGCCCTGATGGGCTCTCGGCGCGTTCATCCCGCCGAACCCCCTGGGTCTGTGGACGCGTGTGTTTCTGCCTCTCGGAGAAATTCATTTCCGGCGCCCTCTGCATCTCGTCCTCTCTCGGGCATCCCCACTTCCCCAGGGCTGCCTGCGTGTCCCCGCGCCCTTCCCAGCTGCTCAGTCTCGCGTTTCCGTTCCCGAGATGACCCGGAGTCTCGGTCCTCACCACACCTCCTCCTCCTCACCCTCCTCCTCCTCCTCCTCCTCCTCCTCCTCCTCCCTCCTTCTCCTCCTCCTCCTCCTCCTCCTCTTCCTCCTCCTCCTCCTCCTCCTCCTCCCCCCTGCTCCTCCCTCCTTCTCCTCCTCCTCCTCCTCCTCCTCCCTCCCCCCTGCTCCTCCCTCCTTCTCCTCCTCCTCCTCCTCCTCCTCTTCCTCCTCCTCCTCCTCCTCCCTCCCCCCTCCTCCTCCTCCTTCTCCTCCTCCTCCTCCTCCTCCCCACCCTTCCTCCTCCTCCTCCTCCTCCTCCTCCTCCCTCCTCCCCCTCCTCCTCACCCTCCTCCTCCTCCCTCCTCCCCCTCCTCCTCACCCTCCTCCTCCTCCTCCTCCTCCTCCTTCTCCTCCCTCCTCCCCCTCCTCCTCCCCCTCCTCCTCCCCACCCCTCCTCCTCCTCCTCCTCCTCCTCCTCCTCCTCCTCCCTCCTGCCGCTCATCAGCTCTGGGGCTTGAGCCAGGCGTTTGGGGAGGGGGCTTCTCCCGGCAGCAGCGGCTCTCTGGCTTCCTGCTGGGAGACGTGGGGGGCTTCCTTCACGAGGCGGCCATCACTCATTGCCCCGAGATTGGTTTTCACTCCTCAAAGGACCGTTCCTTGAGTGCTCCCGATCCAGGTTACCGGAGCCGCAGAACAGACCCCCCACCCCCACCCCCCTCGTGTCACTCCGCTCAGGGCGACATCTGGGGGCCCTTCAGCGGCCTGGCTGTTTATCTTATCTCTTGCCATGGGGTCAGGTTCCCCCCCCCGCCCCCCCCCCCCGGGCTCCGCGACATTCTTGCCGGCAGCCCTGATCTTGCTTTGTTTTTGTCCGAAATCAGTTCCAGGGGCTCCGGCCGGACACTCCTCTGTCTCTGGGTCGAGGCCGGGGTCCCCAGCAGCCCCCCCTTCCGGTCTGGGCTGTTGCTCTGCGGGTCAGCTTGATACCAACGGGGCTGTGTGGACACGCAGACTCGGGCCCCTGCCTTCGCTGCCCGCACCCGGCCGGCCCTCCAGCACCTTCTCTGTGTGGGGGTCACCGGCCTCCCTCCTCGGGGTCCTCAATGTGGGGACAGTGACTTGGTGGGGGGGGCAGGCAGGGGGTTGCTCCCTCGGCATAAACGGGAGCCAGCCTGGAGTCGGTGAAGAAGGGGACATTGAGTGGGGCCGATCCCCCGCCTCCCCTCCCGGGCCCCCCACTCCCCTCGGTTCCTCTGAGGCGGCTGCTTGTTTGTTTTCTCGTCCAGCTTATTTCTGCCCGCGGCTCCCCGCGCGTGTCGGAAGCTGGGAGCCCGCTCTCGGGGCTGCCCGGGCAGTGCCCACCAGCTTTCCCGACGCTGGAAATGTGCAAAGGTTGTGTTTGCGCGGGGGGAACAATGGCATTCCTGTGCTCTCGCCCGCCGGAGCGGGGGCCTGCACTCCCGTTTTATTTTCTGGGGCACATGAATGTGCGCTTTTGACACTCGAGCACTGCCCCCCCGCCCCCGCCCCCCTCATGAATGTAACTCATTCTGAACCCTGAAAGAGCACATTTGATGTGCTGCTTGCAGAAAGTTAAATGTTTTCTTTAATAGGGGGAACCATTTGATTTGCGAAGAAATAAAAAGATACTCGCCCCTGCAAATCAAGTATAAAAGCTTTGATTCTTCCAGGGTTTCCTCGGAGGGAGGGAGGACATAAATATAAGTAGTCCCTCTTGTGTAAATGCTACATAAAACCGGAGGAAAAGTGAATCCGACGGGGCGGCTTTGATGATTGGCCAGCGATTTACTTGATTTATACCATGTTAATCTAATTAGCGCTGACCATTCATTAGGAGAAATTTATCTTTTATTTTTATATCAAATTTTATTGATTTACCATTGGTTTACACGACTATAAAATTTCAAGATTATGGCTTCACACCTCTCTCTAAGTGGAGTTATTCTGTGATTATTTGCAGTTGCAAAATCAACATATTTTTATTGCTTGATCATTTTTAACCGGAAGAAATAATTTCAGTGTGTTTGATTTTATTCCTCAACTTACGGACATTTTAAAAAGTTTGTTGACGATGTGAATTATTGCAGTGCCGTTAGCCTCTCCCTCATAGAATTTTCTCAAGATTGCACTACTTTCAATCAATATTTGATGGCACAATAATTAAAAAAAACAATAATGTATAAATGAGGACATAGAAACTCATTGTGGAAAAATTTTAATTTACGTTCTTGTTAATTTGTTTAGAATTAAAACAACAACAGCAACTGCTATGAAATCCCTCGGGCCAGCTTGTACCTTCTGTCTGTTCCTAGGATTTAATTATATTTATTTTATGTATTTTTTTCCCCCTGAATTCTTTCTGTTTCCACCGTATCAGACCTGGAACCATTGTTTCCAAGAAAAGACTCTCTAAGACCGTTGGAAGAACCATGGGACTCTAATCTGAACATGTCATTTTGCGTTTTGACATTTGGGGCTCCAGGCTCCATACCCAGGACCCCGTCACATAAGACCCACGGCACAGCACCCGCCCTGTCATGAAGAGAACACCCACCCCAGCCCGAGCCCGGCGATGTGTTTTTTTTTTTTTTTTGGTTTCAAGGATTTTTTATTTGTAGTGAAATCAGAGTTGTTCTAAACATAGTATTGGTATGACATCTTCATGAAATAATCTTAGCAATACAAAATGCCAGTACATTTTATAAGCACAATTCAATGATAGGGACGTGTTAGACAGTATCACATTTTTTTTTAGATTAAGTAAATTACATATTAAAGGAAAGATATTCTGGGGCTGGAGCAACAGGACAGCAGGTAGGGCATTGACCTGAATGCAGCCAACGTGAGTTTGATCCCTGGCATCCCATATAGTCCCACAAGCACTACAAGGCGTGGTCCCTCGGTGCAATCCCGGAGTACCGGCGATGTGTTTTTATGTGATTTTTTTTTTTTTAAATCACAGTTCCTAAACCCCGTGGACTCTCAGGAGCATGTGCATAACATCCGTGTTTGGGGGCCCACGTGCGGTGGCTTCTTTCCTGCAGACGTAGGGGGGGGCCGGTCTGGAGAAGGGCCCTTCAGCCTCCTCTCGCCGCTGAAACCCGGGGCTGAGGGAAAACCAGGCCTTGGCGGCACAGGATGCGTCCCCCGCAGAGTCAGAACGCGCCGCACTGGCAGCCACACAATGAGGAGCTCAGAAACGTGCATAACAGGAAGTCTGGGCCCTCGGCCAGGTCAGCTCTGTCCCCGCAGCCAGGGGCTCTTTCCATCTTTCTGCCCTGACAGCCTTATCACGGGAGCTCGGGCCGGGGCCGGGTCCCCTCATTGTCACAAAGCGGCTGCCGGAGCGCCAGACATCCAGGTTTTCTTTCATGAGTGTATTCTTAGAGGGAAAACCTTTTCCTGATGTTTCCGCATGTCCTCTGGGCCCGGGAGCCAGCAGCCTCCTCACTGGCCTGCCGTAACCGTGATTTACCTTCTCGGCCACACCACGGGCTTCCTGTCCGCACGGCCGCGTGAACCCAGGGAGGGGGCCGGTGGGGGCGGGCGTGGGGGCAGGGCAGCACTCGGGCTTTGCAGCGCCTCCTTAGTTAGGGCCGGGGTTTTCCCGTCCCGCTCCTCTCTACGCTCCTTCCCGCCCTCCCGCCCCCAGCAACCAAGCCAGCATCTTTCTCTGTTTTGGTGTGAGGTGCCAAGGAGAGTTTCCAAAGGGCAGAAGAGCAGCCGAGCACCCCCTCCCCGCCCTCCCCTCCCCGCCCCCCCGTCCTTCCCCCCACGCTCTGTCTGCTTCATTCGTGAGTCACATGGGAGGCAGTGTTTGGCGTGAGATAAGGATCGTGAGTGCATCTCGCAAAAATAAGCTTTTGGAAGGGACCCAGAAATGGTCTGCGAGCCATGAATTTGCATCGACGTGCTTTTCTCTTGCAGATGATGCACTTTTGTGTGTTTTCGGGGGGCCACGCCCGGTGATGCCCGGCTCTTACTCCTAGTTCTGTGCTCAGGAATCACCCCTGGCAGGGCTTGGGATGCCTTATGGGATGCCGGGGATTGAACCAGGGTCGGCTGAGTGTCAGGTGGGTCGGTGCCCTGCCTGCTTCCTGTTGCCCTGGCCCCTGTATATCCGACACTTTAAAGGCAGAGAAGAACAGACCTTTCATGCCAGCAGCATCGTGTGAGAAATAGTGGCACAATTCTTTGATTACCTGACCCAAAGAGAGGAAGCTTTTTATTTTATTTTATTTTATTTTTAATTTTAAGTCAAAAAGTTCTGCTGCTGGTACACTGCACTCAGTGGCTCAGTCCCAGGAAGAGAGAACCATTTTATTTTATTTTATTTTATTTTTTTGGCTTTTATTTTTCCCTATTTTTATTGATTCACCATGAGATACAGTCACAGAGCTTTCATGTTTGAGCTTCGATCATACGATCATCAAACACCCATCCCTTCACCAGTGCACATTTTCCACCACCAAAATCCCCAGTATCCGCCCTGTCCCTCCCTTCCCCTGCCTGCGTGGCAGACGGTTCCCCCCACTCTCTCTCTCTACTTTGGTTACAGTCGGTATTTCGACACCAGTCCCACCGCCAGTCAAGCCTGCCGAAAAGGCAGTGCTAGACAGCTTGCTAGGAATTCTAAGATTTTAATAATTCGGGTCTGGCGAGATCTCTGCAGCGAGCTGCTCGCTCCGAGATTCGTGTGTCTCTGGATCGTGGCCGTGTGGGAGCTTCAGTGACACCGTGTGACAGCCGGTGGCACCGTGTGGGCGTCCCCTCAGAGTCCCATCGGGGCGGGGCGGGGGGGGGGGAAGGAGAGAGGGAACCATTTCAAACTTGCCTGCACGTGGCGACCGTGCATCTGGCTAGAAATCAGGCGGCGGGGCTTCGCCACGGATGGGGACGAGCGGTCACAGCTGGGGTCTGCGCCTGGGCTCCCGACCACGTCTGTTTGCTTTTGGGGCCACACCCGCCGATGCTCAGAGGCTCCCGCTGGCTCCACACCCAGATCCCTCCTGGCCGTGAGCTGGGCCCTGGGAGGGGGGTGTCGAGGTGCCCGGGCGCTTGGCGGGCGCCGTCGTGCTCCAGCCCCGCCGTCCACGCTGCCGGACAGAGCAGCAGCCTGGTGACCGGGAGTCGAGTTGCTCCCGTCCTTCAGAGCAGAGTCAAGGAGCGAGAGCGCGCTCTTAACGTACAGTCGCGTGTCGTGGCGCTTGGCCGGGCCCCTTTCAACGCAGGCGCACAGCTTGCCCCGGGCCCGTCAGTCCCTCGTCGGGACCCTGCTCTCGGGGTGCTGGGAACTAAGGGCAGCTGAGGCTGACGCTGAGGGACTGTGGATGCCCGGCGAATGCTGTTTTGGAGTCAGTTAACACCGCATAGCACCAGCTGCCTTCCTGTGTCTGTACAGAGAGGTCACTGTGTACATGGCAGCAGGGGAAGAGAAAAGCAGTTCAGGGTTACTAGTGCCTGTGGAATTGGGGGTGCCTCAGTGGCACTGTTGTGGGCGTGCGTGGCTCAGTAACCCTAAGTTCCCTTCGGGAGCAGCAAGGAGACCCCAGTGTTACCCGTCAGGATCACCGTCCAGGGGGAGGGGGGCTGTGTCTGGCGTCCGCTCACGTGCTCCCAGGGGCCGTGAGAGATGGGGACATGGGCCTGGGGGTGTGCAGGAGCCCAGGGGAGTCATAGACGCCCCATTTGGTCTCCAGGAACAGATGTCCCCAGGTACCAGGTGGCCCCTTAGGACCCCTGGACAAAGCCCAGGGGACCCCCCCCCAGGACTATGGGTCCAGGCCATGCTGCGTCCTTGGGAACCTTGGGCACTGCCCATTGAACCGCCCAGCCTAGTTGGCTGAGCCCTGCCAGGGGTGGCCCTGGGCCCCCCGAGTGCCCCTTGGGTGTTGCATCCCTGTCCCCGGCTGCAAAACAGAGCGGGAGTGGGGACTGGCCTCGGACGGCAGCAGCGTGTGGCAAGAGAGGGACGTGAGAGAGCAGGGCCCCCGGCGACGCCCGGCGGAAGGTTTGTAAACAAAATAACGGCGGAGCGAAGCCGCCATTCATCAGCGGCGCCTGTTCCGGGAGGCGCGTGTGTAAGGCTTTCGACGAGCGCATGTCATCACGTTACTTCCACGGAGGAGGAAAACGATCCGTTTTCTTCCCAGCAGCAGAGAAGCCCCTTGATCCTCACAGAATCACCGAGTGTGTATGTTAATTGGCCGTTGCTGATGGAACAAATTAGCAGAAACTCAGCAGCGTGAAACAGCACTCAGTACTTACTCTCCGAGTGCTCCCCGCCCTGAGCCCCGCCCGCCCGGAGTCTGCGCGCTGACTTGGTTCTCTCACGCCTCCCGGCCACCCGCACTGGCCCAGCCGCGGCCCCCGGCCCCTGCCCCCGTCCTCCCGCCCCTCCTCACGTGAGCCCACCCGGACTGCCCAGCCCGCTCCGTCCACCGCAAGTCCTTGGCCTGATCATCCCAGAGACCCAAACTGCTGCTCCCCCCCATGACGAGCACACAGGGTCCGGCCGGGGGGGGGGTGGGCATCTGCGGGCGAGGGGCCGCGGGTGGGCCTGGCTCCCTGCACTGAAAGCGCCCAGAGAACGTTCCAGCTACCCTGAGCGTCCCGATGCAGGGACGGGCACGGGGTTACCCGGCCCCGCGGTGTCCAGCTGGCGTGGGAAGGATGACTCCGGGGGCACGCCGGAGGGCAAGTGCCCACGGTGGACTCGGGTGTTCGGGAAGAAGGAACTGCCCTCCCCGCAGGCCCACGTGCCGGCGGGCGAAGGGAGCCAGAGGCCTTTGCGGAGCACCGGGGACTGGGGGCTGGTTTCGGGGATTGACCTGCCTCAGCCTCTCGGAGCAGAAATACCCCCGTCTGGCTTCCGGGGTGGCAGGTCACGCCCTCGAGCCTTGAAATCCAGGTCGCTGGGATCCGGAATGTTCGGATTGTTCGCCCTGAGGGCGAGCTCGGCCGTCTCTTCCCGGGAGGGCACTGATCCTGCACTGGGGCCCCCTGGGGACCTCAGCTGACCCCTGTCTGCCGGGCGCCAGTGCCCGGGAACCACGGTGTCAGCACAACCTGACCTGTGACTGAGGAACAGCCGCTTCTCGGGAACAATGTCAAAGACCTTTGGAGGTTGCGGAACAGTGCCCAGGGGAGCTGCCGCCGGCGCCCACCTCCAGTCTCGTCTCGTCCAGCGTTCGCGTTCCTCGCTGTTCCCCACTCTGCCCACGTCCTCTCACAATCAGCTATAAACCCTGGCTGAAGAGGAATGAAACCGCAGCTTCTCCCATTCTCCTGTGTCTGTCCGTGCCTGTCCGTCTCCTCTTGTGTCCGTCTCCTTTCCGCTCTCGCACCCTCTCCCGGACACCCACGGTGGCCAAGTCCCGCAGGACGGGACCCCTGTTAACCCGGGACTCCCTCCTGGGGGAGCTGGAGAGGACCCACAGGTCCCCCCCACTGTTGTCACATTTCTCTCCCCTCGCCCCCCACCCCCTGCCGCTCTCGCAGGCTGATGACACCCTTCCCGCCGCACCACCCCCGAGCCAGCCCTCACGGGTGTCTCCCCAGGAGCACCCCCAAGCGCCGAGTCTCCTCTGAGCGTCCTCCAGGCTAGCGTGAGGCAGCTGGCTTCCCCCTCGGCGCCCAGGGCCCTGCTAAGACAGGTTGAAGGTACAGACACCCCAGTCCGTCCTGTGGCTCCTGCTCCCACTCTGAGGCCCTCACCTGGAGAGCCCCCAGCGGCCTCGCACAGGGTTAGTGTCCCGGCGCCGTCCTGTCCGGGGCTCAGGGTCCCCCCAGAGGAGTCTCAGGAGAGGGAGCAAGTCACCGCACAGTCGGTGGGGAGGAACGGCAGGCGTATTGCAGGGCCGAGCCGCAGGGAGAATGCCAGAAAGGCACTGCTCGGGGGGCAGGACGAGGTCAGACCGACGTGGTCAACTAGGCTACGGCCGCATCAGGGACTGTGCCGAGGGGCGTTTGCAGGAGGCTTGACGCAAGGCGGGAACACCACACTTCTTAGCTTGGGCGGCAACGGGGGGGGGGACCACCCCAATATAGCCTCTTCCCCGTATTAGCAGGCTCCACAGGCAATCCAGAACATGCTGTGTGTGTGTGTGTGTGTGTGTGTGTGTGTGTGCGTGTGTGTGTGTCTGCGGGTGCGCGTATGCACATGTGTGGGGGGGGGAGCTGGGAGTCAACCAATAAACTGACTCTAAAGTGGACGTGGACGTGGCAGGGCCCCAGAGTGCAGGGGAGAAGCTTTTTGCTCGTGTGTGGCCGGCGCCGGTCCATCCCGTGCCTGTCCGCGGGTCCCTAAGCCCCACCAGGAGGGAACCTGGGCCCAGGGACAGGGGTACGCCCCGAGCGGTGTTGGGTATGACCCAAACTTCTCCTCGGGGAAAAAAAAAAAAGTCCAAAAACTCTCCCCGGAGCGTGTTTCCCTCATCAGCCCAGCCCCCACCCGGGGACTCGGCCGAGCACTGGAGCAGATGCTTGCGTTTGTCTCAGTACAGCGAGAATTCAGGCCCGTGCGGCCCGGGGGCAACCCTTTCCCCTCCAGGGCTTGTGCCAGTTCCCGGGGCCCGTGGGGAAAGACCCGCCACTGTGCCGCAGAGGCCGCGGGCTTGGTGGCCGCCTCGGAGGCCCGTCCCGGTGGGCGTCGCCGGCAGAGTCAGAGACCTCTCGGCTCTCTGCGTGGCGGCCGGCCTGACTGGGCGCTTGCCCGTGGTGGCTTCTCGGCCTCTGGGCTGGGTGGTCCAGGCCCATCTCGCCAGCGCCGGGGCCCGTCCGTCAGACAGCGGGAAGGGCCCCCCGTGGGCGGTTTTCTCAAGCCAGATACAGCTGGGAAAGTCCTTACGGCGTGACGAGGGACATAAAACATGCTCCATGCACGCGCAGTCCTGCTCTCTGCCGCTTTATTCATAAAACATAATGTGAATGGCTTGGACCCGGCTCAATTAGGAAAATAAAATCAAAGAAACTCATGCCGGGCCGTGTGCTCGCGTGGAGAAACTCCGTGCTGACCCCCCCTCCCCGAGCCTCTCGGGGTCTCCGCGACCAGCCCCACCCCCGGCCGGGCCTGCCGCTGGTTGCTTCGTCTCATCTCGGGGGTGAGCTCGGGCGGGCGGGCCCACGAGGCTCCTGCGAGGGCTCAGTGCTCACGTTTTAGTAGAACTCATTAAGCCCCGCGAGATCGTCGAAGGAGAATTACCGGAAGGTCTGTGTTGGAGTGGATTATATCAAATGTCTATTACAATACGACGCTAATCTAGGGTGTGAATTGGGTATTGGTTTTAGGGGCGAGGCGGCTTTAGAAGTCGGGCTGCTTCTGATTTTTTAGTGTCTGGAATCGATCCAACCATAACTGAAGAGTGAAATTTGCACTTGGTATCGCCAGAGTCTCTGTTAATTCGGGGAACTGTGCGAGGCTGCCTATGTGCCGTGTACACGCACGCGTGTGCAGCGCCTGGAATATTTTCATAACCTCGTGGTAGGGGAAAGCTCTTGCTTGAATCTAAAACTAATTCCTCAAGCCAACCTTTAATGTATGGGAAATGATGGATTTGGAGGGATCATTTTAATAGTTTAAGCATCGCCCTCATTTCCCTATCACTCCCCCAGCAAGTGTGGGACACGCGTCAGGCAATGAACTGATTTATTCATCGACTCTGTTATGCACGACACAAGATGTGGAAAGACAGTGGAAGGAATTCCCTCAGAATGCAAATTATTCACGTTGGTCTCAGAAGATCTGCATGGCCGTGATACAGGTGGGGACATCCCCCACCCCGCCCCCCCCCCGCCTCTTTTTCTAGTTGGCTTTCCACATCCTTAATGAAGAGATGGTTCTTTTCCCATTTTCACTTTGGGGGCACACCCAGAAGGCTGAGATGGTCCCTAATTGAATTATAAATCCATCAAAATAAAAAAAAATTGCAAAAACATTATTTGAGGGATGGGGTGGGGGGGGGCAGGGGGTGTCAAAGGGATTAGAACCTAAAAAAAAAAATTCTTAGCCCAAGGGGCTGCAGAGCTGGTCCGGAGTGGAAGTCGCTTGAGCTCCGTGTCACAGACCCGAGTTTGAACCCCAGCCCTCAGGATCTCCTCAGCACCACCGGCTTGGCCTGGGTTACCCCCGGGCTGGTGACTGGCCCGAAAAATACCAGGCTCGAAGGCCCCACCCAGACCCCCATCTTTGTTGGCCAGGGACCATGGTGAACGGCCTGGGGGCCCCTAGACATGGCCTGCGACATCATAAACAGATCGTAAGCTTCAGTGGAAAAAAAAAAATCAACCAAAGACATATTTGACCACGAAAAGCACTTGAAGCGTTCTGATAATTGGAAAAAAAAAAGATGTTTTCTGGGTTTGTTCTGACAATCGGCAGCACTGGAAGCAGGGCTAATTTTTAATCTCTTGGGCTAGAGACTTTCCAAGCCAGCATCAGCTGCACAGGAATACGAGTAATTTAGGGGGCTGGAGAAATAATCCAGCCGGAGGGGCGCTGGCCTGGCACACAGCTGATCTGGGCTGGGTCCCGCCCCCGGCCGGGGGGAGCCCGCGTCCTGAGTGCAGAGCCAGATATGACCCCTGGGCACCCCGGGGTGTGCCCCCCACGCAGAAACAGAAAAGAAATAGGAGTAACCGAGGTCACTTAATTTTTCTAGTTGTCACATGAAAAAAGGAGAAAAAAGCAAAACAAAACCCAGAATCCCGCAGCCCGGGAAGATTCGCTTTAATAGCGTCTCCGTCTCACCCAGGCCGGCCCAGACGCTGGTGGAAGGTCGGCTGTGGCGGTGCCAGCCCTTCCCCGGCCGCCCGTGCTCTCAGGGGCCACATGGGACCGAGTCAGGGGTCTCGGGCGGGTGGGCGCCTCTCCCCGCCCAGCGTCGGGATAAGGCCGTGGAGATAAAACAGGGAAGTGGACGCTTGGAGTGTTCGGGGAAGCGTGCGCCCCAGGGGAATGTTTCCAGCAGGTTCTGCAGCCCCCGGAGATTTGTCCCGGGCCTGATGGGTCACAGACACAACCGGCGTCTTGGGCCTGAGCTGGGGGTGGGGGTGGCCGGGAGAGTTGGCCTCGGCGGGCAGCGGCCGCCGCCTTCCTGGGGGCCTGCGAGGGTGGCAGGCGGGCGCCCACGTCACTTACCAGCACGGCCCCGTGTCTGCCCCCTGCGGCCCGAGCGGCCCCCAGGGAACCGGGTCCTGCCCCAGCTGTCACAGCTCTCACGGGGCCCCTGGGGGCCGTCGCCACTCAGAAGCTGTCCTGCAGGGGAGTGGCTCCGCGAGATGGACCGGCCTGCCCTGGCCGGGCAGAGCCTGTTCTCCGGCCTCGGCTCAGGGCCGACGTCTGTTGTCTAAGACGTGCTCCGAGGAGGGACACGCCGTCCACTTTCCCGGGCTCCCGGGCCTGGCCGTAAGCCACGTGCTCGTAAAATCCCGTTTCCGTGGGGAGGTTTCGGCCGACCAGGGTTCGATCCCTCGGCTTCCCGTGCTGTCCCCGAGCGTGGCCGGGGCTGATTCCTGAGCACAGAAGCAGGAGGAAGCCCCGAGCACAGCTGGGTGTGGCCCCAAGAAGCCAAGAAACAGAAAGTCTGAAACGTACCACGTAAAAGAAGAATCTAGGTCCCGCCCGGGTGCGGGACTCGCTCCCGGTGAGCACGAGGGGTGAGAGCCGGAGACAGCGGAACCCGTGCGGGGCGCCCGTCCTCTCGCCGCCCCGACTCCGGACCCTCTGAGCACTGTGTCCCCAGAAGTGGGGAAGTGGTACTTGTACCCGCGTGCGGCCGGTGGGTGGGACCTTCGTTCTCTTCCAGCCAGCTCGGGGGGTCAGGGTGAGGCGGACCCGCCAGGGCCGGTTCCCACGCGGGCCGTTCCTTGCTCTGCCGCCTGGACGGGTCCCCCAAGGCCTGGGCTCGCTGCAGGCTCCGGGACACCCAGGCCGGCTGGCCCGCTGGAGGGGCCCGGGGGTCCTCAGAGACGGGGGTCCCGGGCATCCTGCAGACGGCGCATTTAGGACCAGCAGGGTGAGGGGCGGCGCCAGGGTCGTGAGGGGCGTCTGGCTTATTCGCGCCCGGGACCCCCACGGCACCACGCCCGTCAGCGGACAGCCCCCCTGCAGCCTGGGGCCCCCAGGGGACTCGCTGCACCCCAACTGCCCAAGACCTGCCTGTGTCCTCCCGGGGGCGGGAGAGGAGACCCCACCAAGGGCCTCCGTTCCCCCCATGTCCGGGCAAGGCAGACGTGGACCCCCATTCTAGGACAGGAGCGGACCAATGGGGCATTTTGGGACCCCCTCCCCCCACCTCCCACCCTCCACTCCCAACCCTGAGAGGCCCCTAGGGCCTGTTTCTGCCCTGTCCCCTCTTGGCTGTCCTGCTCCAGCCCAGAGGCCTTGGCTCCGTATCCCGTTGGTCCTGTCCGGAATGCTGGACAGTGGGAGCCACTGAGAGCCAGCAGGACTGGGGGCAGTGTCCAGTGTCGTAGACTCTGGAGAGGAGCAGATCCAAACTGTATTCTGGAAGTCAGGCAAGCCGGGAGAGCCTCCGATCTGGGCCCCAGGGAGCAGGCGGAATGTGCAAGTGTCCTGGGGCAGATTCTTTGGGAAGGGGCAGTGCTCTAAGAGACGCAGAGGGCATGGGGCACATGTGGGGCGAGGGAGACTGTTTCGGGGGGTTACTGTACCTGGATTCCCCTGCCCTCAGCCTCTCTCGGCCTCTGGCAGCTTCCAGGGGCCCTTTACAGGGTCCAGCTGGGGTCTCGTCTCTCCAGCGCGCCCGAGGCCGGACGCTTAGGCGTGTGGCACCGGGGCGTGACGCGTGGGGACCCGCCGGCTGGGGGCCATGATTCCACCGAGGCCGCTGATAACAGGCTCCCCGCCCGGGGCCCTTTCCTGTTTTCATCTCCCTCCGTTTCTGCCTCCAGCAAGTCCCCAGGCCCCGCACAGAAGCAGGGACGGGGACACGCCTCGTGAGTGTTTGGTGCTGACGCCTCGCGCTGCGGAGAGCAGTTTCCGGCTCCAGAGCAGCCGCCTCCCTGCCCGTCCGTCCTATATTGACTTCCTGGTGTTTATGGGCAGGGAATTGTCATTAATCAGCATATATGATCCCATTGTTCGCCGGGGCTGGCAGCCGGCCTGGAGTCGCCCGTGTGCACAGACGCAGACCATGGTGGGTCGTACCGGGCGCACCCCAGGGCCGCTCCGTGCGGCCAGAGCCTTGAGTGGGAGTAGCGTGGACGGGGGGAGGGGGGTCCCCGGAGTAGGCCCACCGGGCCCAGTGGGACAGAGCTCGGGCTCCCGGGGACCGAGAGCTGGAGACCCAGCGAAGCAGCGACTTCGCCCCCCCTCACACACCTCGGCCCACGTGGGTGCCGGAATCCGGGGCTGCTCCTAACCCCGGTGCTCGGAGATCTTTATCCGGCCCAAACCTAATTTATCAACACCTTGTTATCTTAAATACATTACACAGGAGGGCCATAAATCCCCCTCTGAAGGACTTTATTTCACCATTTAATTAAGTCTCCCTGATTTCCTCCATTGGCTTTAAGAGGGAGTCGAGGCCTGGGTTGATTTTCATTAGGAACACAAATACCGATATTAAGTTCAGGCGGGGGACGGGCAGGCCGTGGCTTGACTCCTTCCCGCGCAGCGGGGCCTCGTGGCGTGGGGTTTGGGAGCCGCCTTCGCCTCGTACGACCGCTCCCGCTCTTCCTTTGTCCTCGTCTCTGTTCCCCCCGAGACCCTGATGGCTCAGGGGGCCGTAACAGCCCTGTGGGGGCAGCAGTTGCACAGGCATTCGCGTCAGGCGTGGCTGGGCCGGGTCCTGGGCGGGCAAACTGACCAAGTCCCGAGCAGTAAGGGCCTCCCGGCGGACCCCTGGGGGTGACCGGTGCCCCGTGTCCAGCGCCCCGGGTCTGCCCGGTGTTGGGCTAACCCAGAAGGCGTGTGAGCTCCCAGCAGGCAGCCCGACGGCCGGAGAAGCTGAGAGGGGTGGATTTCTCTCTCGGGCCTCTGGGTCTTTCTTACCCAGGGACACGCCGGACGTTGCCGGGGACACGGCGTCCCTGAGGGTCCCACCAAGCCCAGCCACCTCACCGAGCTGACAGGGAGCCAGGTGCAGGCAGGACTGGTCTTGCATGTGGCCAACCCGGGTTCGATCCCCAGCATCCCATAGGGTCCCCCGAGCACCGCCAGGAGCAATTTCTGAGTGCAGAGCCAGGAGGAACCCCTGAGCATCACCGGGTGTGACCCAAAACCAATAAATAGATAGATGATAGATAGATAGATAGATAGATAGATAGATAGATAGATAGATAGATGATAGATAGATAGATAGATAGACAGATAGATAGATAGATAGATAGATGATAGATAGATGATAGATAGATAGATAGATAGATAGACAGATAGATAGATAGATAGATAAATAGATAGATAGATAGATAGATAGAAAGATAGATAAATTGCCTTCACTCACGAGAAAAGCCGCGGGTTCATTCCTGGGTCAGACATGCCCGCCTAAGCCGTCATCCTGAACCCTGCACCCGTCTTCTTTTTTTTTTTTAATTTAGTTTTATTTTCATTTTAAAATCAAATGTTATTAAAAACACCATGACTCCCAAAGTTGTCTGTTACCCGGTTGCTTCAAGCATTCGGCTTTCCCACAGCACCAGTGCGACCTTCCCTCCACCAAACCCCAGTTTCCCTCCCAGCCCCAGCCCGCCCCCGAGGCATAGAACAACATGACTTTATACTGCTTATTCCACAGAACTTGAAGAAATGGTAAATAGGATACTTGTTCTCTTTATCTGGTCAATATAAATACTTGTCAGAAAATAAATCAGTAAGAGGCAGTTTGTAATTACTGTATGATTTGGACCTCTGTAAATTAAAAAAATTAAAACCACTTAAGACAATGTAATAAAATGCCTATTCTCTTTCACATATCTAAGTTTCCAACTCTGGAGTCTAAACTATCTGACATTTCATTTTATTTTATACTTGGATCTCATTATGATAATAATCGCCTCTTGCCTGTCACTAATAAAACTTTTAAAGCAATTCTGTGTTTGCGGAGTTTACATGGAATAGGAAACGCCTCTGCACGTAAGTGCAGAGATGCATTCCTAAGCCTTTCGTCTTGAATCTTGTACCCATCTCTCTTTTTAAAAAATTTTATTTTATTTTCATTTTAAAATGTCCCCCTTGCACTTTCTATAAACACTGTCGTTTACAGAGTCGTTCGTGATGATTTGTTACGGCACTCAATGTTCCAGCCCCAATCCCACCCCCTGTGCCCCTTCCCTCCACCACTGTCTCCAGTTTTCCCAACCACCTCTGAAGCCCGCCCTATAGCAGCCTCTCAGTCATTTATTTTATATTGCCTCTTAACCATATTTTGCTAGCTGAATGATCGACCTAGATCATTCATAAATGATATTAGAATAAAAATTTAATTGTTATGTCTCGCCACGGAGACATTAAGGCCTTGTATGAGGGGTTACTGAGGTGTTTTCATGGGTTCAGCCGTCTGTGTTTCCGTTTTGTTGACTGAGATTGGTTGCCTTCCGCCTTCCACCCCGCCCACTCTGGTGTGCTACTCAGAGTGTATCAGTGTTGTGTGTAGAGTTTGAGATCTTCCAGGAAGTTCAGCATTTTTAACATACAGCTGGAGTTACGTTTTTAACGGGGTTGGCAACTTTGGGTGTGGACGTGACTGCCTGTGCTCCTGGGAGGGCGGGGAGGTGGGGGGAGGTAGCCTGTCCGACTCCGAGACAGCCTGGAGATCTCAGTCACAAAACCCACATGCCTAGATTTTGGGCAGGTTTCTCGGTGAGGTTTGTCCCGAGTCAGTGGGGTCTGGGCGGGGGCCTGGGGATGTACTTGGGGTGTGGGAGCAAGGGGCTGCCGGGGGTGCACTGGGCCGATCCCCCCGACTCTGGGGTGCCCCTGATGTCTCTGCTATGCGCATTTACCCATCTCTCTTGTGACAGATCCTCCCATTCGGAAGCTGGGGAGAAAGAGAAGCAAGTGAATATTATAGAACTCGTGACGTCTGTTTCACGGTGTTTCTAAATGGGGGGCCATTGCGTTACCTTTCAAGGGTAGACAGATTCGGGTGAGGACCAGCGGTTCCAGAATCGTTTATCATAAACAGGCTCCGTGAGGGACGTCTGGGAACTTTCCAGAAACGCAAGGTGGCCTTCTCCGGGGGGCCGGGGTGCTGCCTGCTCCGGGGAGCACCGCTCTGCATCTCATGGTGTGGCGGGGGGCGGGGGGGTTCGGTCCGCCCGGCTCAGGCAGTTGATGCCACGGACGCTGGGACTGAGCCAGTAGCTGTGTCACCCCCTGAGAAGCGGCGTCCCTGCATCTGAGAACAGTCTTTAAGAAGTGGAATATCTTCCTCGAAATCTCTCGCCTTCTCTTCGGGGAATACTCGAGAGAGGGGGTAGGAGGCGGAGTGTATCCCGAGCCAGCAGGCGTCTTTCCCGAAGCGTCCGGGAGACGTCCTGGGGCCTGAGAAGCCTCCTCTCTCTCCCTCAATCCCGTCAAGCGTCGTGATTGTTGTTGAGTGGGCGATAATCTCACTGACCCGTTCCACAGTGCTCATGGCAGTCTGAGAAATTCTCGAGTTGAGTTTTTCCCCTGAACCACCTGACTGGGTTCGAGGTGTCTTTCTGCAGTTGTCATTCATGGACTAGTGAGTCATGGCTGTAGAATCTTCAGCCCGTTGGTCCTAGGGTGGAGCCCAAATCACACAGGGCACAAAATGCCTCCTAACAGGCTGGAGCAATAGCACAGCGGGGAGGGCGTTTGCCTTGCACACGGCCAACCCGGGTTCGATTCCCAGCATCCCGTATGGTCCCCCGAGCACCGCCAGGAGTAATTCCTGAGTGCAGAGCCAGGAGTAACCCCTGGGCATCACCGGGTGTGACCCAAAAAGAAAAAAAAAAAAAAAAAAAAAGAAAGCCTCCTACTAACCCAGCCACAGAAACGGCGGGAGTGGCGAGACCCACCCCCCAAACACCGGCCACTTCACCGGCCACACTGCCACGTAGGCTGATTATTTACTTATTTACTTATTTAGATTTGACTCTCTGTTAATGAGCTTTCACTGCGAAAGTTTGAAAAGCGAGATAGTGAAAGATCCTGGGACGGTGGTCGCACGTGTCCGCAGACTCTCCCCTTCACGGAGTCGGTGTGGAGCCGGGGCCGGAGCAGCCCAGCCAAGGGGGCCCCAGTCCAAGCGCCGAGGCCGGTGGAGGCCAGGCTCGCAGCAGCGGCGGAGGCCTTGGCAGCTGATGAGCGGGTCCTGCCCGCAAGGTCCCGGGGAGGGGGGCCGCGTGGAGCCGAGCGAGCGAGGCCCCCTTTCCTCGGACATTAGTTTACTTTCATTCTATCCCCCAGGGCAGGAATCTCTGTTCTGTCCTCTGATATATGTCCAAACACCTAAAATAATATCTACCAGATTGGAGGCTCTCAGCAGAGATTTAATGAGTGAACGGATTCCAGACCTATTTTGAAAAGGCTCGAAGGAAACCCTCGGAGTATGATTTATATACAATCTGTCATGAGAAAACAAATTTAATAGCGGCGAGGAAGCAACCGAGACAATGGGAGAGCGCGAGGGGGCGAGGCCGGGCCCGGGCGAGGGTTACGCTGCTGAAACCCTAGAGACTCCCCCCCCGAGGGTGGGGCGCAGAGTCGGCCCGAGAGGGCCAGCTGCGTGGGATTCGGTATCAGGGAGATAAAAGGCGCGTGAGATTTACTGTCGCACCAGCGTCCCAACCCGGCCCTGTCCTTTAAGGGGGTTGCCGCTGATGGCGGAGGGACCGAGGGATGGAGGGATGGGGAGATGGAGGGATGGAGAGATGGAGGGACGGAGGGAAGAAGGGATGGAGGGACGGAGAGATGGAGAGATGGAGAGACGGAGGGATGGAGGGACAGAAAGATGGAGGGACCGGGAGATGGAAGGATGGAAAGACAGAGGGATGGAGAGATGGAGGGATGGAGGAACAGAGGGATGGAGGGACGGAGAAATGGAGAGATGGAGGGATGGAGGGATGGAGGGAGGAGAGATGGAGAGATGGAGGGATGGAGGGATAGAGAGACAGAAAGATGGAGGGACCGGGAGATGGAAGGACGGAAAGACAGAGGGATGGAGAGATGGAGGGATGGAGGGACAGAGGGAAGAAGGGATAGAGAGACAGAGATAGAGGGAAGAAGGGATGGAGAGACGGAGAGATGGAGGGAAGGAGGGATGGAGGGATGGAATGATGCACGTTCCAATCCAGACCCCAGCGGCCCCGGGCGGCCCTTCACAGCCGAGGGCTTCCAGGCAGCAGCCGAGGAGAAGCACAGCCGCCTCGTGCCCGGGTCTGGTTCCACCCTCGAAGGTCACGCCACCCCCCAGCCCTGCACCCAGGCGAGTCGGAGACGCGTTTCTCGCTTCTAGAAACACAAGCCTTGGTGGAAGAGGCTTAATTATTGATTCACTTATTCATTTTCCCTCGGCCACTCTGCAGCGGCGCCCTCGCGTGTGAAGACGCCCCGGAGAGGCGGTGGCGGGCGGGCGCGAGGGCTGCGGGGTGAGCGGCCAGTCTGCACGGCACCGCGTGCCCAGCCCCGCGCCTGCGTCTCGGCGGTGGCTCCGTGGTGCCCGGCACAGCCGAGCAGGGCCCGGGTGCCCACCCCAGCCCCGCTGCCTCCCGGGTCCTCACGGACGCCTCCGGGGCACGGGGACGCCCCCGTCACCCTCCCTCAAATCGCCCCGCACCCCCCCCCCCCCGCCTCGCCGGGCCCACCCCTCCCTCTGAGCACAAGCCACTCGCCACTCTCCCTCGCATCTCCCGGCTGCTGTGGCCACGGCCGGGCCCCCTCCCCACCCCCCTACCCCCTGCCCCCGCGGTCACCGCCTTAGCGGCACGAGGACTCACCCTTGACTCGGCGCCCGGCAGGCAAAGCTGTTTGCAGACGGTCTCTGCCATCCAGCTCTCGCCTCGCGTGGGTGAGGGTTTGGTTCTGGGTTTGGGCCCCGGCACCCACCACCCCATCCAGGACAGAGAGGAGAAAACAGGCAAACGCACAGACCAAAACACCCTCTGGAGTTCAGGGGCGCTTCCGGAGCCTTTTCAGTAGAGGCCCCTGGCCGCCCCCCCCCCCCGCCTCCCGGCACCTTGGGTGTCTGTTTTGGTGCTGGAAGGCGGCCGGGGGCCAGGGAGGGGGTCTCGCCCTGCTGGGTCAGGGCTCGCTCCTGGCTCTGTGCTCAGGGGTTACTCCCGAGCGACGGTGGGGACCCTCCGCCCCTCCCAGGTTGGTCACCCCCGGCCCGGCTACAGCTCGGCGTGACCTTCGCACTGTACCCCTGCCGCGCCCCCTGTTTGTGTGTCGATGCACGTGGACGTTTGAGAGGCACAGACCGCCCCACCGTGGCAGAGACCCGCCCCGCGGGAGGAAGCGGTGGCCCTTGATTGACGGGGAAGAGGGCGTGAGCATCGCCAGGACCCTCAAGGACCCCACAGGGCACCCCACGCCCCGTGTGCCCTCAGCCCACAGAGACCCCCGTGAGATGGGCGGCCGTCAGAGGGGGCTGCAGAGGGCGCCTGGGGGAGGGGCGCTCTCTCTCCCTCTCTCTCTCTCTCTCTCCCTCTCTCTCTCCCTCTCTCTCTCTTTCCCTCTCCCTCTCTCTCTCCCTCCCTCTCTCTCCCTCTCTCTCTCCCTCTCTCCCTCTTTCTCTCTCTCTCTCTCCCTCTCTCTCTCTCTCTCCCTCTCTCTCTCTCTCTCCTCTCTCTCTCTCTCTCTCTCTCTCTCTCTCTCTCGGCCCTGAGCTGCGGCCTCCACCACGGCTGTGGCAGCGACGCCCGCCGTGTCACCCCTTTGACCGCTTGGTGGAACCCTTTTTTAGGGTCCCGCTCTGCGACAGCAGGGCCCCCCAGTCTTTCCTGAGAGGAGAAGGACTTTCCCAGCTGCGGCTGCTGAAAAGCACCAGGGGGGTGGGGGGGCGGGGTGGGGGGGGAGCATCTGCCACAAGGGCCCCTCGGCCTGTGCCCGGCCCCCTCTGCTTCGGGCACGAGCTGTGCAGGCACCCGAAGGCGCTTGGATCTGTGACTCCCCCTCCATGCCTCACTTGGAGTTAGCCCGGGATTGATTTTGTCTCCCAGGAAGGAATTGGCGGGTGGCCTGTTTAATTAATTAATTAATTAATTAATTAGTTAATTAATTTTTGCAGACCCAGCGATGCTCAGGGGGGTTGCTCCTGGCTCTGCGCTCAGGAATTACCCCTGGCAGTGCTCGGGGGACCCTGTGGGATGCTGGGAATCGAACCCGGGTCAGGCCGCGTGCCAGGCAAACGCCCTCCCCGCTATGCTATGGCTCCAGCCCCGATGGCCTATTATATGTGGGGTTGCACCAGATAATGCCCTGGGGCTCGGCTCCCCCGTGGCCCCGAACATGGCCGGCCGTTCCCACGTGACTTGCTCGGACCCGTGACTGTGACCACGGCCCGGCAGGCAGCCCCTCCGTGACGGCCGTCCCCTGTTTGGCCCCCCGTACCTGCGCGGCGTTAAGAAAATACTCTGTTCCTTCCCCAGCAGAGAGTAAAGGGTTCCGGGGGGCCGTTACCGCGCGCCTGCCACATTCCTCGCTGCCACACATCGCGGCTCCCCCAGACCCCCCCCCCCAGACCCCCTCCCGAGACCCCCTCCAGAGCTGCGGTGGTGCCGTCTGCTCTGCACACGGCCTCAGCAGGCCCCGGGGAAGTCTGAGATGAGAAGGCCGACACGGGCCAGCACGGGAGGGGCGTGGTGCTCGCCGGCCTCCCCCTGCCAGTGCTCGGCCAAGCACACCTGGAGTGTGTTACGGGCCACCCTGCCTGTCCTTGCCGCCGATGGCTTTTCCCGCAGCCTTTCCGCCTCCCCGGGTCTGACACGGGACCGAGGCCCGGGCTCTCGGGGAGCCAGCGGGCTGTCAGCTGCCGTGGGGAGGCGGGCGTGCGGCTGGTGGGAAACGGCGGTGGCTGCGGTGGCTCTGGGCCAGGGGGAGGCGGCCCCGTGTCCCCGTGTGCCTCACTTGCCTCCTCCAGCCTTCCCGTCTTTTCTTTTTTTCCTTCTTGGATCACACCCGGCGATGCTCAGGGGTCACTCCTGGCTCTGCACTCAGGAATCGCTCCTGGTGGTGCTCGGGGGACCACATGGGATGCTGGGGATCGAACCCGGGTCCGCCACGTGCAAGGCAAACGCCCTCCCCGCTGTGCTGTCGCTCCAGCCCCCAGTCGGCCTGTCTTCACTGCCCCTGCTGCCCTGTTGTTGTGGTGATTGCAGTTGGGGGGGGGGGCAAGGAGCATCATGTCTAATCCCCGCCCGGACCCGGAACTCGCAGAGATGCAGAATTTCAGCGCGGGCCGCTGGCGTCAAAGTTGCTGCTCCAAAATATCTCGGAATATCGACGCACTGCCCAAAGGTAGAAGTGCTGACCCCTGGGGTGGCCCCCGGGACCCCCAGACGGGACCCTGCAGGCGGGCAGCCCTGGGTCCATTCTCCGAGGTTCATCGGGGAGCTGACGCCCGGCACGAGCCTTGCGGTGACGGTGTTGGAGCCGAGGCGCCTGGGAACAGCTAGAGGCAGTGGGGATTACAGGGGGCAGGGGTGGGGGTGGAGAAGGGATTTGAGGGTGCGCGGGCAGACGGGGCTCTGCTGAGTCGGGCACGGGCTGTTTAGTTTATGGAGGTGAAAGACCCCCTAGTTAATTCGGGTGAGGGGCAGAGACACCGAGAGAAATGGAAGAGGCCCCCAGAGACATGGCCCAAAGGGAATTCAAGTCACTACTGATTCGGACGGGCTGGAGCCATAGCACAGCGGGGAGGGCGTTTGCCTTGCACACGGCCAATCCGGGTTCGATTCCTCCATCCCTGTCGGAGAGCCCGGCAAGCTACCGAGAGTATCCCGCCCGCACCGCAGGGCCTGGCAAGCTCCCCGTGGTGTATTGGATATGCCAAAAACAGTAGCAACAAGTCTCACCATGGAGACGTTACTGGTGCCCGCTTGAGCAAATCGATGAGCAATGGGATGACAGTGATATGGTGCTACTGGTTAGATATTCATTGCATTTGGATGTGTGTGTGTGTGTGTGTGTGTGTGTGTGTGTGTGTGTGTGTGTGTGTGTGTGCGGTGTTTGGGCTACACCCCGCTGTGCTGGGGGCTTACTCCTGGCTCTATTCTCTACTCTGGGAATCACTCCTAGTGATTTATGCGTGTGTGTGTGTGTGTGTGTGTGTGTGTGTGTGTGTGTTGGGGGGGGTCCCCCCTCTGCAGTGCTGGGCGTCCCAGTCTGGCAGGCAAGGAACAAGGCAAGTGCCTTCACCTCCGGGCCGTCTCTCCCCCTGGATTCATGGTGATTTTCCCGTAGATTAAACTTTCACAAAATATTTTTAGTTCTTAACCATCCATCCCTCCCCGCCGTTCCCCCCACCCCCGCCCCCGCCCCCGCCGCCGAGAGTTTTGTGTTTTTTTTAAAGGTATGACAAAGGTCTCAGCCATCTCTGCCTTCTCGTTCCCTCTGGTTGAGAAAAAAAAATGCATAAAGCTCTCTGCTGCGTAATTATGCTCATAAACCCTGAGTGATGCTTCTCTCCCAAGACGTTATTGGCGTGGGTCCGGCCAACAGTCACCACGCCGGTAATTACCGCGCTCCCTGCCATGGGCCCGCCCGCCTCTCCCGGCCTGTGCTGGGGGCCCATAAATCAGGGCCCGAGGCGGCGAGTGGACACAGGACTCGTCATTGTGCTGGGGGGGGCGGCCGGCCCCGCAGGTAGCCGACATGAAAGTGGGGGGCGCGGGGCCGGGGGGGCCGCGCGAGCTTATCGTTAATAGAAAGCGGCCCGTGTGCATCCTGCCCGCTTCCTTATTTAAAGTCGCATCCTTCCTGCCCTGCGCTGCGCTTCCTGCCAGCTCCCGGGGCCCCGCCGGCCTTTGTGAGGCCTTCAAGGCACATCCCTTCCAAACGACCTTTTGTCCCCGAGCGGCCAAGACGCATTGTTTCGCCGGCCGGGCTTACACGGGGTGCCCCGCGCCTTTCTGTTTTGGTTAATTAAGCCTTGGAACTGTGTGTCACTTTTTCCCATGATCAAGCAGAAATGAAAGTCGTCCCCCCCCGCCCACCCCCCAACACTCCGCTCCGCCCGATTCGGGAGCTGCGGCCGCGGAGGTCACCGGCCAAGGGCGAGGAGTGAGGGCGCCCAGCTCCTGGCTCGCCCTCTGCCCAAAGCCGCAGGGCCAGGCCCCCCGCCTGGGTGCCTCTCCTCTCCCGGGGGGCCGGGGCAGCCTCGTCCTCCCCCGCCAGGGACATGCTGCCGGCCCCGAAGCTCTGGGTGCAAGTAAAAAGAGGCTCTCAGGAGCTGGGGCGCGACTTTCCAGCCCCCTGGGCTCGGGAGGGTGTGTGTGTGTGTGTGTGTGTGTGTGTGTGTGTGTGTGTGTGTGTGACTCCCCCACTCGGGGTGTGTGTGTGTGTGTAAGTGTGTGTGTGTGTGTGTGTGTGTGTGTGTGTGTGTGACTCCCCCCGCCCCCCGCCCCGCAGTCCTTACTTGTCTCTAGATACCCGGAGTGTTTTTGAAACGTCTGTTTAGGGAACCCCAGTTGCTAGGATTGGGCGCGGGGGCTCTCGAAGGCGAGGCGGGGAAGGACCCGGGAGAGTGGCGGGCGTCACTCGGGGGGCCGTCACTCGGGGGGCCGTCACTCGGGGGCCGTCACTCGGGGGGCCGCCCGTCCTTCTGCCCGAGGCCCCGGGTTCGAGCCTCCTCTGAAGCCCGTCTCCTCCCGGCGCAGCTTTGCAGAGGTTCCGCCCGCGTCCCGCCCGAGTCCCTTCCAGCTGTTTCTGGAAGCCTCCCCGCCCCGCCCTCTGGCCGGCCGCACGCGTCCCCGCTGCTGTTGCTGCGTCTCACTAATATCCCAAATCTGCTTCCCACGGCTCGGCCGGCCTATTCTTAGCCCCGAGCCCAACACTTGTCTCCTGCGCTTCCTTTCCCCCCCCTCGAACCCTGGGTCCCCCGGTGCCTCTCCCACACGGACGTGGACACCCCCCACCCTCCCCCCTGCACGTGGGCCCACGCCCCTCCCCGAACCAGTGAGAACTCGCATCCCCACCCCGGCCCGCCCCCAGCTCTCCCAGCTTTCTCCCCCCCAGCCCACCATGGACGCCTCCTCCCAGGGGCCCTCTTGCCTTGCCTGCTGCCGCACACTCCCCGACAGCTCCCGTACTTCTCACGGGCGGGGGAGCACTTCTACAGGAGCCTAAAGCTGGATGCTGCCTTGCGTCTCTCTACCTCCTGCCCGGCCCTCGCTGCCCCTCCCGGCCTCTCTCTGGTTCCGACCCCCCCCACCCACCTGGACCCCTCTTTTGCAGGGCCGGTCCTGTCCTGTCCTGTCCTGTCGCTGCTGTGGTTTGTCTCGGGCCTTCTCTCGTGGACAGCCCGCAGCGCCCCTGCGAGAGGCGTGTTTATTCACGCTTCAGTTAGTTACTCTCCCCGCATTGCTCAGGGCTTGCTGCTTGCCCCGTGCCACGTGCGGGGCCTCGTGCCAGGCCCCCGGCGTCCCACCAAGCTCCTCTCTCTCCGCAACAGCCCAGAGGGGCTCAGAGCCCCTCCCGGTCCTGCTCCCCTGCTCTGGCACGCGCCGGGCCGTCCCCCGTGGCTTCCCCCACGGGCCCCGGCCCCACCAGCTCCCTGTCACCCGCGGCCGGGAGGCACGGGGACGGCCCGTGGGCACAAAGGCTCGGCCCACTCGGACCGCTTTGCTGCTAGTGTGTTTGTGTTGTTTCGAGGGTCAATCTGACCTTCGTGCCCTCCGCCCCCCACCCCTGCACACACACCCCCCACGCTCCTAAGTGGTGCTAATGGAATGCACGGGGCTGTTCGCGGGTTCAAACCTTCAGAGGCCACAAGGGCGTCAAGGCCCAGGGGCCGCGCGTGCCAGGCCGTCGTGACACTGAGGGTTTTCAAGCCACACGGCGGTGCCGGGAGCTGGGGGGCGGGGGGGCGCAGAGGGCTTTGAAGGCTCTTCCTATTTTGGAAGGTTCCCGTCTCCGAGCATTTGGGTGTGAGATCGTCCCTCCGGCACCCAGTGGCTCCGCCTCCCAGCCCGCACGAGGGGACTCGGGCCTGAACACGCTTCTTCACTTGTGTTTCCCAAACGCCTCCGCAGGGAGCACTGTCTCGAGGGCCAGAGACCAATGCTGGCTTCCTGCAGCCTCTCTCTCCTCATGCCCACCCGTCTTTGCCTCGCTGAGAGACGCGGAGGGTCAAGGGGCGTGTGCGGGGGGGGCCCTGCGTCTCGGCCGGCCCGCTCTCCGCGAGGTGCACACAGGGCGGGCCCGCTCGGCTCACCACCGCTTCCGAATGACAGCAAAGGCGCCTTATTTGAGAAGCATTCGAGCACCAAAAGGACTCTCAAGCCCCTGCCTGCCGGTGAGCTCGAGAGGTCAGAAGATCCGTCTCCAGCTGTCTCTCAGCTCCTGCCACGGCCGTTTCATCCAGCCTTCTAACGGGCTTTCGTGAAATATTTCACACACACACACACACACACACACACACACACACACACACACACACACACCATCAGATTTAGAGGCATCATCATTTTAAGTTTTTTTTAATTCCTCCATTTTTCTCATATCCAACTCGATGAGTGGGGCGACAGTGAAGCCGAGTGAAGGCCGGGTTGATTTCCTCTCGGGAGTCAGACAGAACCGGAACATTTTGTTACCCCGGAGCGCCCTGGTCTGGTCTCCTGAGTTCCAGGCTTAGGCCCGGCCTCGTCGTCTCTCAATGGCCGCGCTGGAGGCTCCAGGGTTCCTCGAGCACGGACGCTCCTCAGCCGTTTCTGCGAGCGGAAGGTCTCTCCAGGACGCCGCGGGTCCCATTGTTCTGGTTAATTTGGGGATTTGAAGCGAAACTGGATTCCCATTGCTAAAGCGGCTTTATTTTTGCCACTAAGTAGCGGCTTGGGAGTTCACGTCTCCCCCTTAGGTTTGTAGCCACTCGGGCTCCTTGCTGCTGTCTGAGCACGTGTGTCAGCAGGGGTCCAGCGTTCCCCCTCGCCCTTGCGTTTCACCACCAGGTCACGGGAGCGCGTGGGCCTGCCTGTGGACGGGCCGCCTCCTTGGCCTCTGCCTCTCTCGCGCTCCCTTTTCACTCCTTTTTCCTTCTGACTCCGGCTCCTGGCCCAGAAGTGCCACTTTCGTTGCCGTCTGAGCACACTCTGATCCCGCCTGGAGCTGATGGAGCTTCTCGCTGCCCGGCGGGACCCTGTGACGTTTCCCACGGCCAGGGGCTGCTGCGCGGGACTTTGACTCTCCCCTGTCGGCCGTGCTGTCCAAGTCCCTGTTTCTGTTTTGGTTGTGTCCCCCCCCACCCCCCACCCCCCTTTAATTTATTCGGATGTTTTCCAGTTTGTCTTCCCACTCCTCCTCCCTTTCTCTGCCTCCTGGCCCTGCAGTCTGAGGTCCTCGAGGGCCTATAAGGGCACTGGGCTTACGCCCCTTGTCATGCATGTGACTGACCGGGCTCGATCCCTGGCTATAGTGGTCTCCTGAGCACCAGCAGGAGTGATCCTGAGCACAGAGCCAGGAGTCAGCCTCGAGCACTGAGCTGGGAGTGAACCCTGAGTACTGAGCCGGGAGTGAGCCCTGAGCACAGAGCTGGGAGTGAGCCCTGAGAACAGAGCCAGGAGTCAGCCCTGAGCACTGATCTGGGAGTGAGCCCTGAGCACAGAGCCAGGAGTGAACCTTGAGCACATAACCGGGAGTAAGCCCTGAGCACTGAGCTGGGAGTGAACCATGAGCACAGAGCCAGGAGTGAGCCCTGCGCACAGAACCGGGAGTGAACCTTGAGCACATAACCGGGAGTGAGCCGGGAGTGAACCATGAGCACTGAGCCGGGAGTGAGCCCTGAGCACAGAGTTGGAGTGACCCTGAGCACTGAGCCAGGAGTAAGCCCTGAGCACCACTGGTTGTGGCCCCCAAACCCGAACAAACAGAAGGAAGAGCCCCGCGTGGCCTGCAGTGGCGGGTGCGAGGCCAACACTCCCTCTCTGGCAACAGCTTCGTTTTCCCGGGTCCTTGCGTGGGTCGTGTGGCCAGTTTCTCTGGTGCCCTGCTGCCCTGCCCGCCTTTGCCCCGGTGTTCTCACTGCTCTCACCCCAGTGCTCTCACTGCTCTCACCCCAGTGCTCTCACTGCTCTCACCCCGGTGCTCTCACTGCAGACACCTGGGTGCCCTCTGCAACACGCCGCCCTTCCCGACGTGGCGGCCACCCCCCCGCCCATGAGGTTCCTGGGCGCTGCCGGTGGGCGTCCTGCTCCCGGGGTTGCTGGCCCCCTCTGGGCCCGTGTCCTGAGAGGGGCTGTGTGGGGCCGTCCCGCGCTGTGTCCCCTGCCTCTCACCCGCCCCCTGCCTTCACCCGCCTCCGCTGCGTTTCGGCTCTGGCCGTCACCGCCCGCCCGAGTCTCTGCCCGTTAGTGCCGGCTGCGGGAGGGACGCGGGTTCGGGCCTCCCGTCCCCACGGCCGTCCTCGGGCTCGGCGGAAGGAGGCAGGTCTACCTTTGGGTTGGTTTTTTTTGCTTTTTGGGCCACACCCGGCGATGCCAGGGGTTACTCCCGGCTCTGCGCTCAGGAATTACTCCTGGCGGTGCTCGGGGGACCCTATGGGATGCTGGGAATCGAACCCGGGTCGGCCACATGCAGGGCAAACGCCCTCCCCGCTGTACCCCAGATCGGGTCCATCTCGACAGTTCCATGCCTCGGTCTACCCCGAGAAGCGAGTTTGCTCCCACAGCGAGTCCCGACTGTTGATGCCTGTTCCAGACGGGAACCCCACTGAGGAGAGTCTCCGGCTCGACTAAGGGGCCTCAGGGGGCCGGAGAGGCAGATGGGGTAGCTGTGTGGCCATAGATGCGGTGATGTGTGGATCGTGATGGGCCGGAGCCACAGTTCAGTGGGGAGGGCATTCGCCTTACACGAGGCCGACCCGGGTTTGATTCCTCCGTCCCTCTCGGCGAGCCTGGCAAGCGACCGAGAGTATCCCGCCCGCACGGCAGAGCCTGGCAAGCTCCCCGTGGCGTATTGGATGTGCCAAAAACAGTCACAACAAGTCTCACGATGGAGACGTTACTGGTGCCCACTCGAGCAAATCGATGAGCAAGGGGACGACAGTGCTCCAGCGCTGTAGGTAGTGATAGGTAGGCAAGTGGCGTGTTGGTCTTGCTCGAGGCCCACCCAGGTCCCTTGGGCCCCGCCAGGAGTGATCCCTGAGCACAGAGCCAGGAGTCAGTCCTGAGCATTGCCGGGTGTGGCCCCCAAACAGAAGCAACAATGAAGATAGTCCTTGCTGCCGCTGAGGCCAGCCTGGGAAACCCCGTCTGACAACCGTCTCTCCAGAGGTGCTCGCCGAGCACCGCTGCCTGACTCGGTTTGCCAAGTCGACCCAGGATCGGCCTGGTTTGTGAATCGCAGTCAATTCTAAGTTGTTTTCATGGGGGGGCACAGCCAGCTGTGCTCAGGAGGCCCGGATGCAGGGTTGTACGGCAGTTGCCCTAACCACTGGACTATCTCTCTGGCCCTCGTGGTGAGTCTTCAACCCTCCTGGCGGAGTCTCGGGAGCAGCCGTCTCCTGGTTGCCTTGGCCCGCGCACAGGTTTCAGGACGGTCCTCGGGGAGTCTAAAGGGTCCGTATTCGCCCCGGCCGCTCTCTAATCCACTGAGTGACAAACTACTTTCCTAAAAGGTGAGGCCTGGCCTCTCTGGGCGGGGTGGGGGAGGGGCTATTCTTGCGAGAACTACGGAACTCAGGACTGCAGCCGGAGACTTTGGGGGGCCATCAGCACCCCCCACGTGGACGCGACCGCCCCTGTGGCTTGCCAGGGATCACACGTGCCACTTTAAACCCGGGGGCGATTTTCATCCTGCTGTCTCCAGAGCCGTCCCCCCGCCGATGACACAGTGCTCCCCTCTGTGAGCTGCTGCCCCCTTTTAAAGATTTCGCTTTGGGGGGGAAAGACCTTGGCATCGGCCGTTACTCATTTCATCTCTCCCGGAGCTTGGCCGGGGGGGAAAGTGTGGTCTACTGACTTAACCTGGCGAGGGTCTTGAAACCGTTCCTGCGAGCGGCGGCTACTGCTTTCTTTATTTTATAAATCAGGGGCAAGCCTCTCTTCGCTGCCCTCGTCCTGAATTTTAGGTTTCGCAGATAAAAAGGGTCAGCATTTGGCTCCTTGGAATGGCTGGTTATAAATAGACCGGAAAGTAGCAGCAGGCCAGCCCGAGACTCCGCTAATGGCCCTTTTCAAATACTTAAAAGCAAATGATTCATCAAATAGAATCCCTAAAAGCAGAAACCTGCCAATTTGTAGAATTTGACTCCTCCTAATCAGAGTAAGGCAACAGGATGTGGAGTTCCTGCTCTGCACCTGATTAAAGCCAAATGCACACGGACAGCTGGGCCAGAGGAAGCCGGGACCCTCTCGGCGGGGGGCGGCCGCGAAGGAACTCCGAGGAAAAGTGACTTTTAAAAAGCTTCCCACATTTGTTTTATTTTCCCAGATAGGCTTAGAAGATAAGCACATATTCAGGCGCAGGCTTTAAATTTTTGAAGTCATCATTTCCCCCTCCGTGATTTAAGAGGAGAAAATCTACGTGAGGACAAAATTTCCTTGTGCTCCACGAGACGCTTTCTTTCAGATGAGCTTGGGGTTTTGAAAGTGTTTTTCTTTGGGCATTTATTGTCCCAGGAGAAGCACACTGATTCACTCCGAGCGTCAGTTCAGGGGTGCCAACAGCCTCCATTCCGTTTCTGTTCATTGTTCCCCTCTGCCCTGACTCAGGGGCACATTGAATATTATTGTTATGTATTATTATTATTATTATTATTATTATTGTTATTGTTATTATTATTTTTTGAATCGCTGTGAGAACAGTCACAAAACGTCCATGTTTGAGTTTCAGTCATACAGTGATCAAACACCCATCCCTTCACCAGTGCACATTTTCCACCACCAAAAAACCTCAGTATTTCCCCCCCAGCCTATGTGGCAGATATTTTCCACATTACTCTCTCTCTGCCTTGATTACATTCAATATTTTGACACACACTGATTATTTTGATTTTTTTAGAAAACAGACGTCCGAATTCATTGTTCTGTTGTCTATTGATCGTGATAGTATTTGCAGAATGTGTCCTGCTATTTAAATAATTTGACGGCCTTCAGGTAAAGCTTTTGTTTCCCTGAATATCTTAAAATCTGTCTCCTAACTTACATCATAGAATTAAGACAGTATTAAACGTAGACTATTTTTGTATCATTTTAGCTCCTGAAATTTGCGAATTTGTTTCAGCTTATTTGCGTCACACACATTTGCCCCTGAATTATGAGCTTCAGGCAGTCCTGGTGTGTGTTGCCATATATAAACTGTCCATTAATATAGTCTGTTACATATAAATACGTCTATAAAACCCGGCAAATAATTTTTATGTGTACTTTTATTATTCCCAAGGGTAATTTCTCAAATTATCATTTTCTTGGGATAAATATTATGGACACATATAGCACCAGCTAGATAAACTATTAAGTCTCATAGCAATTATCTGGGTTTTTGCCAGTTCAAGAATTTAGGTGACGCATAGAAAGAGAACGCCTACAGTTATTTCTCTCGCATAAATGTAAGAATCCTATGAGAAGAGATGGAGCCGATTAAGTCCAACAACAATAACCAAAAGGATTAGGTCGAGCAGGCCCACATGGCTTTGCTGCAGGAATGCAAACCTCGTTGCTTTAACGCGCAAACCTTGGTCGATGTTACCCGGCGTATTAGTGCTGTGACGTGCAGACGGGGAGTGATTGTCTCAAAAGACGAAGGAGCACATGCCGTGTTCCACAGGCCGGCTTTCTCCCGTGGGGACGCCCCTCAGCAAAGCAGGCACAGAAGAGCCCTCAAGTGGAAAGGGGTAACCCCCCCAGAAGCCCACAGCCAGAGTCACGCCCAGCGGAGAAGATGCTGATTCTGTTCCCGCTCAGATGAGGAATAAGACGGGGCTGCTGAACCGGACTCCCCCTCAGTGTTGCTCTGAAGGTTCCTGCCAGAGTAAAGCACTGTCGCACTGTCGTCCCGTTGCTCATCCATTTGCTCAAGCGGGCACCAGGGACCTCTCCACTGTGAGACTTGTTGTGACTGTGTTTGGCATATCGAATACACCACGGGGAGCTTGCCAGGCTCTGCCGTGTGGGCGGGATACTCTCGGTAGCTTGCCAGGCTCTCCGAGAGGGACGGGGGAATCGAACCCGGGTCGGCCACGTGCAAGGCCCAAAAATTCAAAAGTATTCAGGTGTGGGGATGAAGGAGTGAAGCTGTGTGGCAGGATAGGGCCTCCCTTGTGCTCGTAAACACACACCATGTCTTGTCTTCCTCACGCTTCAGCTGCCGTCCGTGCCTACCGACCTGAGCCCTCCCCTTCCTGCTGGGCGCTCGTGGGTGCCCTGGTGAGAGCCGCAGGGTCCTTCTTGACCCGTCTTGATTTCTAGCGACTCTGATCTGTATCAGAAACCGGGATTGCTGGCTCTTAGGGCTACCAGTATTTTTCTTTTTTTAATTGTGGCTAACTGGAATGGTTAGTTCTGGGTTTTATTTTCTTGCGGCTCTTCCCCGTGCTTATAATAGTAGCTGTTCTCATTTATTTATTTACCTGCCAGCCAGACTGCGAGATCAGCCCCTCCTCTGCTCCCCTCCCCCCAGCCCTGTTACTCCCTGTTTTGTTTTGTGTAAAGGCAGCGCCCGGGTGTGAGGTGATGTCTCCTTGTGGCCCCATTTGCATATTCCTGACCAGCGGGCACCCCCGTGCCTCTCCCTGTCCATTTTGCCCATCTGTGTGTCTTCCTGGGAGAACGCCTGTTGGATATTTAAACTCACTTTTCACCTTAGATTTTTTTTTTTTTGACTCCCGAGTCACCTGAGTTCTTTATACTTTGGGGACAGGAAGCCATCAGGGTTCTGGCTTGCACATGTTTTCTCCGTCCTGAAAGTCGCCCGTTTGTTTTACGGATGGCCTCCTCCATGGCCTGGACTCTCTAGCGTCTGATGTAGTCCTGCTTTTTTTTTTTTTTTTTTTTTTCTTTTTGGGTCACACCTGGCGATGCTCAGGGCTGACTCCTGGTTCTGCACTCAGGAATTACTCCTGGCGGTGCTCAGGGGACCATATGGGATGCTGGGATTTGAACCCGGGTTGGCTGCGTGCAAGGCAAACGCCCTCCCCGCTGTGCTATTGCTCCAGCCCCAGTCCTGCCTATTGTTGCCTTGGCGGTTGTTGCTTTGGGTGCTGTCCCAAGGCCAGCCCTTGCGCTGAAGAAGAGGTTTCCTACTCTTACGCTTTCGCCGGCGTCTCTGCAGACTCGGACTTGCCATTTGTCCAGTTCTTTTTTCTCACGTGGTTCTCCAGTTTTCCCAGAACTAGTCCTTGGATTTCCTGGCCTTTCTCTATTCATACTATCGTCCCCTTGGCCATAAGGAACTTATTTTGTATATATGAGGGTTTATTTTGGGGTTCTCTGTTCCGTTCACCCAAGTGTCTATTTTTATGCCAACACGAATACTATTTTGGTTCCCGTCGCTTTGTGATTTAGTTTAATAGGGGAAGAAACCTGTCTTTGGCCCCTTCCTTGGTGAACATTGCTTTGATAGCTACAGGGCTTTGTGGTTCCAATTATTTAGAATTATTTGTTCCATTTCTTTGAAAACTGCTACTGGAATTTCAGTAGGAGTTGAAGTGAATCTATATGTGACATTGGACGGCATTACCATCTTAATAATTATTTTTCTGATCAGTGAACATATTGGTGTTTTCTTTCATTTATTTTGTCCTTATAGTTTCTGGCAAACAGGTCTCTCACCCCCTTGATTAAATTTATTTTTAGGTACTTTATTCTTTTTGATAGTTTTAAGTGGAATGGCGTTTTCCTGTTTCCTCTTCTCCCTCCTCCTCCCCCCTATCCTCCCCCTCCTCCCCCCCACCTCCTCCCTGCTAGGGTCTGTTCTCAGTGGCTACTCCAGGTGGGGCTCACCAGGGCCTTGAACCCGGACCCTGCCGAGCAGAGCTCCCACTCACACCCAGACTATTGACCCATTTTCCTCTGGACTTTGGAATGGCTTTCTTTCATTTTCTCTTTAAAACATTTGTTATTTATTTATTTTTAATTGAATCACAGTGAGAGACACCGTTATGAAGTTTTCGTGATGAGATTTCAGCCATGCAGTGTTGCAAGATAAATGTCCCTTTTCCAGTGCACATTTCCCACCACCAGTGTCCCCAGTTTCCCTCCTGCACCCCCCATGGCAGGCGACACTTTCCTTCTCTCCCTCTCTCTCTCCCCCTCTCTCTCTCCTCTCTCTTTCTCTCTCTCTCTCTTCCTCTCTCTTTCTCTCTTTCTCTCTCTCTCTCCCTCTCTCTTTTTGGACACAGTGGTTTGCAATACAGATGACATTATTATTTTTTGCTTATTTTTTTTTAATCTTAGGGGCAAGCTTTCAGCTTTTTATAGTTGAGTGTAATGTTAACCATGGAATTGTAATATATGGCCTTTACAATGCTGCGTCTAATCTTTTATATAAAAGTGGTTCAGCGTTGTTTATTTTTCATGACTGGATATTGAATTTTGCCAAATGTTCTTTCTGCTCTGCTGAGGCAATCATATAATTGTCATCTTTCATTTTATTAACATCACGGAGATTGACTTGCCGTGTGTTAAGCCGTTCTTACATCTCTGGAGTCAGTGAAACCCCGCTTCATCAAGACTTACGGTCCTTTAAGGAACTGTTGAATTTAGTTTGCTAAAATTTTATTGAGTTTTGCATCTTTATTCATCAGGGATATTGACGTACTGCTTTCTTTATTTGTAGCGTCTTTGCCTGGTCTTGGAATCAGAGTAAAATTCCCTCATCTCGGAGACGTGTTTTTTTAACGTGCTTGAGAAGGAATATATTATTAGTGCTTGGTAGAATTCACCAATAATGCCTTCTGTCTAAAACTTTTCTTGTTTGTTGGGGAGTTGTTGATGACTGATTCAGATTCAGCCTCTACTAGGAATCTATACGTTCAGACTTACTATTTCTCATGGTTTTCTTCGTGGGATTTTGTTTTCATTTTTGTATTTTTGCTGGAGATTCATGAGTTTCTTGGACCCGAAAGATTCAAATAATTGGTTTTGTTTTTTAGATTGTAAGGACTATTTTCATTATATCTCGAAGTATCGTTTCCTTTGTTTCAATGGCATGGATTTTTGCCTTCCTCGTATTTTCTCACTGCTCCTTTGGGTTGTGTTCCGAATAAACCTGAGCTGCTTCGGATGAGCCCCGTGACAAATCTCCTTGAAGAAACTCTCTTTAGAAGCCTGCTGGCGGACCGCCTTCTTCATTTCCCGATTCTGAACGAGCGGAGCCGTCCTGGTCCTGTCTTACCTTTCCATTTGCGGTGTCTTTATCAATTTTCATCTTCTTTATTTCTGATATTTTTTGGGGGTGGGGGCGGGGGATGCTCAGGTTAAGTTTCCGCGGATGGATTTATTCCTCTTTCAGGCCTGCGTTATTTCACCTTGGCCTGTCTTAGCTGCTTTGATCACGCCGGGCCCTCTAGGAGATGTACGGCACCATTTGCATCAGATCCAAGGCGCCCAGGTTTGATTTACGCCTCTGCGAATCCTTCAGATTGTGTTTCCTTGCCCTGCCTCTCTCTTTTCCGAGCCTTCTTGTCTTCTTTCCGTCAAATTCCTTCCCTTGATTTAAGGCTCACGCTTCTATTCAAAGGAGAGGCGCTCCGAAGAGTTTATCTTCTGTTCTCCAGGTTCCATCATAGGGTCCGTTTCCTTCATTTTCAAAGTGAAAATTCGATCTGTGTGCGTGTGCGTGTGTGTGTATGTGTGTATGTGTGTGTGTGTGTGTGTGTGTGTGTGTGTGTGTGTGTGTTTTACGTGCTTCTGCTTTGGGGGGACCGGTTGACTGCACCACTACTTCCCTCGTGCCAAGACAGAATTTCTCTGGCGACCATCGAAGATGGAGGCCCCATTTCTGCTTCACGTATGTGCGGGGCCTGGGGGACCCCCAGACGTGCCTGGTCTCCAGGCTTGCACCCCGCGGGGCTCGGGGGACAGTGCGGCCGGCCCCGTGCCGGGGGCTTCACTGCCGTGCTTTCCTGTAAGTCCTGTTTCTCTGCGATTCCGTAAATTGACACGCTGCTGTGCCCGTGAGGGGTGGGCGTGTCCGTGCCCCTGAGCCAAGGGTGGGAAGGGCCCCGTGGGTCCCTCCCTGCTCTCCCGCCGTCTTCGAAGGCACGGTGTGTGTGGACGGAACACGGTGTGTGGGTTTTTTTCTCATTTCCCCCAGCAGTGCTCAGGGAATACTCCCGACTCAGTGCTCGAGGGACAAGCGTGGGGGTGTCTGCCATGGACCCGGCACGGGTCTCTCGCCTGCAAGGCCTGTGCTCTGGCCCTTCCCACTTCCCCGGGGCCGCGTCCCACCGTCCCGAGCAGCATGGGGGGAGCCCAAGGGCCGTGCCCGGGGCCACTCCTGGCAGTGCTGGGCGAGCGGGGTCAGCTGACTGGCTGCCGGGCGCCCCCCGGGACAGACCTGGGGCGGCTCCGGTCCTGGGTCGGGGTGGGGGGGGGAGCCGCGGGGCGGAGGCGGGGAGCACTATTTCCCCGGCCCGAGTTTCTCGTGGAAAGAGTCGGAATGACCGTTTGGAAACGACTCGAGCATTGCACAGTGTGGTAAATTGAGTCATGGCCTATATCTCTCCTGTGCTGCAGGTGGACGCACTGGCTCTGGGTGCTTGATTTGTAGGTGACCCTGAAAACTCCCCGTGTGACCAGAGCCCCCGAGGAGTGAGGGTGCAGCACAGCTGACTGAACTGGGCCCGGGGGGGTCCTGAGAGAACGTGGGCGCCTCCCCCTACCCCCCACCCCCATAAATGCACACACGGACACACACATACACACACGCAAAGATGCACATACACACATGCACACACAACACACGCACACACACAGACGCACACAACACAAACCCGCATGTACACACACGATTTTATGATTTTCTCCCCTTGGAGTAGATGGGGAATGGGGGCTGGTGGTGACTTCGAGCTTCTTGTGCCAAACAACGACGACACCGGGTGTGGTTGGAGAAATCCCAGCCACCGGGAGAGCCATGAGTGCGGGGGCCCGGGAAACGCCCGCGCGGCCGGCGGCCATCGTGGGAAGGGGCTGGCGCCAAGGCGGCACTTTCTACAGCTGTGGGTGTGGTTTTGCTGTTGTTGCTCTAACAACCTATGGAGACTGAGCACGTTGGCTTTTATTTCCCCGTTTGTACTGGGTCTCCACGAGATGCACGGCCACAGGGAGGTACGTGGTTGGGTTTCAGCCACACAGTGTCCAACACCGTCCCTTCACCAGTGCACATTCCCACCAGTGTCCCCAGGTTCCCTCCCATGCCCCCCCCCACCTCTATGGCAAACACTTCTCCCCCCACCCCGTCTCTCCCTTCCTCTTCTTTCTCTCCCCTCTTCTCTCTCCCCTCTCTCTCCTCTCTCCTTCCCTTCTGCTTCTCTCTCTCTCACTCTCTTTCCTTCTGGGCATTCTGGTTTCAGCCCTAGTATATCCGGGATGTCCCTTTACCTGCCCTCGGCACTCGGGCCCTGCCCAGAGAGATCATTTCCACGTTGTCATTGTCACAGTGGTCCCTTCTCTCTCCCATCCGCCGTCTCCCCCCATCCCCCCCAACACACTCGTGTGGCGAGCTTCCAACTGCGGGCCGGCCCTCCTTCCTCGGTGGAGGCGAGGGGGGTGGTGACCCCGGGGGCACGGGAGCCCAGGGCAGCCTGGTCTGTGTCGGCGCCTCTGAGTCCGGGGACTCGTGTGGCATGTGAGGTTGGCATGAGCGTGTGGCACGTGAGGTTGGCATGAGCGTGTGCCACGTGAGGTTGGCATGAGCGTGTGCCACGTGAGGTTGGCATGAGCGTGTGGCACGTGAGGTTGGCATGAGCGTGGTGCCGCCGTCCTCTCGTCCTCTCCTCGGGGACGCGTGTGAGAGGGAGGCCCGGGAGGGTGTGGTCTCGGGGGTAATTGCTCGGTGGAGGGAACCTGACACTTGGTTTCATCAACGCGTCTCGTGCTTTGAAGCTGCTGATGGGGGCCCTGACGGGGCACCTGTGACTCAGCCCGTGGACGCAGGCACAGCCCGGCCCGGGGCCGTTTGCAGCCTCGTGGTTATTTTCCAGGTTGTTTTTCCAACATGCGCTCCATATGAAACTCTTTTTTTATCTGCTGTCACTTTCCCTCTACCCCCTAGGGGAAAAAGATCTGTGACAGGAAATGATTTAAGAGCAGGTTCGTATTTTTCCCTTTTATAAAACGTCCACTCTGCGCGATCCCCCCCCTCTCCCCGCCCCGAGAGACGCCACAGGGCCCAGGGCTGTGTCGCATGCCCCGGAAACCGCCCTTCTATCTCCCTGCAACACCGTGATCGAGAGCTTGGTCGCACGATGAAATTTATGTCGCTTCATTGAAAGGTCGAGGTGACATAAAGTTGTTTTGTGATGACGGATTTATTTGGGGACAGGATTAAATACCTGACTCGGCTTTCGGTCGCAGGATGGAAATCGCGGGGGGAAAGTTTTGCTGGGTAGGCAGTGGCAGAGCGATGTTACAAATTGTTGTAAATAAAATTGACATAGAAATAAAAATTTAACATGCGAAGTACATTATGTTTTTTTAGGTTGACTTATTTAAAAGAAAATTCCCCTTTTTTTGTCATAGTTGCTAAGAAATGTGGCTCTTGTCTGACTCTCAGATTTATTTGTTCGGTTTTTTGCTCTTTGGGTCACACCTGGCGATGCTCAGGGGTTACTCCTGGCTCGGCACTCAGGAGTTGCTCCTGGCAGTGCTCGGGGGACCATATGGGATGCTGGGAATCGAACCCGGATTAGCCACACGTAAGGAGGCAAATGCCCTCCCCGCTGTGCTATCGCTCCAGCCCTGAATCTCAGGTTTACAATTTAGGCCTCTGTCCTTGACGCTGATGTCAGTGGGTTTGAAGACGTCTGCCCCTCCGTGGTGGGCTGGTGGGACCCTTCCAGCGGGGCCAGGAAGACATCTCAGGTCGATGTCTCTGACATCTTCCTGGAGGTTTGTCGGTTTTGAGTGGGGTAAGTGGACACGGGATAATAAGCAAGAGTCAGTCCGCTAGAGTGACTTCTCCAGGGAAAGAAAGGGCGACCTTGGGGGGGGCACCAGGAGGAAGGGCCTTCTGGGTGGTGTGAGGGTGGTCAGGAGTCAGGAGAGGAGCCCGGGGAGGGCCAGCCCCCGCCCGCCCTTGCACGAAGCTCAGCGCCCTGTCCCGGGGAGAAGCGCCCTCCACGCGTCCCCCCTGTGGCTTTCTTCCCCATAAGGACTCTCGGGGCGTAGGAACGAGGGGTGACAAATGGTTGGCTCCCCGGGGCCAAGTGTCTGGGAGATGAAGGAGGCGAGGTGTGGGCCCCGCAGCCGAAGCTCCCCTCCCGCCTGACCGGCCGCTCTGATGAATATGAAGCCTGCCGAACCCAAACCTGTGAAACTCGACTTCCCGTGTCCGAGTGCCAGTTGATTTAGCATGTGAACTCCCATCTCTGTCCACCGCGAGCCGCATAAATCTGTCTCCCCTGCTCCCTTCCAGAGCGGGGATCACAGAGGGCCGATTGTTTCCTGCAAGGTGGAGGGCCCCGGGGGGATTGATCGAGCCGCGTTTTCTTGCTTCTGCTCGGCCCCGCATGTTCGGCCGTGCGCCCCGAGACCCGGGCGTACTCAGCGTCTCGCTCAAGGCCTTGTGCTCGGAGGTGATTTAAAACCTTATTAATCCAGACCCCATTGAGTCAGGCTTTGAGCTATTCCAGACACAAGGTTTATTAAAACTCACCCTCACAGCCTCTGCACCAAGCTCCACCAGCAAACCAAGAGAGCAAACAGGGTTTTCGCAAGAATGTCCAAACTCCTTAAAAGAGGACTTTGTTTATAAGCACCCGTAAGTACTTCTTAAGTACCCTGGAAGCTCCCCCTGTCTTTAAAAAAAAAAAAAAAAAATATCTGTGCAGTCATTCCACATCCCGCTTATCTAGCTCGGAAGCCTGTGGATTGATCCCATGAAGGGTTTTTTTATTAGTTCAATTCCAGTTGCTGTATTTTATGGTCGGTTTTTGGCAGCCCACGTCAAACGTTAGCTCGGAGCATTTTCTGGTTTTTTTTTTTGCTTTTTGGGTCACACCCGGCGATGCACAGGGGTTACTCCTGGCTCTGCACTCAGGAATTACCCTTGGCGGTGCTCAGGGGACCCTATAGGATGCTGGGATTTGAACCGGGGTTGGCCGCGTGCAAGGCAAACGCCCTCCCCGCTGTGCTCTCACTCCAGCCCCATCTCGGAGCATTTTCTAAAGAGCCTTGAGAGTCACCAAGACCGGGCCACGCCTCGGTGTCCCCCTGTTCTAGCACCTGGTTCTGATCTTCCTCTCAGTCCTCCCCGCGGGCCTTTTGTAGGTAGGTGACTCCGGTGGAGGGGGTGTCGTGACTTCTTGGCTCCTTTTCCTGTGACCCACAGTCCCGGAAGCCTGTGACTTTGCTCTGGGCCGCGCAGGGCCGTGCAAGTGGCTTCCGAGAGCATCCCTGTTGCGGGACGAGGGCACAGCCTTCGTGTCGCGGCCCTGCTCAGAGTTCTCTGCTAGCTCGTCATTTGGGAAGACGCAGGAGGAGGAGGGAAATGTCCTTAGAATTAAAAAAAAAAAATGTGTGTGTGGGGGGGGTGGAGGGTTCTTGTTAGTGTACTCAGTGACTGGAAACGGCCAGAAACGGCTGAGTCCCTCCCTAGGACGTTGGGTTGTTTTGAAGCCTCAGTGGGCGGCATGCCCATCTGTGTGGGGTCAGGAGTGGCCGCTCGATGCCACTCTCAGAGCCGATGGTCGCCCCTCTCCTGCGCCCCCGAGGAATGCTGGGGGTTGGCCCCCTTGCACCCATCCTTGGAGGCAGACAAATGCTCTCGATGTTGTGGGTCCCGTGGAAGGACTGTAGTTCACCGTGGGGCTTTGTTTCCTTTTCTTTCTTTTTGGGTCACACCCGGGGACGCTCAGGGGTGACTCCTGGCTCTGCACTCAGGAATCCCTCCCGGTGGTGCTCGAGGGACCCTATGGGATCCCGGGGATTGAACTCGGGTTGGCCACATGCGAGGCAAACGCCCTCCCTCCTGTGCCGTCGCCCCGGCCCCCATCGTGGAGCTTTTTAGCTGGAGACACTCCCCAGCAGAGGCCCCGGGGCCTGTTCTAAGTCCGTGTTACGGGAGACACCGACTCACGTTCCGGCTCTGAACACTTGGGCAGCAACTGGGGGCCGGGACTTCGTGGTCGGGAGGCCGTGAGCTGGGCGTGTCCCTCGGCGTGGAGTCGACCTGTGGTCACCGTCTCCGTGTCAACCTGTGAATAGCTACTTCGGCGCTTTCCCAGAAACTTAGGGCCAGACAATCTCCCAGGACAAACAGGATTTAGGATGGGCCGGAAGTCCAGCACTGGGGAGCAAGAGTCGTTTCAGAGACTGGGGGTCTGTCCCCGGGAAAGGGCCGCCCTGGCCTTGCTTTGACACCCTGGACACAATCTCATCTTACTGTTACAAATTTTTCATGTTTGAGTTTCAGTCATACAATGACCGAGCACCCATCCTTCCACCCGTGCACATTCCCCACCACCCATGTCCCCAGTATACCCCCCTCCCAGCCTTCCCCCTGCCTCCATGGCAGACAATCTCCCCCATACTCTCCCTCTACTCTGGGACGTTACGGTTTGCAATACAGACACTGAGAGGCCATCACGGTTGGTCCTTTATCTACTCTCAGCACACAGCTCCCATCCGGAGCAATCGCTCCAACCGTCATTGACTCAGTGACCCCTTCTCCATCCCAGCTGCCTTCTCTCCCTGCTCATGAGGCAGGCTGCCAACTCTGGGGCAATCTCCCTGGCCCTCTGGTTTTGTACCATCTTGTGGCAAGACTGGCCGCAGGATTCAAGACCTTTCTGGATTTCTTGTTGCCTGTCCCATCGGGCAGAGGGCTTCCAGGCCAAGGACTCCGCTCCAGCCCATGTTGCGCTTTTTTTTTTTTCCGTCTTTTTTTCCTTGCTCAAGGTCCTCCTTGAGTGCCCTTGGAATTTGCTGCCACCGCCATTTGTAAACCCCGGCTTCCCTTTCGGTCACAGTTTCTTTGGGGAGTGCGAGGGCTGGAGATGACACGCTCCTTCTCCAAATTTATGGCTTCTCGTTGGGAGTGCTTGCCCGTCACTGGCCTTGGCCTTGCTCTGACGCTTTGGAATTTTCAATAAATGACTGTATTTATGGGTCGTCCCCCCCTGACAGGACTGAAAGGCAGCGTGTTCCCTCTCTGCCTGGCAAGAGGGAGGTAGGCTGTGTTAATCAGAGAAGTCACCCCTCCTGGGCCCTGAGGCCCCGTCCCGGGCCGGCCATCTGCCGCGGGTAGTGCTGACCCAGCTGTTTGCCCTTCAGGCACACTCTGACGTTCTTCCTGTTCCTGCTCTGGACGTGTGTTAGCTCGGGGACGTGTGCGTTACAGTCTCACACTCTGTCACAGAAGGTGGCCCCGTTGCCTCGGAGGCGGGGTATCCAGACAGAGTCACTCTTTTTCTTTTGGGGGGGGGTCACACCCGGAGATGCACAGAGGTTGCTCCTGGCTCTGCACTCAGGAATTACTCCTGGCGGTGCTCAGGGGATCCTATGGAATGCTGGGAATCGAACCCGGGTCGGCCATGTGCAAGGCAAACGCCCTCCCCGCTGTGCTCTCGCTCCAGCCCCGACACGGTCACTGTTCAGATGAGGTGTGTTCTGACATGCTTTTTGTCTTTCGTGAGTGGGGGGGCGATGGGTCCCCTCCTCCCCACAACCCCTCCCCGAGATCCCAGCTTTTCAAAGGAACTGCTAATGTGGGAAGTCTTGCCGTGTCCAGGCGAGCGTCATAGAGCTTTCTGGCCCCGTAGCGTCCCACCTGGCTTGTCACGAATACTCGTGCCTGGGTGCCCGCCCTGCAGTATCTACCCCAGGAACTGTGGCAGGCCCCGCAGTATCTACCCCAGGAACTGTGACAGGCCCCGCAGTATCTACCCCAGGAACTGTGACAGGCCCCGCAGTATCTACCCCAGGAACTGTGACAGGCCCCGCAGTATCTACCCCAGGGAACTGTGATAGGCTCTGCAGTATCCCCCCGGGACCCGTGGCAGGCCCCGCAGCATCCACCCCAGGACCCGTGGCAGGCCCCGCAGTATCCCCCCGGGGCCCGTGGCAGGCCCTGCTCCCAGGAGAGGGAGCGCACGCTCCGATGGCTCTAGAGAAATCAGGTTTCCCTCAGCTCTGTCTCCAGCCCGTGTGAAGAACACGAACACGTGTGTAACAGCTCCCGAGCCGAGCGAGCCTTGGCCCCTGCACCGCCGACCCGGGTGGGAGCGTTGCTCCAGCAGAGAGCGGCAGAGGCCACAGTCCAAGAAATCCCAGCTGTGGCCGCAGGCCTCCGGTCACTGACCTGTGCACCCGTGTCTCTGGCCTGCCCCCTCCTCGCCTCCCCTCCTCCCCGGCCTTCCCTTCAGGGGGACGTGAGGTCGACGTTCTTCCTCCTCTTCTTCCTTCGCTTTGATCTGGGGCCACGCCTGGCGGTGCTCGGGGCTTCCCGGCCCCGCGCTTGGGGGTCGCTCCTGGCGGTGCCCAGGGGCCCATAGCAGGTGCCGGGGATCGAACCCGGGCCGGCCGCCTGCAAGGTCAGCGCCTTCCCCGCTGGACGAGGCTACGACCGCCAGCCCGGACGGTCGTGCAGACCCCGAGGGCTCTGGCCTGGGCTCGCTGCCCACCTCGTGGCGTGTCCACCTCGCGGCGTGTCCACCTCATGCTGCCCCCCGGCTGCCCTGCGTGGACACTCCTGGCCGTGCCATGCTGTGCCTCGTCCCCGCTCTCGTCCCGCTGTGCTCTGGAGGGTCCACTGAGGGGCAGCCATCCGCCGCCGACCGGCCGTTCCACGGGGGTGTAGCTCCCCCGGCTCCGACCGGGCCCTCCCCAGCCCAGCCCCCACCCCCGAAGCGTGTGGGGGACGATGCTCGCCGTGACGTGGGGTTGGTGCCTGGACTCAGCTCTGCTCCCGGGGCCCAGGCCGGGGTGGCGCTGGGCCTCTGCCCACCAAATGGTCTCCGGGGATAAATCCCACGGGGGTCCACAGGCCAAAAGGTGTCTCCCCCCCCCTTCCCCGCCACCCCCAGGGAACAGGCCAGCAGGCCCTGCAGGGGGTCAGGGGGACATTTGTCACCTGCACCCAGGGGGCTGCACCACGTCCCCAGTCGAGGGGCCCCGGCACCTTTCCCGGGACCTGGGCGGGTGACCCCGGGGTGAGTCCGAGGCCCCTCCCGCAGCCGAGGCCTGCGCGTCCCCCGCCAGGCACAGACTCCGTGCTCTTAGCTGCCCCTGAGCGCGCCACTCTGCAAGGATGGGAAAGCGGATTCTGAATTGTAAAGAACTCATCATAAGAAGCTGCTGTTCTGGGCACGTGACAGGCAACCGTGGGCGCTCAGCTTTGGGAGAAAGCCGAAACATCCGCGTCTGTGTGTGTGGGTTCGAGGTGTAGAAAATGCCCCATGGGGTAGCAACCCTCATCTCTGAGGCGGAAAGTGTGGGCGTGCGCATGTATGTATATGTGTGTGTGTGCATGTGTGTGTGTGTGTGTGTACATCTGTGTACATGTGCATGTGTGCACAGAGGAGAAAAAGGAAAAGAATAACTCAGGTCCCCACAGGGGGCCACTTTGGAGGCATTCCCCGGGTGGTCCCTGGGCAGTTGGGGGTCTCTGGGCGGTTGAGGGTCTCTGGGCAGTTGGGGGTCTCTGGGCAGTTGGGGGTCTCTGGGCAGTTGGGGGTCTCTGGGCGGTTGGGGGTCTCTGGGCGGTTGGGGGTCTCTGGGCAGTTGGGGGTCTCTCCCAGCCTGCACTGTGGTTCCCCCAGCCCCGGGTGCGGACACCCTGTGTGTCTGTCAGAGCCCCTGGCATCCCTCTCTGAGGCATATTCTAAAGTTAACTTTAACATGTTTCAAGGGGGTTATTTTACTTACCTATTTTGGTGAGTAAAATATTTCCCTCTCGGTGCTCAGGGGACCCTTTGGGGAGCCGGGGTCGAACCCAGGCTGGCTGTGTGCAGGGCCAGCTGTACTGTGGCCTTGACCCCAGGGATGTATTTTCAATCATTCTCAGGACACTTCCTTCAAGTCTCTTGGCATTAAATATCTCCCTTGAATGGTAGATGTTGTGAATTCTCTCTCTCTCTCTCTCTCTCTCTCTCTCTCTCTCTCTCTCTCTCTCTCTCTTTTTTTTTTTTTAACAATTTATACCCTTTAAAAAATTGTTTTGGTTCGTGGACCCGTATTACAGGGGCAGAGCAGGGGAAGACGTGTTAGCCCGACTTCTAAAACCCTGCAGCGTTAGTGTCCCGGGGCTTCCTGCGGACGGCTGGTGGCATTTGGCCCGGCCCCCGCCTCCACGGTGAAGGCCCAGGACTGGCCAGCGCTGGTCTGGGAGGGGGCCAGGCCCCTGACAGTGGCCCCTGACCCCATGGGAAGCTGCCTCCGCTCTCCTCAGTGTCCACGGACACTCGCTTTGCAGGGAGACAAGCTCGGGCCGGCAGGCGGCGGGGTTAAGGCACCTGCCTCGCACGAGGCCACCCCAGTGTGGCCCCCAGCTCGGTGTCCAGTCCCCCGGGCACCACCAGGAGGGAGCCCTGAGCACAGAGCTAGGAGTAAGCCCTGAGACCCGCCAGGGTGAAAAAAAAATCCCCAAATAAATTCACTGGATGAAACAAAACAAAAAATGCCTCCTTTGAGCGGCCAGAGGCCTGCTTCTCCTCGTCCTGGGAAACTGCTGCCCGGCCCCCTCGGTTCTGAGCGGTCGACCTGACCCAGGGGTCCTCCTCCCTCCCTCCTCCCTCCCTCCTCTTCCTCCTCCTGCCCTGCTTCCTTCCCTCCTCCCGAGGTGCTTTTGGTCCAGTCCTGGTCCTCCTGGAGCTGTGATCCGCCCCCCCCCCCCTCGCTCTGATTTGCATTCCACAGGCTTCTGTTTCGGGTTAGGACCACCCAGAGAGGCCAGTTTTTCACCTCTTATCACCACCTCCTTGAGAGCCGCGGTGGGGATGGGCCCGGTGGGGGCCTGTGCCGAAAACCTGGCCTGTTCTGCCCGTGCTGTCTTGATTTATGTCATCTCGGACCCGCCTAGGAAGGCCTGAGCGGGGCAGGCTCTGGGACCCGGGGCTGAGGCTGAGGCTGCGCTCTTCAGGGTGGTTTCAGGGGTCCCGGGGGCAGTGGTGGGTGAGCGGGCGGCAAGGTCAGTGCTCCCTGGCAGTGCTCAGGGCCAGCCTGGGCCCGAGGGAGCCTCCTCGCATGGGCTCATGACAATGAGCTCAGATCAGAGGATAAGGGACTTTCACACGGACGGTGTAAAGATAAGCTACATGAAGGCCGGCCAGAGAGAGAGCACAGAGGGAAGGAGCTGGCCTGAGCCCCTCCAGGAGTGATCCCCGAGCAGAGCTGGGAGTGATCCCCGAGCACAGCCGGGTGTGGTCCAGCCCCCCGACCGCCCCCCTTAGACGCGGTGCCAGGTGGCCAGTAAGCTCGCAGGGAAAGACGTTCACGTCTTTTGTCCCGGGGAAGTGCAAGTCACGACGAGGAATTCGCAGAGAGCCAACGTGTAGACCTCCCAGTAGCCAAGACCCAAAATAGTCTTGAGAAAGAGGCAGGCCGGAGGCGTCACAGAATGGGGAACCCGGCGAGGAACCTCTTGTGTAGACTCTGGATTTCCAGCGGTGGAGACAGGAATACACACGGTGGGGAGGAGACGGGCCCCAGATACCGGGGAAAGGGAGCGTCCCGCCACGCGCAGAGGGGAAAACGGGGTCTCGGTCTTGAACCACACACACGAGTCAACTCAAAAGGAAGCAGAGAGCCGAACTCAATCCCAGAAACGATACGATTCCTTCACGAAAACACAGGCAATAAACTCTCTGCCACTGGCCTTGGCAAGGGTTTTTTGTGTTTTCTGTGTTTTAATTGGACCCTAAAGGCAAAGGCAACAAAAGCAAAAATAAACAAACGGGACTACATCAAACAAAACAGTTCAACTGCGTAAAGGAGGGAACTCCAGAGAGCTGAGAGTGGGAGGGAACAGATAAAGGCAGAGGGGATTAGCACCCAGATACTCGCCCAGAGCTCAGAGGAGAAAACTCTGATTCGATGTGGGGGGCTGAGGGTAGGTGAGGTGGAGAAGAGGCCGGTATGGCGATAGCAGCCGGGATGGTCACGCTGAGCATTGGAAGTAGGTAACGGGACATCCTGGATAAGCTTCCAGTATTGCAGACCACAGTGCCCAGAAGGAGAGAGAGACAGACAGACAGACAGAGACACAGAGACAGAGAGAGGGGGAAAGAGAGAGTCAGAGAGACAGAGGCAGACACAGAGACACAGAGAGAGGGAGAGAGTCAGAGAGACAGAGGCAGAGGCAGAGACAGAGAGAGACAGAGAGACAGACACAGAGACAGAGAGAGAGGGAGAGAGTCAGAGAGACAGGCAGAGGCAGAGAGAGACAGAGAGAGACAAACACAGAGACAGAGAGAGAGGGAGAGAGTCAGAGAGACAGAGGCAGGCAGAAAGAGGGAGAGAGAGACAGAGAGACAGAGACAGAGAGAGAGGGAGAGAGTCAGAGAGACAGGCAGAGACAGAGGCAGAGTCAGAGAGACAGAGAGAGACAGACACAGAGACAGAGAGAGAGGGAGAGAGTCAGAGAGACAGGCAGAGACAGAGAGACAGAGGCAGAGGCAGAGAGACAGAGAGAGACAGACACAGAGACAGGGAGAGAGGGAGAGAGTCAGAGAGGCAGAGGCAGAGAGAGACAGAGACACAGAGACAGAGAGAGCGAGAGAGGTGCCCGCCATAGAGGCTGGCAGGGGTTGGGGGGGATGGGAGGGATCCTGGGGTCCTGGCGGAGGGACGGGCGCTGAAACGCCGTGCTGGAACCCCGCATGAGCAGCCCTGTGAGGGTCTGCCTCGCGGTGACCCTGTGAAAGAGCCAAACACAGGCCCAAGCCCCGGGCAGGCTCTCTCGGAGCAACTTCCCCCTAGTGCTCGGAGGCGTGCGGGAAAGTTCCCAACGTCACAGATCATCAGGGGGCGGGAATCGAACCCGCCGTGGGAAGAGCGGCACGCGCTCTCCCGCCCCCGACAGACGCCCCCTACGGAGGCCCGGCGTGCCCCCAGCCCACTCATTGGGTCTCTGAAACGGGGCGTGAGAGCCGCGTGGCCGCTCGCCCTGCCCGGGTGACTGAGGCTCCCCCGCGCCCAGGGGGGTCGGCCCTGAGGGGGACCCTGTGGCCACACTCAGGGCAGGACCCGCGGGGGCAGCAGGCGGGGCGGCCGTGAAGGCCGGCGCTGTCCCCACTGCTGTCCGGCGGGGAGAGGACGCGCGTCGGCCCACGCCAGCCTGGCCGCTGCCTGCCCGGACCCAGGGCCAGCGAGGCCCCACGTCCACCGCAGGAGCCCGGGCCTTAGGCCCCGTGTCTGCCTCTGCTGCGAGTGACAGAGAGGCGGCACGGCGGGGCGGGAAGGGAAACCCGGCGGGCAGTGCTCAGGGCTCCGAGATCAGGGCTCGCTCCTGGTGGTGCTCGGGGAACCGTGCTGGGTCGGCCGCGTGCCATGGCCAGGCCCGGTGTCTGGCACTGTCCTCCCGGCCCTCCAGCCCCACTACCGACAGGCCACTCGGGCACTCCGCACGGAGGACTGACTGCCGGGGAGGCCGCTGCAGCTCACTGCCCCGCGCTGGCCCCAGGGGCTGACGGAGAGACACCGGCACGTCCCCGCGTCTTTCTTCGAAGAACAGAGCAGAGAGCATCACTCTGGGCTCCAGCCGAGCGGGGCTTGGGGGTTGCACAGAGCTAAGGCGGCTGGTTCTCCTCCACCCGCAGCAGCACGTGTGACCTCCCACACGCCCCCAAGAGTCATCCCCGAGCACAGAACCAGGAGTGAGCCCTGAGCACAGAGCTGGGAGTCAGCCCTGAGCACAGAGTAGGACTGACACTGAGCACAGAGCCAGGAGTGAGCCCTGAGCACAGAGCCGGGAGTCAGCCTTGAGCACAGAGCTGGGAGTCAGCCCTGAGCACAGAGCCAGGAGTGAGCCCTGAGCACAGAGCAGGGAGTCAGCCCTGGACACTGCCGGCTCCCCCTGGCCAGGAGAGACTCCTCCTTCTGTCCAGGAGCTCCGGCCCCGCTCACGCCGCCCCCCCCCTCGCAGATCTCCTTCGACCTGGCGGAGTACACGGCCGACGTGGACGGCGTGGGCACGCTGCGTCTCCTGGACGCCATCAAGACCTGCGGCCTGATCCACTCGGTGCGGTTCTACCAGGCGTCCACGAGCGAGCTGTACGGGAAGGTGCAGGAGACGCCGCAGCGGGAGACCACGCCCTTCTACCCGAGGTCCCCCTACGGTGAGGGGGCGACGGGCTGAGCTTGGCCAGCAGGCTTGGACGGTGGCTGGGGCTGGGCCGGGGCTGGGGGGGGGGACGGGCCCCGCGGGGAGGCTGCGCCTGCGTCCCGGGGGAGTCTCCTGGCGCCCAGGCCCTGCAGGAACCGGCCCCTCGGTCCTTGGCTATGGGCGGGGGGGGGAGGGGACGGGCAGAGCCCCTGGACTGGCAGCCTGTTGGCTCTGCAGGGAGCCCGAGGCAGGCTGGGCCCCCGAGATGCTGAAAGGCAGCAGGGGCGGCTGTGAGGAGAGGAGGGGCTGGTTCAACATCACCCACCCCCCAAGACCTCCCTGTGGTTTCAGAGCACTCGCTCCCCCCTCTCCCTCCCCCACTACGCCTCCCCCCTCTCCCTCTCCCTCCCCCTCTCTCCCTCCCTCCCCCTCTCTCCCTCTCTTCCTCCCCCTCTCTTCCTCCTCCTCTCTCCCTCCCCCTCTCTCCCTCTCTCCCTCCCCCTCTCTCCCTCTCTTCCTCCCCTCTCTCCCTCCTCCTGTCTCACTCCCCCCTCTCCCTCCCCCTCTCTCCCTCCCCCTCTCTTCCTCCTCCTCTCTCCCTCCCCCTCTCTCCCTCTCTCCCTCCCCCTCTCTTCCTCCTCCTCTCTCCCTCCCCCTCTCTCCCTCTCTCCCTCCCCCTCTCTCCCTCTCTTCCTCCCCTCTCTCCCTCCTCCTGTCTCACTCCCCCCTCTCCCTCCCCCTCTCTCCCTCCCCCTCTCTTCCTCCTCCTCTCTCCCTCCCCCTCTCTTCCTCTGTCCCTCTCCCTCTCTCCCTCACTCCCTCTTTCCCTCCCCCCTCCCTCCCCCTCTCTCCCCCTCTCTGTTAGGCGTTGGCATTGCAGTGTCTCCTGGTTATGGCACTGTCGGGCAGACTCCCCGCACACCTGCTGTCAAAGTGTCTAAGCCCCCTACCCCGCCCTGCCCCCTGGTCACCCCTGTTCCCATCTTCCCTTTTTTTTTTCTTTTTGGGTCACACCCGGCGATGCTCAGGGGTTACTCCTGGCTCTGAACTCAGGAATTACTCCTGGCGGACCCTATGGGATGCTGGGAATCGAACCTGGGTCAGCCGCGTGCAAGGCCAACGCCCTCCCCGCTGTGCTATGGCTCCAGCCCCCATCTTCCGTACTGACCACCTGACCACCCCTCCCTTACTGTTTGACAGTTACAGGTTTGGGGATGACTCTGACCTCACCCCCCCACATGGACCCCAAACCTCCGCCTCTGCTCCCCTGGGACTCCCAGTTAACCCACGCATGTACTCCACCTCCCCCCCACCCCCCATCACAGCCTGGTGGCCTCAAGCCCGGGACCCGCTGCCCGAGGTCTGTTGGGAATGGACACTGGTCCCTCGTCTTTCTTTATTTTCCCCCCTTTTTTTGCTTTCTGGGTCCCACCTGGAGGTGCTCAGGGCTTAGTCCTGGCTCTGCACTCAGGAATTAGCCCTGGCGGTGCTCGGGGACCCTATGGGCCATATGAACCTGGGTCAGCCGCGTGCCAGGCAAGCGCCCTCCCCGCTGGACTGTCCTCCGGCCCCTGGCCGCCGCCTCTGTCCCTCTGCACGCCCACCTGGGGCTTGTGCTTCTCCCTCCGACCCCTTTGCTCCGCCCACCCGCCTCCCTCCCGTCCACGTTGCTGCCACTGGCGTGGCCGGATGTTCCCTTAAGCTGAAAGGCAGCAGGGGCGGGCGGGAGGACCGGAGGGGCTGGCCCGGGGTCAGCCAGTGTCCCTACACCCTCCCCCTCCATCGCCCTGTGCCCGGACCTTCGGGGCAGCCCGTTGCCCGTTTAACACCAGGGAAATGGCCACCTCCGCTGGGAAGGCTGACGGGATTTCCCAAACACAATTCCTACAGGGGCTGCCAAGCTTTACGCCTACTGGATCGTGGTGAACTTCCGGGAGGCCTACAACCTGTTCGCGGTGAACGGCATCCTCTTCAACCACGAGAGTCCCCGGAGGGGTGAGTCACGGGCCGAGGGCCACAGGACGGGAGCCCGCGCTCTCTGCAGCGGGGACGCTCCCGGGGGTCTCCGCCCCGCAGCCCCCCCCCCCCCCAGACCCCGAGTCTGCAGAAAGCCAAGCTCTGTCACGCCTCGCTCGTGGGTTTTCCGTCCGGTTCCCTGGGAAGGGGAGGCTGAGCGCCAGCCTGACGCTGGGTTCTGGAGGGTTCTGGAAGCTTCTCTCGGTCCAGCCGGTGTGGGTTCTGCTTTGCGGCCTTTGACTTCTGTGCGTTCCTTCCCGTGACCCATTGGCGCGTGCGTTAGAGTTGTGTGTCTGGGGCACATTGTGAAATAAATTTGAAAGGTCCGTCCTTACGGTTTATGTATCTGTAGACATACCCTGTTCCTTTGAGAAAGACACGTTCACTCTCGGGCGGGAGCGATAGCACAGCGGGGAGGGCGTTTGCCTTGTAAGCGTCTGACCCGGGTTCCACTCCCCGCATCCCATAGGGTCCTCTGAGCACCACCAGTAGTAATTTCTGAGTGCAGAGCCAGGAGTAACCCCTGAGCATCGCCGGGTGTGGCCCAAAATGGAAAAACAAAAACAAAAACAAAACCCACCAAAAAAAGATATGTTCACTCTCTTCCGGGTGTCACCTTCTCATAGTTGTGATTGTCAGTTTGCAGCTTTGCTAGTTCTCTTGCTGCAAATAGCAGCATTAAAGTAAGAAAAGCTCTTTACTCTCTGACGCCCTGTAGATGAAGTACGAGGAATCTTTGCAAAACATGCCCTGTTTACAAATGAATATGTAGCTGTACACTCTAAGGATTTTTAAAAAAATTTTTTTAGCATTTTCCCAATGTTCAGCCCTTAAGCTTAAGGATAAATGAAAAGTCCTTTGTTAAAAGTTGTTTCATACCCACCAAGTAGTCATGCATATAATTTTTCCAGTGACCTTTTGTGTGACTATATAGCCACGTAATTAAACCAGAAGCTTGAGGAATGATTTAAGTGACAGGTTTATAAAGGGATCTTCGGTGTTAATACAGTTTTAATTTATAGTTATGCAAGATGAAAATTCCCATGATGGGCTGTTGAAGTATAAGAACACTCCCTGACAGGCTGTCTGAAAGGAAAACAAATTAGCAAGCAGCCGGCAAGATATCTGTCATTGATCTTGTGGTTCTGGGTTAGGCAGAACTTCCCTGTCCTTGCAGACGGTCCACGCACGTTCTGGCCACCTTGCTATTCACTCAGGGATATGTCTCTGCATGTTGGTGATATGTAGATGGACGGAGGGTGGACGGATATATAGATGAGTGGACGGAAGGTGGATGGATATGTAGATGGGTGGATGGATGATAGATGGATATATAGATGGGTGGTTTGATGGTGGATGGATATATAGATATGGGTGGGTGGGTGGTGGATAGATATATAGACAGGTAGGTGGGTGGGTGGTGGATGGCTATATAAATGTGGGCGGGTGGGTGGTGGATGGATATCTAAATGGGTGGATGGGTGGGGGAAGGATCTAGAAGTGGATGGCGGATGAATATACAGGCGGGTGGATGGATATATAGATGGCGGATGGATGTTGAATAGCTATATAGATAACGAGTACATGGGTGGTGAATGGATAGATGGATGGATCGATGATGAACGGATAATGGATATACAATGGGTGGGTGGTGGGTGGATGGATTGTAGATGGATTGATGGATAGATGTCAGATGGATTAAAGGATGAATGATGGAGAGATGGATGGATAAAGTCCTTGGTCTGGGTCAGATTGGGAATTAAAATTGGTTGTAGAACTAGATGATAAATTCAAATAGTCACAGAGTTAGATGATAAAGAAATAGAATCCCCACATTCTCTCTCACACACACACACAAATTCTACTGGCAGACCTCCTCTTCAGACATGCTTCTGTCTTTGTCGTGAGTTGGGGTTGGCATTTAGAGAAGAGCATGTTCCCTCCCTTACGCAGACTCCAGGATCTGGCCCCCTGGAAGCATCTCTAAAGAAGTGCTCCGGTTCCTTGGTCCCAAGCACGCAGCTCGGGTTCATCCAATTAGGATACCACGTTGGGGTATTAAAGTCTTCAGTTTACAGCACACAGAGCTTGTCATGTTCCATTATGTTTCCAGAAATCAAAGCTCTTGTATTTCATTGATAGAATTAATGAAAAAAATTACAGAGATAGATGTAGATGAAGCAAGACTCATTTGCTAAGATCTTTATGACATTTTTCTTAAGACACAGAAGTTAATATTCACAGAGTTAGTCTAGCCAAGATAGTATTGCTTAGTCACGGTGAACTATTATTTTTCTTTATTTTATTTTTTGAGCTGTCATGTTTTAAGGAGATTCTTTTCCAAAGTTGATAAATCTTTTGCTCGCAAACCTGAAGAAACACGATTGAGAGAAACACAATAGTAGTGGGAGACTTAGACGAGCCACTTTCTCCGCTGGATCTACTAGACAGAACATCAGTAAAGAGACCAGCGCCCTAGATGAGGAGCAGAAAGAACGTTCTCCAGGACAGACCACACACAAGGGCACAACCCAAACATACACACATTACAAACACAGAAACTGTACAAACTGCCGTCTCTGAAAACAGCGCCGTGAAAGCAGAGGTTAATCAAAGAAAGAAGATGGGGAAATTTCCAACATTTGGAAGCTGAACACTGTGTCTCTGTATCACTGTCATCCCATAGATCATCGATTTGCTCCAGCAGGCGCCAGTAACGTCTCTATTCGTCCTAGCCCTGAGATTTTAGCAGCCTCTCTTTACTCATTCGTCCCAGTGGTGCCGCATTGGAGGCTCTTTCAGGGTCAGGGGAATGAGACCCATCATTGTTACTGCATTTGGCATATGAATACACCACGGGGAGCTTGCCAGGCTCTGCTGTGCGGGCAGGATGCTCTCAGTACCTTGCCAGGTTCTCTGAGAGGGAGAACTGGGCTATAAGATGTCATTGTTTTACAGTCTCTTGACTAGACATATCACAAATTATCTATCTAGTCACCTGTTTGGGGACACTGAGTTGTTTCTAGACCCTGGCTATTGTGAACAGCGCTGCAGTGAATATAGAGTCACAAACACTTTTTTGAAAAAGCATTTTGGAGCACTAAAGTTAGCTTCAATTTTACACTTTGTGTACATATTCAATGGGTCTAGCCTCGTCCAAGTGCTCAGTAACTACAAATAGCTAGTAGGCACCACACTGAAAACACAGGTCTAAAGAACAGCTCGCTAAATTAGATGCTTCTCTTACCTTCAACCAAAAAATCAAATACAATAATCTGAAAGGAAATAAAATCAATAACCAACATGGTCACAGTATTAGAAGAACCATGGTTAGTATGTATTAAAATGATCTAGCATTGAATGAGGCATATATTTAGCAAGATTAACAGTTTTCTAAGGACTAAAATGTCAAGAAAATGTGCTAAACAATTACTGGGTCAAAGAGGAAATCAAGGAAGAATTAAAAAGATTCTCGAGATTCATGAGAATGAAGACACAGCTACCAGAAATTAAGGGGTGCAGCAAAAGCTGTGCCAAGGGGGAGATTCATAGCAACACCAGCCTACAGTGAAACAGAAGAGCAGGCCCAGTCAGTCACCTGAAGACACATCTCCAAACCCTGGAGAAGGAACAGCAGACAGAGCCAAAAAGTAGCAGGAGGAGAGAGATAATAAAAACTAGAGCAGAAGTTAACAACACAGGAACCAAGAAAATAATTCAAAGAATCAATGAAATCAGGAGCTAGTTCTTCAAAAAATAGTCATAATATACATTTAGCTAAGACTCAGTAGGGAAAAAAAGAGAGAAAATGTTCAAATAAATCAGATCAGAGATAAAAGGGGAGAAATTTTAACAGATCCTTCAGAAATTCAAAATACTATGAGAGAGTTCTATGAACAACTTTATGCTCTTAAACTGGAGAACCTCGGAGAAACAGATTCTTAGAGTCGTGTGATCTCCCAAAGCTGAGTGAGGAGGAGGGAGAAGCCCAAACAGGCCAATCGCAAGGAAGGAAATGGAAAACGGTAATTAAGAATTCTACCCAAGAACGGACTGGAGTGATAGTAGAGCGGGTAGGGCATTTGCCTTGCACGCAGCCGACCCAGGTTCGATTCCTCCATCTCTCTCGGGGAGCCTGGCAAGCTACAGAGAGTATCCCACCCATATGCCAGAGCCTGGCAAGCTCCCCGTGGCGTATTCGATATGCCAAAAACAGTAACCACAAGTCTCACCATGGAGACGTTACTGGTGCCCGCTCGAGCAAATGGATGAACCCAAGAATGAAAGTCCCAGTACAGATGGGTTTCCTGGTGACTCCTATGAAGAAGATATACTTCCTGTACTGCCTCATGGTGTCTGGGGAGGACGGCTGGTCCAGGACCCGAGGAGATGCTCAGGCCCGTGAGTGCCCAGGTGCCCTCCATGGAAGTGGTTTGAGTGAGTCTCAGCACGTCATTCCTCGTCCCATACCTTCGTCCCCCCTCCCCCAAGGCTGGGCGAGCTGGTGACCGTTACTGCTTAGGGAATAATGGCCAGTGGCTCTGTGCACACTCAGCACAAACGGGCCTGACTCCACAGGAGGGAGTTGGGGTCTGGGGTGTTGACCCTGGCCCCGGGGAGCCCCTTGGATTGCAGTGATAGCCCCGGAGAAGAGGCGGGAGCAACAGCACAGCGGGGAGGATGCGGGCCTCGCACTGTGGCTGACCTGGGCTCGATCCCCGGCATCCCGGCATCCCATACAGTCCCTCAGCCCTGACGGGAGTCAGGCCTGAGAACCACTGTGTTCCCATCCCCCCTGCCCCTAAGAACACACACACACACACACACACACACACACACACACACACGAAAAATGAATCCCAAGCGTATTTGCCTTACTTTATGAATAAATCACACAAAACCGAACCTGTCCCTGACAAAACCCTCCTGCCCATACTCATTTTTCAGACTGTCCACTTTGGGGCTGACCACATCATTTATAAAGCTCCGTGTGCCACGCGGGGCCTGCTGGCCGCGTGTGCCGATAGTCAGGGTTCCCTTTGATTGATTCATTGTTCACTTATTCTTAAAAATTGCGCCTACAGGGAGATGCACAGTTCCAGAGCTGTTCGTGACCGGGTTTCAGTCGTACCGTGGTCCAACCCCTGTCCCTCCACAGGGCACACTTCCCACCCCCGGTGTCCCCGGCGTCCCTCCCGCTGACGGTCTGCCTCTATGGCAGGCACGGTCCCTCTCTCTCTCCTCTCTCTCCTCTGTCTCTCTGTCTCTGTCTCTGTCTGTCTGTCTGTCTGTCCCCGCCACTTTTTCTCGTCCTCTTTCCCTTTATGGTTCCCTTCTAGAAACACAAATTTTTCTATTCTCAAGTTAGGAAAGAAAACTTGAGCTTCACTGGTAAATGCCCGTGATGAAAATGTCATGCTTTCATTGCTGAGTTGATTTAAAAAAAAAAAACCAAAAAACCTAACAAATTTTCTAAGTCTCTGACATCATGAAGTTGTTAAATATATAAATTAAACCAGAAAAAAAAATAAGTAGCTACTTTTTGAAAAAGTAGCTTTGGAATGAAGATACTAGCTATTTCCCAAATATCATTCATCAAATCTGAGCGTAACTGGCCCGTCTGAAGTATCATTGAAGCTCCCGTGGACCAGAGAGCGAGTGTGGGGGACAAGGCAGTTCCCCGCGCACTGGCCCGGGCTCACGCCTGCAGCGCCGGGTGTGGTGTTTGCTGCCCGGGCAGTAGGGACCCCCCGAGCCCCCAGCTGTGCCCCGACCTCCCCTCCGAGACAAACTCAGCATTTCTTTCCCAGGTGAGGAGTGTTTAGCATTTCCCGGCGAGAGGAAGCGCGGTCACTGCCGGCATGTCCTCCTGTCCGTCAGTCGTTAGTTATGACGTGACGCCAGTGGCTTTTCTGTGTCCCGCTGGACATTGGAATCCCAGATCCCACGCAGGCTGCTGAGCTATTTCAACCCATTTCAAACGAGCCTTCCCGCCCCCCCCCCCCTTTGGCTTCTTGGGTCACACCCGGTGATGCTCAGGGGTTATTCCTCCTTCTGCAGAATTATTCCTGATGGTGCTTTTGGGGGACCCTCTGGGATGCTGGGATCAAACCCAGGTTGGCCGTGTGCAGGGCAGACACCCTCCCCTCTGTACTATCGCAAAGAAATACTTAACGGCTCCCCTCCCCCCATTCTTCTTCTTCTTTTTTCAAACCTTATTTCTATAAAGTAGTTCACCATATTTGATTACATTTAACACTCAAACGCCAACCCCACCACCACCACGACACCTTCCTGCCACCTCACTTTTGATGTTTCCATCCCAAACCCCAGCCCCTGCCCCAAAAGCAGAACCGAAATCCTTTATTTTGTCTCGTTTATTATGAGTAAACCACTGAAAGTGCCCCAAACATCTTTCCTTAGGGGAGAGTGCGTGAAGCCCTTCTCTAAGGGATCGCTCACGTGTTGTTAAATTAAACGCCATCTAATGTGGTGCCCTACTCTTGGGATGTGGGTGGTGTGAGGTATGAGATACCGGTCCAGGATTTCAGCTGCTGGACCTGGGCCCCTTGAGGCAGGGAGGGACCTCACCCGCCCCCCCCCCCCCCGGGGACACCCGGAACGAAACAGCCTGGCGTGGGGTCTGGCGGCCTGGCTATGACGTGTGTTGTTTTATGCTCCCAGTTTTTCTTCTTTTAACTAAGAAACAGAAAGAACTTCCCAATTGCAGCCAGGTTTACCGCGGTCCCCCATATCCGTCCAGGGCACCCCGCCCCCACACCTGAGAAGGACAGGTTGCCCGCTTTGGGGAGCACCAGCCCGGTGACTTTCTGAGTTGGAGTTAGAGCGATCACCCTCCATGAGCCGAGGTGCTTCGGGCGCTGGAAGGAGGCAGACAAGCCGGCAAGGGAGCTCTACCGTCACCTTGTGTAAACGACACGAACGGGCTGAGATTAAGGCGACGTCCGCGTCCGATGTTCGGCGGACAGTGGCCTCCAGAAACACACGAGTTCCATAGCATTCACCTGGAAGCTTGGTGTCACGCAGCGGAAGAGATAGAACTCATCCCGAAGTCAGCAGGAATCCAGGGGCGGCGCTGGAGGCACCTCCCTGCCGTGCAGCTGACCCAGGCTCGGCTCTGGTTCCCCAGAGCCCCACCAGGAGTGGTCCCCAAGCCGGGAGCTCGGGGTGGCCCCGAAACAAAACCAAAAACAAACAAACAAAAAAACCTACCCAACAGGAAGCCGCAGAGTGAATTTGAATCGACACAGCACTAGGGTTTCAGACGGTCCCGTCCTGGGGAGTCAGCTGACACAGCGTCCCCCCGAAGACAGTTCCCGTCAGACTCGATGCTTCTGTCTACACCCGGCGTCCACCTGACAGCTGAACTCTGCGGGGCCCCCCGGACTTGTGGTCTGGGGCTTTAGACGGGAGCTCCCGACTTCCGTGCTGCGTGCTTCGCTTCTGGAAATGTCCAGCCACTTATTATCACAGATTAATCTTCCGATGATTAAAACCAGATTCATGGGAACACGGAACACTCAAGTCAGAGCTGAAGGGGGGATCGGGTTTTCTAGAGGGTTCCTGCGTGGCTGCACAGATGAGCCGAATCTCTGCAGGACAGTGGTGCCGGCGGCAGGTGGAGGGGCGGAGGGGCGGTTGGGGGGGGGCGGAGCCTGTGGGATCCGCTGACCTGTGAGCACCCAGAGATCACAACTCGGGTAACACAACTGCAGTCAGTCGAGAGGTACGGCCAGCATCCGGCGGGAGGGGCTGGGCGTGCGCCCACCTGCTCTCCAGGGTGTGGGCCGCCCTCCCGTCCCCCGCTCCCCATCGCAGGCTGCCAACGGGGCCAGCCCCCCGCCCACGGGCTTTCCCTGCCTGAAGGCGCCCCCCCTCGAGGTCCCCCATCAGAAGGGAGCCAGGGTCTCCCACAGACTGAACACTGAGGGACCGTGCTGGTAGAAGATGCTCCACACAAGAGGCCCTGGTCTCCGCAGATGGACGGACAGACGGACGGACGGACGGACAGTACGTCTCCTTCTGACTGCGCCTGGACGCAGAGGCTTGCAGTAACAACAAGTCTCACCATGGAGACGTTACTGGTGCCCGCTCGAGCAAATCGGTGAGCAGTGGGACGACAGTGACAGTGACAGTGCTATAGGCTAGATGACTCCCCCACGCACCAAGTGGCACTCTTCCTGCAAACGCTTATTTTATAGCCAGACGTTTTTTTCCCCCTTCAGTAGGGAGCACTGCTCCCGCACTCCCAGCGGGCCCCGGCTGGGGTTGGGGTGCGGAAGCTTCGACAGCTTAAATCCAGGCCCAGACCTGACACTGGCCTCGGGTGTGGCCGGTTTTCAGTCTGAGGCTCAGTCTTCTCGCCTGGGAAAGGGGACAGCAGGCGTTTGTGCTCTGAAGCAGTGAGCGGGAAGTGATTTCCGGGGCCGGTGTCCCCTCCTGATAGTCGGGGAAATTAAGGAAGGGAGGAGCGGCCACATTTCCCGAGCAAGATAAGGGCCTTCGGCTTTCTGAGCGGTGGCTGGGAGTGAAGGCGGGTGAGATGTGGCGGGTAGGATTCACGGGACGCCGGCACCGAGGGCCGGGAGGAAGCGCTGTCTCTGGTCTCCCTTCCGCCGTCTGCCTGAGGGCCCCGGATCCTGCGGACACGGCTCGAACCCGAGTCTTCCAGGCACTGGGATGGAAGCCCCAGGCCGGCCCGGGCTCGCTCTTGGCAGAGCTTGAGAGAGACAAAGAAGACGCAGACCAGAGAAGGGTCGTGGGGCCCCAGGCCTAGTGTGATGCGGGGGCTCCTGGGGGAAGAGGGAAACACACACACACACACACACACACACACACACACACACAAGGGGACTTGGGGGCGAGATCTTGTTTGCCTGAGCATCGGCCGTGCAGGAAACAGTCCAGCTCAGAGCAGGCTCAGGGCAGAAGGGCCTCCTGGGGCCAGCGTGAGGCAGTCTATGTGTGCATGTGTGTGTGCATGTGTGTGTGCCCATGTGCCAGTGTGGATCTCCTGGAGCTACAGCCCTGAGCAGGTTTTTTGGAGCAATCTTGGTGCTCAGTGGCTCCTGGCTTGCTCGGGGGACCATGTGCTGTGCTGGAGTTGGCTGTGCGAGGCAAGTGCCCTCCCCACTGTGCCATCTCTCAGTCCCAGCATCGACTCAGGACCCATGTGTGTGTGCATGGGTGTCTGTGTGTGCATGTGTGTGCATAGCGTGTCCGTGTGTGTGCACGTGTGTACGTGCATCTGCACACATGCGCGTGGGTGTTATGTGTGTGTGCGTGCACACACATGTGTGTATGTGTATGCATATGTGCGTTTATTTACGTGTGTGCAAATGTGTGCATGTGTGTGCATGCGCACATGTGTGCATATATGTATTTTGTGTGTATGTGTGTATGCATGTGTGCATGTATGTGCATGTGTGTATGTGCACGTGAACATGTGTTTTGTGTGTATTTTCATGTACATGTATATGTGTATGCGTGTGTGCATGCATGTGCGTGCATGCATGTGCGTGCATGTTTGTGTGCATGTGTGTGTGGTGCACATGTGTGTGTGGTGCAAGGGATATGTGTCATGTCTGAGGCATGTGACCATGTGGCTTCACTATCACCCCCGGCCCTGTGTGTGTTCTTCAGGATGGAGTTTGTGGGACAGACGTGCAGTGCTCAGGGATCCTCCTCTGGGATGACTTTACAGAGGGAGTCGGGAGCCCCCCCCCGGGGGGTGTGTGGGTGAGATGCAGCCCAGGACCCCCACGGCTCGCCCCATCGGGGAGGCAGGGCGGGGGCGTGGCGGGGGCCTTGTCTGAGGTCCCTCCCCAGCCAAGGGGCTGCCGGGGTGTGGTGCGGGGACAGCAGGGCTGGGGGGCGTCGCTGTTTCTCCCGGGGGTGCCGGGGGCGTCTGGCACTCATGTCAGAGTCGCGCTGGGGTCTCCGGGCCGCTGCTCCTGCCCCGCACCCTCGGTTTCACGGGCATTTCCAGGAATTGTTCCCCGGGCCTTCCTGGCCCAGCGGACCTGGCTGAGGTGGGGCCACGCAGTTTCCCAGCATGGGTTCGAGAAGGTTTGTTTCTGCTGTCACCACGGGACTTTCTAAACGACCCCCACGCTTACGACCTCTGCAGAGGAAAGGCGGGGTGTGCCAGGGCAGGGGCCCGAGACGAGACGCGGCCAGGAAGGGCATCCTGGCCCGGCACCGGGGTCTGTCCCGGGCGGGCCGGCAGAGAGGGCAGCAGGCCAGTCGGTGAGGCCGGGCGGCCCCGAGCCCTCGCCGTGTTTAAGCAACGTGGGCGAGGGGGCTGGAGGGGGGCAGGGGGCTGCCTGGCACGCGGCCCACCCGCCTGGCTCCCCAGCGCCCCGTGGAGTGATCCCAGAGCCAGGAGTCAGCCCTGAGCACTGGTGAGTGTGGCCCCAAGATGAGACATACTTTTAGTAAATGTTATTAAGTTATTATTATTTTTAAAATTCTATTGAATTTGTATTCGATATTTTGAATTGCCAAAAAAAAAAAAAGGATGAAAAAGGGGAAAAAGGAGGAGAAAAGAAAAGGCAACCGCAAGTTGCAGAGTGACTTTGAGTAGACACAGAGTAACAGTCTGAGGGTTGATTCACAGTAGCGGGACTGTTGAGGCCTCGTCGCCTTCCCTGTTATGACACGTCCTGCTTGGGCACATGTGACCAGAAACGGGGGCGGGGGTGAGGGTGGAGAGAGAGATGGAGAGAGAGAGGGAGGGAGGGAGGAGGGAGGGAGGAGGGAGGTGAGAGACACAGAGACACAGAGACACAGAGACACGGAGACACAGAGAGGACCCCCAGGCGAGCCCAGGGCAGGACCCTCTGAGGTCCCCAGGCCCGTCTCCCGCACGCCCACGGGGCCGCGCTCCGACCTCGTGCCACTCGCCCGTCCAGCCCTGCGCAGGCCCTGTCGGCGGCCACTCGCTCTGGACCCGCCCTGGCGCTGCCCGGGCTGTGCCCCCGCCAGCCGCTCCACGGGCCCCTCCTGAGCAGGAACCGTGAGCACCTGACACCTGCTCCCTCTCACCCTGACCTGGGCCTGCCGGGCCTCAGCTCCAGTCTCCTGTGATGTAGACGCTGAGCCTGGACACTGTCTCAGGGCGTGTGGTGTAGACTCTGAGCCTGGACCCTCTCTCTCTGGGCTTGTGGTGTAGACTCTGAGCCTGGACCCTCTCTCTCTGGGCTTGTGGTGTAGACTCTGAGCCTGGACTCTCTCTCTGGGCGTGTGGTGTAGACTCTGAGCCTGGACCCTCTCTCTCTGGGCTTGTGGTATAGACTCTGAGCCTGGACTCTCTCTCTGGGCGTGTGGTATAGACTCTGAGCCTGGACTCTCTCTCTGGGCATGTGGTGTAGACTCTGAGCCTGGACCCTGTCTCAGGGCGTGTGGTGTAGACTCTGAGCCTGGACCCTCTCTCTCTGGGCATGTGGTGTAGACTCTGAGCCTGGACCCTCTCTCTGGGCGTGTGGTGTAGACTCTGAGCCTGGACCCTCTCTCTCTGGGCATGTGGTGTAGACTCTGAGCCTGGACCCTCTCTCTCTGGGCATGTGGTATAGACTCTGAGCCTGGACCCTCTCTCTGGGCTTGTGGTGTAGACTCTGAGCCTGGACTCTCTCTGGGCTTGTGGTATAGACCCTGTCTCAGGCCGTGTGGTGTAGACTCTGAGCCTAGACCCTGTTCTCAGGGCGTGTGGTGTAGACTCCAAGCCTGGATCCCCTCTCTCTCTCTCTGGGCACGGGTGTAGACTGAGCCTGGCCCTGGCCCTCTTCCTGGGTATGTGCAGGCTTTCTCAGCCCTGTACCCCCCGGCACCCCCCACATACACACACACACACACACACACACACACACACACACACACACACACACACTCCTGGGTCATCCCGCTTCCTCCTCATCTGGCTGACCCCTGACCAGCCCCGTGTCAGCGACTCCGTCCGGGGACCACTTCTGTTTTCTCACTTACCTCCCGCCCTTGGTGGTCCGGGCCGGGTGTCAGGCCGGGAAATCCCACCCCCGCGTCAATGGATCCCAAATGTGCGCTTTCATCCAGGCCCCCCGGGAGGCCCGCGGGCACTCGCCCCGCCCGGTGTCACCGTGATGGAGCGATCTCGGGTTTACGGCTTCCCGGAACCCGCGGCCAGGCTGCAGGCTGCAGGCGTGCGGGCGGCGGGAAGGGCATCGGGGCGTGTCCCCCCGGCCCGGGGAAATCCAGCTTAGCGGGGTCTGTCTCTTCTGGGGGGTCACCCCGGCCTCGGGTCAGGCGAATGCCTCGGCCCCGTGCCCCCCCCATCCTGCCCACACCCAGGGGTGCTGCAGGATCCCGCAGGCCAAGGCCAGGGTCACTCTCCGGGGGCCCCAGTGCACGGGCCGCGCTGACCCCCGGCTGGCAGAGCAGGGACCCCCGAAGCCGAGGAGCCCGCGTCGGTCTGAGCCACGGGGCCTGGCGCTCGTCTCTGGGACCGGCCTGGGCAGCCCCGCCCGCGGTGGGCTCGGTGAATGCTGCTCTTGTCGGCCGCCCCCCGCGGCCCGAGTCCCCGCCGTGCCGTGGTGTTGCTCTTGGCAGGCGTGGCCCGGGGAGGCTCGGCCCTCTGATCTCCACGCTGCGCCCGGCCAGCCGTGACCGCCCCCGCCCGCTCCTCTCGACACCCCGTCTGCACCCCTCGGGGTGGCCCCGGGCTGCGCGGGATCAAGGCGGCCCCGCCATGGGGGTCACGCGGGGTTCAGGGGCCCTGGGGCCACGCTGCCTTCCGGGGCGGCTCCAGAAAGAACGGTCTCTCCCTCAGAAGGGTCGGGGCTCCCGCCGGGGGCGATGGTCATCGGGACAGACAGAGGTGGCGGCTTCAGGCACGACTCGGGCGGACGTGGGGGTCTTGCACACTCAGACACGCTCGGGCACACTCAGACACGCTCGGACACATTCGGCCAGACACCCACACTCATGGAGACCCGCACGCTTATCCAGCAACTCACATGCGCTCACACCCACACTCACACACCCGCACACACTACATTTGCACACCCCCCACTCACACTCGCACCTACACACCCACACTCACACCCACTTACACACTCATACACTCACACCCACCCTTATGCACCCACGTATTCACACCGACCCCCACACACCCACCTACACCCGCATCCACACTACACACCCACATACACGGTCACATACACCCAGTTACACACCCACATACACATGCTCACACCGCATTTACACACCCACTACTCACACCCACACTTACACACCCACAAACTCACGCACACCCACCTATACACCCCCATACAGTCACACTTGCCCTTACACACCCACAAACTCACATGCCCACATACGCTCACACTGACACACACCCACATGCACTCACACCTGCCCTTACACACCCATATACTCACACTTACACAGTCACATACACCCACACTTACACACCCAAACCCTCACACTCACACCCACATATGGTCCCACATACATCCACATAGTCACACACACATACTCACACCCACACACAGTACACCCACACACTCACATACTCAGACACACTCACCCAGTTACACACTCTCACACATACCTGACACACACACACTGTCACACACTTACGACCAACTCACACACAGAGACACACTTGCACACAGTCACACTCACACACAGACACATTCACACACGTACTCATTTCACACAGCTCACACACACACACACACACACACACACACACACACACACACACACACACACACACCCTTTGACTTCCCAGGAGTCCGCGTCCCTCCTGGCCCCTGAGAAAGGGGCGGTCGGCCGGACCATAGGGGGCTGAGGCATTAGCCTGGCCCGCTGTCAGCCCCTGTCACCTACGGCCCCTCCAGGGGTGACCCCTGAGCATCACCAGGAGTGACCCCAGAGCCAAACCCTAAGGAGTGGAGGCGCTGAGTGGTGGCAGATTCGCCCTAGGCGGGACTTCCCGTCCCCTCCAGCCTCGTCCCTGCAACCTTGTATCACTGGCAGCGCCCATGTTGCCTTTTGTTCCCGAGGAAACATTGTTAAAATGGGTAGCGGTCACGTTCCTAAACTCTCACCTGGCCCTGGCGGAACGCTGGCAGTCTTCCTCGCCCTTCTGTTCTCCGCTCAGAGGCTGCTAGGTTGGTCTTCTTTGCAGTACGAAGTTTCAGGGAGTAGCGTCGTGTTGCTGTTCAGAGAGAGGGTGTGTGTGTGTGTGTGTGTGTGTGTGTGTGTGTGTGTGTGTGTATGTATGTGTGTGTCTGTGTGTGTGTGCGTGTGTGCGTGTGTGTGCGTGCGTGTGTGTGTGCGTGCGTGTGTGTGTGCGTGCGTGTGTGCGTGTGTGCGTGTGTGCGCGTGTGTGTGTGTGCATGTGTGCGTGTGTGCCAGGACTAGGCCTAAGGAGAACGCCCAGAGTGCGGCCCGTGGCGTTGGCTGGGGCCCCCTGTGTTCCCGCTGAACGGTCTCTCCGGGCCCCTCCCGGCTCCGTCCTCTGCCCTCCCGGGAAGGGGCGCCTGCGCGAGGGGTCGTGCCCCAGCGCCGTGAGGGAAGCGGGGGTAGTTGGCCGGGTGTGCGGGCGAAGCATCGTGGGCCACCGTGTGGGCCACACAGCGGGCGGGCCCGGCCCCCTTGGCTGTGTCTGTCCCCCACGGGCCCCCGCAGACGTCGGCCCCAGGTGTTTCTCGACCTGGAGCACGGGAATAAGAAGCACACACGGGTGGCACCGTTCCGTTGAGCCCGGCTGTGTGCGCGGGCACCTGTGACGCTGCTTCCCCTTGCCCCCCTCAGAGTCACACCCCTGTCCGTGCCAACCCAACTCCCCAGTCCAGTATTAGCGCCTCCACCTGGGCGGGGAAGACGCAGGTTCGTGGGAAGAGAGGACCAGGGGGCGGCGCGTCCCCCTCGGGCGCCTTCCCATGGCCGGGCCTTGACCTGGCCCTCTGCCCTCCCGGGCGAGTGACCCGGCCCTCAGACCAGCCCAGAGTCCATCCACGAAGTGTCGCCCCACGCCCGGTGGCGGCTCCTGATGCAGATGTGTTCCCAACCTCAGACTTCCCGGCACAGAGAAGTAGCAGCCCCACGGGGCCTCGAGCCCGCCAGGAGCGACCCCTGAGCACTGCTGGGTGCGGCCCCCAAACTAAAACAAAACCAAACCCGAGAAAGTGAGCAGGCCCGGGCATCCCCCAGCTCAGAGACCCCGGCTTCTCCCGGAGGCCTGGGGACAGGAGCCGCTCGCGTGCCAGCCTCGTCTCGTGACGGGAATCACAGCTCGCGCCTTGCTTGAGAACTTGCCAATCACGGTCCCCACATGCACAGTAGGTGCGGTAACGTCCGGCCAGGCAAGGCCCGCGGGGTGTGGGGAGGCTGGTCGAGCCGTGGAGGGGCCGGTGGCTCTGTCCCTGCTTCCTTGCCTGTGGCCACTGTCCCCCCTTCAAGCCCCTCTCTCGGTCTTCTTCCTCGCTCCCGTCTTCCTGGGGAAGACTCTCGGGAGTCCAAGACGCGCATCCCCATGACCAGCTTTTTACAGCGTCTCCTCACCTCGCTAGACCCCCACCCTGGCTGACCCACACGGTAGCATCTGCCGGCCGGTGGGTTTGCTCGGAGCACTTCACGCCAGTGGGCCCGCCTGGTCTTGGGGCAGCGAGCATCTTGTCTGTGCGCCGTGTTTGCGCCTCATCGGGCCGCAGAGAGGCGAGGTGAATCGGGACTTGGTTCCTCCCTGGGGCCTGCTGGACCCCTCCTGCCCCGGACGTGGACGTCAGGCTGCCGTCCATCTGGCTTCCGTGTCTTAGGGCCGTGGCCGCTGGAACCAGGGGCGGCTCCGTCCTCTGCCTTAAGAGGGGCTGGTGGTCTGTCCAAAACCGGGGCCCCCTGCTGCCTTCCTGCTGGTGGTGGCCTGGGGGTTTCCTTTCTCCACAGTTCCCCCCGCCCCCGCCCCGCCAACAGTCAGGGTCGGTCTCTCCCCATCCACACTCAGGGTACTGGGGGTTTCCGCCGTGAATGCTAATGAGCGTTTCTCTGATGACGCTGATGTGTTCACGGGATGCTGGGCTATTGGTAGACTCTGGAGAAGAGACACCTTGGACCTGGGTTCATATTATTGTTATTATTATTATTATTATTATTATTATTGGACTGGTACAATAGCACAGTGGGTAGGGCATTTGCCTTGCGTGTGACTGACCCGGGTTCGATTCCTCCGTCCCTCTCGGAGAGCCCGGCAAGCTCCCGAGAGTATCCCGCCCGCACAGCAGAGCCTGGCAAGCTCCCTGTGGCATATTCAATATGCCAAAAACAGTCACAACAAGTCTCACAATGGAGATGTCCCCGCTCGAGCAAATCGATGAACAACGGGAGGATAGTGCTACAGTGCGGCGCTACTATTATTATTATTATTACTTACGATGATTTTTTATTTGCTTGGAGGCCACAGCCATCAATGCTCAGGACTTACTCCTGGCTCTGTGCTCCGGAATCTCTCCTGGCAGAGCTCAGACTATCTGGAGTCCAGGGGGCCTGAAGGCAGGTGGGCCGAGTGCAGAGCAGCCGTCTTCCTGCTGCCCGACCTTTCTGGACCCCGGAATTCCTCTATAAATTGTGCTCTCTCCTCTTTTCATTGTTAGGGTTCTTGGAGAGACCGGCCTCTCTCTTCACTCTCTCGAAAGTGTCTTTTGATGCACCCGACTTCGCTGGGAGTGTGATGACATTCCGTTCCTCTCTCTGGTTTTCGGAGACGTTGAGTTTTGGGGGCGGCAGATCCAAGAAAGCTTAGCCTAGTCTCGGCCTTGACGATTCCTCCCGTGTTCCAGTGAATGGTGTCAGTCTTGTTCTCATAGCCTTGCTGTGGACTTAGGCTGCAGCGATCTGCCCGGAAACGTGGGCATCCAGCTACTTGGCATGAGCTTCTCAGACTGTTTACTAAAAATGCTCTTCCCTTGGGGGCTGGATCAATAGCACAGCAGGTAGGGCATTTGCCTTGCAAGCAGCCGACCTGGGTTCGATTCCCAGCATCCCGTATGGTCCCCTGAGCACTGCCAGGAGTAATTCCTGAGTGCATGAGCCAGGAGTAACCCCTGTGCATTGCTGGGTGTAACCCAAAAGGCAAAAAAGCAAAAAAAAAAAAAAAATGCTCTTCCCTCCTGTAATCTGCTCTGGCATGTTTCATCAGAAGTCAGTGCACCACAAATGTAAGGTTTCTCCCCCCACACACCAACTTTCACTTGTGTGTGATCTGTCTGCTTTCCTTATCACAGCGCACACATTCTTCATCACGGTGAAATTTTCAAATCAGGAAATACGAGTCTCCTGGCTGTTCTTTTTGGAGATTGTTTTAGCTATTCTCAGTCCCTTGAGTTTCCGTCCGGATCAGCTAATTAATTTCTGCAAAAAAAAAAAAAATTTTTTTAAAAAGCCAAGCAGGATTTTTGCGAGGGCCTGTGCTGGGTCTGTGTGTGGGTCTGGGGTCACTGGCCCCAACGCCTCCCGGGCAAGGATGCGGGACGTCTGTCCGTGGCTCCTTCCCTGCCACTCTGCCGCACCGGGCAGCATCCTGAAAATGACCCGGGCACTCCCGGGAGTGGAGTCCGCCCCCCTCCCCCCCGCGACTCCCTTCCCTGGGATGCAGCTGTCAATGGGGCTATTCTCTTCACTGCCCGAGTGAATTCTGACTTATTGCTACCACATGTCTCGCAAGCCAAGTCTGAGGACAGGCTCCAGATAATTTTTTTTTTCAAAAGTTTTCCCTCTTCTTTCTCACGCCTCGTCACAGCAGCCTGAAGTTCGGAGGGGCAGGATGGAAAGCTGCGATAAGGGGGGTGTGAGGGGGGCTGGACCCAGAGGCCCTTGGTTCAACCCACTGGCCTGCTCAGACGCAGGAGCAGCAGCAGAGGCCGAAGGCTCTGGCCGGGGGGGGGGGGGGGGGGGGACGAGGACGAGAGGCGGGTCTGAGCGGGCCTCCTCCGGGCCTAACACCCCATGTGGACCCTGGATGCTGCCTATTTGGGGGGTGAGCGCACAGCCCCCCGCAGCGCGTAGGAGCTCTTCCTGGCGTTGCTCAGGGCCCAGGTGCTGTGCTGAGTCAAGCCGTAGTCTGCCGGGCACAGACCAAGGCTGGACCCTGCAGTGTCCGTGCGTGCTGACCTGCTGTCCACCAGCGGCCCCGGCGTGTGACACTGTGGGCTTCCTCTCACCGTTGGCGCCCGCTAGCTTTGAGGAACTCGGAACGGGAGACGCACAGATGCGTCTCGGAGGAGAGCAGCGCTGCAGAGAAGCCTCCGGAGCCCCAGGTCACCCCCCAGTTAAAAAAAATCTAACTCCAACTGTAGCCCCTACTTAAAGTTTCAGAATTCCTGGGACGCACGACCACTGCTGCGGGCAGTTCACACGTTACGGCACTGATGTACCACGAAATGCACACCACACACACGTGATAGGGTGTAAGGTAGGAGGCAACCGATTTTGATTTAAATAATAAAATATATATATACACACACACATATATGCACACAAAGGTTCACACTCTCAAACCGTCTCAATGATCTCTTGTACGGGGGCTTAAGGGCTCCAAGACGACAATGTTCACACACTTTCCTCTAAGGAAGCCTTTTTCAGATCGTTTTTAGTCAGTTATTCGTAACAAGCCACTCAGAATACAGTATTTAGCATCTGCCCACGGAGCAGGCGTGGGTGGTGTTGGGAAAGCCGGAAATAACAAATAAGGGTGGTGGGAAGGTGTCATGGTGGGGGGCGGGGGTGGCTGTTGGCATGTTGAATGTCACCAATTAGTATGAACAACTTTATGAAAATAAAATTTCAAAATCATAAAGTTAAAAAAAAAAGAGAGCTTGGAGCATGGCTCTAGGTGAGTGGCCCCAGGGGTCCCCTGTGAGCCATGCCAGGAAGGTCCCCGCCTCCCCTCTGCCATCTGAGCCTCCTGGAGGTGAGAGCCGGGCAGTCTGCCCTTCTCCCGAACCCCGTTTTCAAATGACCGCCCCCCCCCAAAAAAATAGTAGCCGCAGGGTCCTCCGGAGCCTGAACAAGTGTCTGCGTCCATAGAGCAGGGCACGTGGACACCGGCTGGGGGCAGTGCCAGGACATCAGCCAGGCGGTGCCCACGTACAGCACGCCCTCCTGCCCACTGCTTTCCACACACCCCCTTCTGCTGGCCCTCCTGGCCGTGCCCAGGCTGTGTCCACCCTTGCTGACCGGTCAGTGCCAGCTGGCCAGCTCCACCTCCCCATCTCTGCACCCAGACGAGGGGAGAGGGCGGGGGCTACAGCTTTGCCACCTGCTGAGGGACGGCTCGGGGCCTGGAGACCCTGGCCGTGGGCTCCCCGATACATAGAACCGTCCACCAGACTGATTGGCACTGGGAATTTCACCCACTGAGTTGGGGTTAGGGACCCCGGGAGTCCCCCGGGGACGGGCATCAGGCAGCGCCAGTGGAACCCCGAGGACCCTCTGAGAGCGTCAGGACGTCCGCGGGTACCGGGCGGCTGTGCCGGGAAGGGGCCTTGGGCTGTTTGTTTGTCTTCGCAACTGCCGTGGCACTTTGGAATTTGGGATCCCATAAATTCTGAGTTGGGGTGACTTTCCGAGCCGCCGAGGGAACGGAAAGCGCTGGGTGTCGGGGGAAGGGCCGCGGAGAGGCTGGGCGGTGAGGCTGGACGGCCCGGCGGGGCCCGAGCGCGTGCCCGGTGGGGCGGGGGCGAGGGAATCCCGCCCGTGTTTGAACCCGTGTGGGCTGTCGTCTCGCCAAGAGTGAGAAAACCTGCTGGGAGAAAATCCCCCTTATTCCCAGGCCAGCTCCCCGGGCAGCCGGGGTTTTCGTCCTCGTGCCCTGCACGTGCAGGAGACCGAGGCGGCCGTGACAGCCGTCTACCCTAGGGACAGGCGCCTCCTCAGCGGGTCCCTGCAGCCACCTGACTCAGGGCCCGGAGACGCCCAGCAGTGCCCATCCTCCCGGCTCAGTGCTGAGGAATCACCCCAGTGGGTGTCAGGGGGCCGTAGGCAGGGCCAGGGGTTGAACCCAGGCCAAGGGCGTGCATGGTGAGCACCTGCCCGCCCCCCCCCCCCCGCCCCATGCTCTCTCTCTGGTCCTCACGAGACCAGTGAACTGAATAGAAATTTTTTTTCATTTGTTTTTTGTTTTTTTTCTTTTGCTTTTTGGGTCACACCCGGCGGTGCTCAGGGGTTTGCACTCAGGAATTGCTCCTGGTGGTGCTCGGGGGGCCCTCTGGGATGCTGGGAATCGAACTGGGGTCTGGCTGCATGCAAGGCAAACGCCCTCCCCGCTGTGCTGTTGCTCCGGCTCCCGAACAGAAACTTCCAAGCCCAGACAGCCTTGCCCCCACGGCCCCCGTCCTTCTCACGTGCCCTTTCATCCGGCCATTGCGCAGTGCGGGTGCAGAGCCCAGGAGCCCCTCCAGACTGGAAGGCAGTGTAGGGGTGACCCTGGCAAGGGGCCTCCCCACTTGCCCCCGCCACCCCAGTTGGGGTGGGGCCGGTTTCCGACGTGGGGGTGGGGGTGGGGCTTATAGCGGCCCAGGCACTCGCCCTGTGTGTCTGCGTCTCTCCTCAGCCCCCGTGTCCCTCCCCTCCGCTGCCCCACGAGCCCCCACGTAGCTTCGTTAATAGGAATACAAGACGTTTATGTTCTTGGAAAAAAAAAAAAATCAGGGTGGTCTTAGCTGTCTGTCTCCCAGGCCGGCATTTCCCCTCATACAAGCCTTTTGAATTTTCTGTTTAACAATTGGCATTCCGATCGCTTTTCTTTGGCCCGGTGCCGGGTCCGCATATTGCAGAGGCAAATTAGGAATGTGAAAACGTCCCCCCAAGAAAAATGTTTGCTATGAAAGTACAGCCGAGGTGACACTCCGAATTAGAGCGTTAGAGCTTCTTAACTCGTCTCAATGACAGCTCATGAGCTGACTCTCTCTCTCTCTCTTTCTCTTTCTCTGTTTTTTTTTTTTTCTTATTTCAAAGCGGGTGGTGGTTGGGGGGTGTCGACCTAGCGGGAAGAAACGCCGGAGGCGGAGGGCTTGGCTCACCGGCCGCTCACTGTCAGACGCCTTCTCCACTGATAATACATCTTTTGTCTTTTTTTTTTTTCCCCAGGAGCTAATTTTGTGACTCGAAAAATTAGCCGGTCTGTAGCGAAGATTTACCTCGGACAACTGGAATGTTTCAACCTGGGGAATCTGGATGCCAAGCGGGACTGGGGTCACGCCAAGGACTACGTGGAGGTAGGACCGACTCCTCCTCTTCTGGAAATTACCTGTCGTGCTTGATGGGGCCCGTGTCAGGGCCCCAGAGGGACCCCCACGGGCAGCTGACCTTTAGGCTGACCTTGACCGCGGCCGGGGTGGACGGTCCCTGGAAAGACGTCCAGGTGCCCTGGCCGGCGGAGGGGTCCCTCTCCTTCTAGCCTGGACCCTCGAAGGAGGCTCCTGGGCTGGAAAATCTCCCTTCTCCGATCTCGGAGACCCTCTGGTTTCAGTCCGTGTCCTCAGACCTGCCGGTGACCCGTCGTGGTCAGAATGACATGGTCAGAATGACGAAAAGACAGAATGACGCCACGGGTGCCCGCTCGTCCGGTGCTGGTGGGGTTGGCTGCCTGGGACTTTGGTCATTTGTCCTCCCGCCGATGCCCGGTGCCCGGGCAGTAGGGAGGGTCCCGGTGCTGCCCAGACTCAGGATTCTGGGAGAGATGAAGCCTAATTCTCGCTCGCGGGGGTCTGAGCGGGGCTGGGGGCTACATCTTAAGCAGTTGTGCTTTTCCCGCCAGCAAACGGCTGCCTCGTCACCTTGCCCCGGGCCACCCGCTCTCCGCTCCCCGGTAGCGTCTCCGTCCAGGCACGGGCCCTGCTCCCGTGGGTGCCCCCGGCCCTGGTGCAGGTGCTTGACCGTTCCCCGCGTGCTGGAGACTGTTTCTCCCCTCGCCCAACCCTCTCCGGGAATTCAGGGTCTCCCCGTCTAGCCCACCGGTGGGATTCGGAGCCGAAACCTGGATGTTTCTGGGAGGAAGCGAGGGTGGGGCTGGCTTGGTGACCCGGACGTGTCCGTGCCCGGTCCCCGCCGTCGGGAGGGTCCGTGCGCACGTGCTGGCCCGTGCTGCAAGATCTCAGCTGCGTGTTAAAGTCTTGCGGTGCGTCCGGGAGCGTGAGGACGTCTCGCTTGGGTCGGTTTCACGATATTCCACGGGAACCGGTGAGGAGGGAGACGGGAGATGTAAGGCAACGCCACCCTGGTGGTCTCACCTACCGAGAGACAGGTGGCGGGTTCTGTGAAAGTCAACACCACCTGTTCCCTCGGGGCCCCATTTGGGCCCCTAGCCCTGAGGTTACCTCAGTACCTCAATGCACTTGTTTTGTTTGGGGCCACACCCGGCGGTGCTCAGGACTTACCCGACTCGCTCTCAGGGATGGCACCTGGCAGGCTCGGGGGCCCCTCTAGGATGCCGGGGATCGAACCCAGGTCTGAGGCATGCAAGGCCGTACTGTTTCTCGGACCCCCATCTCTAAGTGCTTGGAGACTCTCCAGGGGCCGACAGACTAAACGATGCTGTCACACGTGGGCAGGGCCGGAGAGCCCGTGCGCGTTGGCCCTGGGGGCTGGATTTCAGGGGCCACAGCCTGGCAGATGGTCAGTAAGAAGGTTGATAATTTTGTAGTTGCTTTGATTGTTTTCTACTAAATCCTCTATTTCATTTAATTATTTTTTTGAGTTTGAAGTGAATCCACCCAAACTCCCAAACTGGGGAAAGGCACTAAACACCGCTCCGACATAGAGGGAACGACGCCGCCCGCCCGCTGGAGGCGGCCAGAGAAACACAGGCCAGGAGCGGGAGGGAGACGCCGCCGCCCAGCCCCCCGCGCCCCGCATGCCAAGGCGGCTGCTGGTGCAGCTGAGGCCTTGGCACCAGGGCCCGTGTTTGTGTTTGTTTAGGAGCAAAGTGCTTTGCAGACGTTTGGGTGCAGAGGCTTCACAGGGAGCCGCTCGCCTGACGGCCCGTCCCAGCCGCCCCGGAAAGGCCACGGAGACGGGGAGTCCCCCGGCCCCGCCCTCTCCGCGCGAGAGTAACGTGTGCCGGGCCTGCGTCAGAACACGCAGTGTTTCCGTGACACACGCGCACACACACACACAGGGTCGTCTCACACACTCACGCACACTCACGCACGCCCAGGTAACAAACACGCACACGTGCGGAGCCTCAAAACACACACATACGGTCACACACACATGCACGCATAAACACATACAGAGACACACACGCACACATATGTGCATACACACAACCTCTCTCGCTCACACACACACGCACACACACGCGCACACACACACACACACACACACACACGCACACACGCAGAGCCCTCCCATCCCCGTTGGCATGCAGGTCCCAGCTCGTTCGTCCCCCCCAGGCGGGTCTTGCCTGGCCAGGCGGCCCCCGGGGGGGGCACGAGGCTGCCAGTGTGGGACGGTGCCTTTCCCGCTTGCCCGTGCCGGGCCCCGCAGTAAGTGCGGGTGACTCTGGTTCTACACACGTGTCCTACAGCCAGACTCCTCCTTTCTGGAAACGGCGCCCGTCCCATGTGCGTATTCAGTGAGGCGACCCACCCGGCGGTGACTGAACGTGGCTGTTGCCAGAGCCAGAGTCAGGGGTGCGGGGAGAGGGGTGGAGAGCGGCCCCGTCTGCGCGGGCTCCCCCGCGCCCTGACGTCTGTGATCCAGGATAAAGAGGCCTTGGCGAGTGCCGGCCCCCCAGGCCCCACTCGCACTCGTCTCCCGCCTTCAATTGCCGAGTCCCTCACTAGGGCCCGTGGGCGGGGCGCCTCCCCCAGCCCCCCCATCTCCTGGGCCCATCTGCAAATAGGACGCAGTGGCCGCCCGCCCGGTGCAGCGGGAGCAGCTGAGCTCCCCAACTCCGGTTAGAATCAGCCCGTCACGCCCAGGTCTTTGCAGCGACCCCGGGGGGCCTTTTCCCGCCGCTGTCCAGGCTGGTCCCCGCCACCCGCGTGCCCCCCAGTGCAGGGGGAGTTGGCGGCGGCTGGCTTCCTGCTTGCCGCCCGCGTGTCTTCCCTGGCAGTGGGCTTGTGACGCCCGTGTCCGTCCCGGGGCCGCACGGGCATCGGTCTGTGGTGCTGCCGCCACTCCAGGTGGGGCGTCCTGCGGGGGTCGTGCTGGGGGACCCCAGACAGCCCCGGGCTCAGCTCACTCTGGGAGGCCTTGAGAGCTCAGCAGCCGTGAAGGCCTCGCGCCAGCACAGGTGACCCGTCCCGGAGAGCCCCACGCCTTCCTGCAGGATGGGCACTGCACTTCACCCCTGACCTGCCTCCCAGCAGCCCGAGTGGGCAGAGCAGCTCTGAGCACTTGTGGAGGAGCACCTCCCCGCGTGCCCTCGTCTCTCCGTGGCAGTTCGCAGAGGAGGGTGGCCCGTCTGTGGAGTGTTTTTGCCGCCTCTTCCTCTGGGTGGAGCCCAGGCCCTCGCCGCGCAGGCCCCGCAGCCCCCTGCTCTCCGAGTGGCCGGTCACCGTGCTGGTGTGAGTTTCCATGCAGGCTTCTCCCCAGGACTCCGTCTCCAGTGCTCGAAGCGCGCCTTCTCCTGTGGCCTCTGGGCGTGGTGCCTGTGCTGAACTGGACAGAGGCAGGTGGGGAGTGAAAGGGGACAGACACGCCGGGCCTGACTGATAAGAAAAGGATAGCAGGGGGGTGGGTCCCACCCAGCAGTGCTCAGGGGATGCTCCCTGCTCTGTGCTCGGGGCCGTGCCCAGGGAACCGTGTGGTGTTGGGATGAGCTCGGGCCTCCTGCGTGCGCTCGGCCACAGTTGCCAGTGGCTGTCAGGAGGTGTCTGGGCCTGAGGCGGGTGATGTGGACCCGCCTGGGAACCTTGTGGTCACCTCTCTGCACCCCCACAGGAGGATTCTTCTAGAAAGAGCAGGGGTCCCGCTCCGCCTCTCCTCCCCTTCTCTCTGCTCCGTTCAGTCGGGTCCCTCCACCCCCGGTGCACACAAACACACACACACACACACACACACACACACAGACCAACTTGCAGACATACGCACATAGACACAGACACGTGTACACATAAGCACACGGGTACAGATACATAGACACACACATATACCCAAACACGTGACAGACACAGACATGATCATATGCACAGACATGTATACAAACACCCAGAAATACACATAGACATCGACACACAGACACGTAACACACACACACACACACACACACACACACACACACACACGGTCTCTAAGTCAGAGATTTCGGTAGAGCCAGTGGAGGGGGCCCCTTGGCCCCGTGTAGACAGGCGTCCCCTCATTTGCTGGCTCCCTGGGCCGCCGAGCCCCGTGGAAGGTGTGCAGAGCCCCCCGGCCCGTCCCAGTGCGTCCCCGGCCACGCATGCGGGAGCCGGGTGGAGTGCGGAGGCGGGCGGCCCTCCAGGAAGGTGGGTGGTGGCCAGTGACCGGTGGCCATGCTCTGGGCTGTGGTCATCACATGCTGGCCTCTCCCCACCTCCCCAGTCCGAGCTCCTGGCCCTGGGGGTCCGTGGAGGCAGATGAGGGTCTTCATGGTTTCCTTCAGGGTGAGCTTGACCTGCTGATTCTCTCCTGGGTCTCAAGCCCCGAACCCACAGCCAGGCCCGGGCGCTTCCTGCTCGGGGACCCTGAGCCCGCCGCCTCCTCTCCGTGTGTCTGTGTCTGCGTCTCGGGGTGTCGCTCGCTCCCCAGCTCAGGCCGCCGCCGGGGGTGGGGGGTGCGGGATGGTGGGGGGCGGTCCCTGGGCTGAGGTGGGGGCCTGCGGGACGAGCCCCCTGACCCCCGACTCCTCACTGTGCTGAGTTTGCTGCTTCTCGTGGGAGCTCGTGTGTTGGGTGACTCTGGGGCGAGTCTGGCGACCCTCCTTGGGCCCCTCCCAGACTACCTGCTGGCGGGAAGGAGGCTCTGACGCCACCCGACCCGGACCAGGGGCGCTGGTCGGATCCCCGGGTCCAGACGGACGGACGGAAGTGTGGCTAGGAGAGGCCGGAGTGAAAAGGCCGAGTCATGGCTTCCTAATCGAGCCTGCTGTGCGTCTGAGACCGTGTAATTTGGAGAAGGTGTCAGGCGGGGACCGGAAAGACAGGTCTGACCGAAAGGAATCGTCTCATCGCATCTGATCCTTATCTTCCTCACAAGCCCCTCCAGAAGCCCGCAGCCAGAGGCAGAGGCGGCCGTGCATTCCAGGGCCTTTGTCAGCAGCGCTGAAAGCCTCATTGTCGCTCACTCGTGGCCAGCGGCTGGGAACCAGGGCCGGGAACCAGGGCCGGGCCAACTGGCCGGGCCCAATGAGTCAACTATTAAAATTACCCCTAATGAATTACCGGTTTGCTTGCTTAATTGCGCGTGATATGGGGCTCAGAGAGTGGGCGTGGGGCGGCGGGCGGAGAAGTGGCCAGGGCCCAGTTAAGCATCTCAGCCGGCCGAGTCCATGCTGACCTCGGCTTCCTGCGGCCCGCCCCCGCCCCCTCCCCGGGGTGCTGCCGGGGAGGGGGGGCCCTGCGGGGTGCCGGGGGTCCGACTGGGGTCCCCTGCGGGCCCAGCAGGTGCTTCCCTGGCTGTTGTCTGTTCCTTCCAGGCCTCTCCTGCGAGGGCCAGTGTCCAGGGCATCTGACCGGGGCCTCTGCCCAGCCCAGCCTCCTTCTGGGGTCTTCTCGGCCCTCCCTGAGCGGCAAGCTGCACCCTGCAGGTGGGGGCGGCTGAGCTGTCCTTCCTCTCTGCCCCCCACCACACACACGATTCCCTGGCGGGGCTGGCCGATTCCCTGGGGGTGCCCATGGCGTGGCAGGGGGGCTGCCGCCTGGGCTGGGCCCTGGCCCGGGAACTCTGCCCCCCACCACCCCCCATCCCAGCAGCTCCCGGCACCTTCTCGGCTGTTCCGTTTTCTCGTCTTGTTTGGTTTTGTCGGGGGGCCGCGCCTGGCACTGCTCAGGGCTGACTCCTGACTCGGGGCTCGGGGGTCGCGTCTGGCGGGGTCCGGGGAACCGTCTGGGGTGCCGAGGCTGGCACTGGGTCGGCGGCACGCACGGGACCAGCGCGGGGCTGACTTGGAGCCGCGTGCCCAGGCAGACGGGCAGCTGGCAGGAGGCCGGCAGAGGGGAAGGTGCTGGGCCCTCCACGGCCCCTACCCCCACATGTCTCCCCGGCACATGGGGGGCCCTGCCCCTCCCCCGTCGCCGCTGTCCCCCTCCTGAGGGTCTCCCAGGGTCTCCGGCGTGTCCACTCTGGCAGCCTTGGGTCCGACCGTTGGCACCGAGGAAACAACCTCTCAGTTCTGTTGGCTCCTTAGTCCATGGCCCTTCCGGGTCCTGCCTCCCTCCACCCGCACCCACGGGCCCACCTTCCGGGGTCACTGGTGCCCTTCCCAGCGACGCCTGTAACCCGGGGAGGGGGGGAGGGCCCTGAGCCCCGTTTTGGGGTAAAGACGCCGGAGCCTGCGTTACCCATTCCCGCGGCCTGCCCCACGGCGGAGGCCTGGTCAGTGGCGGGGCCGTGACCTTCTCCCCCCGATGCTCCGGCTGCTCCCAGAGGGGTCGGGAACGTCAGGACACCGGGAGCCCAGTCCCCAGATTCTTCGGGGGAGGCATGGTGTTTCACGAACACAGTGGCAAAGCCCGGGGGTCTGTGGGGAGCCGGAGAGACGGAGAGACCCCTCCCCTTCTCCTGGCCTCGGGCCTCGGGCTGGGCAGGGCCTGGCTAGGCCCGCCCGGGCCTCAGGTGGCAGCCCGCCCTCCTTGCGCCAAGGCCCCGCCCCGGGTCCCCCGAGCTCTTGGAGTATGTGAGCTGGGGGTCTGTGGGCGGCTTGGGTGGGGTCACCGGCACTGTGTCTGGTCCCGCAGACCCCGCCAGGGGTGGCCCCCAAACTAGTGGACAAGCAACCGCGAGGAGCAGCGTCTCCCCCACCCAGAGCCCCGTCCGGGCGCGGTGTGGGCGCCCCCGTCTCCCCTCCTTCCTCCCCCCCCACCCCCCGACTAGGATGGGGGACACGGCCCCAGACTTCCGTCTCCGACCCCCGGGACCCTCGCCCACCCATCCCCTCGCTGCGAGTCTGACTCTGGCGTATCCGAGCTTCTCTGGTCCTGTAAAGGGGCGGGGGAGGGGAGGAGAGTCAGGAAAGTGCTTCGCTAAGCAGACCCGGCTCGTTTCCTGCCCCTGCCGCCCCTCCCCGCCGCCGCCTCGCCCCGGTGGTCCCGGGGCCTCTGTCCGGTTGGGCCGTCTCCACGGTGGGGAGATGAAACCAAGCAGACGTGACTGAGAGCGGGGGTGGGGGGCGGGGGGGCACCTCGTCTCGGACGCTGCCTCTGCTTCCCTCCTGTGTGCCGGAAGGTGGGTTCCCGGGGGCTGTCCCTCGAACCCAGGGCCACTAGCAAGAGGACGCTGGCTTTGCGTGGACAACCTAGTTCGGTCCCCGGGACCCTTGTGGGCCTTGAGCACCGCCCGGCGTGGCCAGACCACCGGGGTCTTCAGCAGGAGCCGAAGTGTCGTGGTCAGTCGGGGTGCAGGGAGCTCCCGGGGGCCCCGTCACAATGCCAGACAGGTGTGGTGAGTGCCAGGGTGCAGGGTACGGCCCTGCTCGGGGCCTGCGGTGCCAGGGGCCCGGCCACGCTGGGCAGCGCTGGGGGCTGCGGCGGCACCCGGTGACTCTTGGGGACCGTGTGGTGGCAGGTAGTGGACCTGGGCCCCAGACACGCCAGCAGGCGCCCTCAGCACTGTCCCGGCCCCCGGCCCAGCCTCTGGTCTCCGTGGCAGGGGGTCAGGAGGGTGCTTCCGTGACCCCCTGCCATGCTGCAACCCCCCACACACACACGCGTGCACACACACACATATACACACACGCACACACACATGCACACACACATACACACACACGCACACACACGCGCACACGCACACACGCACATGCACACACGCGCACACACGCACGCACGCACACACACACATATACACACACACGCACACACAAGCACACACACATACACACACGCACACACAAGCACACACACATACACACACGCACACACACATACACACATGCACACACACGCACAAACACACACGCACACATACACACACACGCACACACACGCACAAACACACACACACACGAGACGTCAGCTGCCCCTGGATCCATTTCCAAGGCCGGGGTACGGGGCGGCGTGGGAGAGTCTAGATTCTTCCACCGCCTGGGCAGAGTTCTGGACCAAGCGCGCGCATACCGGGCGGGCTTTCATCATCCCCCGCCTTTTGCCGAGAGTCGCATCTGCGTCTTGGCCTCTGAGAGCGGAGGGACTCAGCGAAGGATCCTGCAGGAGCTGAGGGGTCGGCCTGGGGGTCGGGGGGGGGACACAGGCTGGGGACACCCCCTCCCGCCGCATTGCCGATGGGGCCTCGTCGGAGCCGTGGTCAGCAGCCTGCAACAGCTGTGCCCGGGGTGGCCCCAGGCTCTGCCGGGCTCTGCCTGCCTGTGCCCCTCTCCCCTCTGCTCCTTTCCCCCTACCCCTGCCCGGCTCACCTCCCTGCATGTGGCCGGGGGCCGGAGCCTGCGCTATTTGTTCTTTCTCGATGGTGCCGCCCCCGTGGGTCCACTGCGGACAGTGACCCATCTCCAGTTCGGAACCCCGAACCCCGGGCCCGGTGTGTCCCAAAGAGTCGGGAGCTCAGTTAGAAGGACCCGCAGCCAGGCTGAGAGGGGGCAGTGCTCGGGCTCCGGCCGTGCACGCGGCTGGCCCGGGTTCCATCCCCGGCACGCCTGCACCCTGCCGGGAGTCAGCCCCGAGTGCCGCTGGCTGTGGCACAAATATAAAATCATGAGCAGAAACAAGATATGTTAGGCCTCCCTCAGGCCGCGTCTCCCGTGGGTCCAGAAGGGTCAGCGCCAAACCCAGCGGGCTCCAGGCCAGCGCCTGCCTCCGACGTGCTCTCGGGTACAGAGGATGTTGGGGTCGGCCCCTGCAAGGGCCCCCCTATCCTGGACACTGCGGGAGGGGGTGCCGCATTGACCACTGGCCAGGGCCCCCTTTACCTGTGGGAGGCAGGCCGGGGGGCCTCAGGGGAAACCGAGCCTGGCTCATTTCTCGCCACTCTGACCAGGTCCACCTCAGTCGGAGGAAAAGGCATAGCCACAAGGAATCTAAAATGTAAAAAAAAAGTCAGGGCCGGAGCGATAGCACAGCGGGTAGGATGTTCCAACCCAGGTTCGATTCCCAGCACCCCATAGGGTCCCCCCGAGCACCGCCAGGAGTAATTCCTGAGTGTATGAGCCAGGAGGAACCCCTGTGCATCGCCGGGTGTGACCCAAAAAAGAAAAAAATATATAGTAATAAAAAACCAAAACGTCAGAGTCCGGCTTCGCGCCTCGCGCCCGGGCCCAAGCTCCGTTTCGCCCTGAGCTGACAGGCTACAACATAGTTATCAGCAGAGTGGCCGCTCCTCGCCCCCTCCCTGTGCTCGGAGATTTATTTCGAGGCGGGAAGCATTCCCCAACCCCAGAGGGTGCCGTTAATGTGCCAGTTCTCATTTGAGAAGAATTAACTTTGCAGTTGTAGGTGTTCAGGGATGTGGCCAGGCCCGAGGTGCAGCCTCCACGACGCAGAGATAGAACAGCTGGGCTCCCGGGCGGCCCCCCCAGCCCCCCCCGCCCCCGCCCCGAGCCCGGGCCCAGCTCCGGTTACCGGCAGCCGTGCACAGAGCAGGGTCGCGGCGGACGGGCCCGTCCACTACCCGGATCCAACAGACAGGGAGGCGCACGGCCCTTTGCTGTGCGTTGGAAACGGCCCCAGCCCTCGCCGTCCCCCCACTGACGGCCGGTCCCAGCGCTGGGAATGCAGCCCCTCGGACCACCTAGGAGCCGCTGTCGGTCACGGGGAGAAACCAGCCGGCCGGGCCCTCTCCCGCCAACGTCCCCGCCGCCACCCGCAAGCAGCGGAGGAAATTGACGGGGGGCGTCTCAGGCGGCAGAAGGAGCCCCCGGCCCTCCGGTCTTGGGGTGGGGGGGGCCGAGACTTCCTTCTGCTTCCTCCTCCCGGCAGGCACGACTGTCTTTGTATTGTGAGCCAGACCCAGCCGCGCTCAGGGCTTACTCCCGACTCTGTGCTCAGGGATCCATCCAGGGAGGGGGGGGTGGACGGGGCTTAAGCCCGGGCTGGCCCAGTGCAAGGCCAGTGCCTTCCCCGAGTCCTATTTCTCCCGCCCGCTCCAAAGAGCGTTTTCCAGCTCTCGCCCAGCGTGTCCAGAGGGCCGGGCCGCCTGCACGTGCACTGGCGGGGTTTCACACAGTGCAGGATACAGCATGCGCCCCCCCGCCCCGCGCTGCACTCGAACAGAAGCCCCGGGGTGAAAACTGGCCGGGGCCCCTGGGGAGAAAGACCGTGTCCACCCTGGTCCTCAGCCCCGGGCTGCTCGCAGTGGCCCCCTCCCCAGATCTGACCTTCGGGCCCCGGTCCCGGGTGCCGGGTCCTTCCTCCGTGCCGAGGGCAGGATTCCCACGGTCTCCCCCGAGGCCTCCCTCACCGCAGGACACACGGCCGAGATCACCGGACACGCTGCCGTGGGACGCTCTGAAATCCACACACAACCCACGACAGTCCCGCATTTTGTCCTGAAAAAAAAAAAAGAAAGTAAAAAGGTTTTGGGGGACCGAGCAGATGGTCCAGGGGGTAGGGTGCTTGCGCTGCCTGTGGCTGGACAGGTTTTATCCCCGGCACGCCCTGGGCACTGCCAGGAGTGAGCCCTGGGCATGGAGTCAGGAGTAGCCCCCGAGTGTCGGGCGTGTGACCCCAGCCCTCCCCCCGATTCCCAGTCTCCAAAGGGTTTTGGATCCGCCGTTCGCTCCCATCCATCTCTCCTACGTCTCAGGGCTACAGAGGTCGTAAATCAGGGTGGCCCGGCAGAGATCAGATGCCAGCCGCGCCGCGGAGCCAAGGCACACAAGGGAGCTGTCTCTGGGCAGCTGCTCTCCACACGGCTCGGAGAAGCGAGACCAGCAGGACAGGGCCGGGGGCGAGAGCCCAGCCGTGCAGGTGGCCGCCCAGGGCCCAGCCGCCAACGGGGAGGGAGCCCTGAGCACAGAACCAGGAGTCAGCCCTGAGCACCGCTGGGCGTGAACCCCCACCAAACCCAAAGGACAAGGACTCCCGCCTGGCTGGGAGCTGCGGTGCAGGGGTGAGAACAGAGGGGTCCCGGCCGTCGGCCGTCACAGCGTCTCACTGCCCACTGCCCGGCCCCGCCTTCGTGGGCTCTGCAGAGGGTCTTGCCCTCGAGTCCGCCCGGGCCAGGGGTGCTGGTCTCAGGCTGCAAACAGACTTCCCGGATGCTCGAGCCCCTCCTCTGACACGGGGCCTCACCGGGACCCCGGGAACCCGCGTCTTCCTCCGGCTTCCCAGCAGCCCCCAGGCCCAGCTCTGCGCCCACCCCCCGCCCCCAGCAGCTCGATGCTCCCAGGCCCAGGCCGGCGGGCTGCGTGTTTTCTGTCCACTCCCGGGCGCTGTCCTGGCCGCAGGGTTGCCCACCAGGGGCTGAGTGTGGGGGAGTCTAGAATGTTCCACTCGCCCCGACGTCCTCACAGAGTCACCGCACACACAGTCCCCAGGCCCCATCGGGGGGCAGCTGTGTGGCAGGGCGTGAGTGGGGGGCGCTGACCCCGCCCGCCTTGCCTGCCCGGCCCTCCCTGTGTCTCACGCGGGGGTGGGCGACGGGGAGAGCGAGCGGCTCACTGGCTTGTGCCCGCCCCCCTCGCCTGGGCAGTGCCCCCTCAAGGCCAGCCCCCGCTCCCCGAGGTCTCCTCTGAGACACAGGAGACCCCCCCCGACTCCCGCCCCAGCACCCCTGGGCCATGGGACCCCCATGACCCTCGGGACAGGCGTCTGCCAGGGTCCTCGGCCGGTGCTCGCCCCGCCCCCGGGGGCAGCCGTGGGTTTCCTGCTTGCCCTCACTTGGCACTTGAGGTCACGACACGTCTGTGCGGGAGGAAGTGGCCGCCAGCGCTGGGGCATTGTCACGGCCCGGCTGGGACGCAGGAAGGGGGCCGGCCGCCCGCCTTCCCGGCCGAGCCCCAGACTCATTAGCTCAGCCCCGCTCACCCCTGTGCCTTTGTCTCGCCCGAGCTCGGCCCTCTTTTAACTGATTCTGTCTGCCTGGAAAAAAATAATAATAATCCCACGAGGAGACGGGCCGGGCGGGCATGTAACCAGCCCCCGACTGACCAGGCCGCGGCCCGGCGGCCCCCTCCCTCCGCGGAGACCCCCGCCCTGTGCGCCCCACCCCGTCCTGCCCCTGCCCGGGACCCTCGCCGGGCACGCGGGCACGCGCCTCTCTCTCCTGCGTGCGGGTTCCCGGAGGCTCTCGGGGCCTGCCCGCGGCCCGCGCCACCCGGCCCTGCCCGAGGCCCGCGCCCAGGCCAGGGGGCCGAGGCTGCCGCCCCACGCTCAACAGCCCCTCTGTTCCCCGCCCGCCGCCTCCCCAGCGCCGAAATAAATCACAGTGGGTCGAGACTCGGGGGCCATAAATCAGGACCCGCCCCGAGCTGGAGCCTGCCCAGTCACAGTGTCAGAGCTTGGCTCTCACTGAGGATTAATTAAAGGCCTGATATAAAGCCCAGATGTGCTCCGGGAGAGGAGTGCGGGGTGCCTGGTGGCTGCGTCCCCCCCCGCTCCCTGCCCACCCAGGAGTACGGCTGGAGGAGGCCCCAGCAGGCCGGACAGCGGGCCAGGAGGGCACGGAGGGGGCTGGGCAGGGGCCCGGGAGGCGGCTCTGCCCGGGGGTCAGCGCACTTCCCGCGTCAGGGGGTCTGCGGGCTGCAGACGGAAGGGAGCGGAGCGCCCAGGAGTGGCGTCAGAGCTCAGGGACAAAGGGGAAGGGACCCAGTAATGAGAGACTTAGGAGATTCCCACAAGGGACCCGGTCGCCCTGGACTCGGCCCCAGAAGCTGCCGGGGGCGAGCGAGCACTCTGGACCGGACTCGGGCGCAGGAAGCCGACGGCAGCGGGATGGCTTTGGGGGTTCACGCGCTTCCTTTCATGGCTCGAGCCCCAGGAGGCTCGCCCAGCTCCCCGGGGACCCCCGCAGCCCTGCCCCGGGCGGAGGAGTCCAGCAAGGGGCAGGTGAGCGGCCAGGCCCTGCCCTGCCCGCCCTCCGCCGTGAGGACTGTGCTCTGAAGCCGGGGGAGGGGAGGCTCCATCCGTCTAAGACCCAGCACACACCCGTCCGTGTGTCCGTCCACAGACTCTCCTTTCTGAGCTTCCAGAGACCCCCCCCCGGGGTGGAGCGTGTTGGAATGACCCGGTGGTTGGCGTGGGGCGCGGGTGGGCCCGGAGAGCAAAGGGGAGCCCCCCCCCCCCGGCACCTGGCTTTAGCAGAGCGAACGTCTGTCTCTGGCTCCCAGGTCGTCCGCGTGCCTCTGCGCGTGTGGGGGTGTGCAGGGGTGCGTGTCTTCCGCGGAGAGACCCGCGTTTCCCAGAACGGCCCATTTCTTCACAAAGCCGCGAGGCCGCTCAGCTTCCCCCGGGAGCCTGGACCGTGAAGCCGTGTCCGTGGCGCCTTTTCTCAGTGCTGGGGGCATGCAGGGGGCGCTGCCCCCTCCCGCCGCCTGCCTGTGCAGCCGTGTCCGGCCGCGAGACCCCCTGGCCTGCTACTGGCCACGCGGACGGTGATGGTGCCGGGGCCTTGTGTTGGCGGTCCTGCCCCCCGAGCGTCCTGCATCTGTGCTAACTGACGTGACGAGGCAGCTCGGGGCTTCCAGGCCTTCCCGGGCAGGTCCGTGCTCGGGCCCAGCCGTGTGGTGCTAGTGACGGTCCGCCCAGCAGTGTGGGGACGGCTGGGCTACCCTGGTGCCGTCCAGGGTGCTGTGCAGCTTCCGGGAAGGGACCAAAGCCCACACTCAGCCCCGGGGCTGTTTCCCCCCCCCCCCCCCCCCCGCCAGGAGGCAGGGATTTAAATGGGCCTTCTCGGGCAGCCCAGGGGCAAGGGCCTTTGCATCACCGCAGGTCCTCCGAGCGGTTCCAGAGTGCACGCACAGGAGTAAGCCCTGAGCACCGCTGGGTGTGGCCTCCAAAGCCTAAAAGACATAAGAAAAATAAAATAAAGGGACTTTCTCAGCACCCAGGTGCAATCGTGACTCATCTGCTTATTCGTGCGGAGCTGTGGGGGAGGGGAGGGGAGGGAGGAGCAATTGGGACTTGCTAAGGATCGGGTAGGGTGCTGCTAGGTTCCCCCGGGTCACTCAGGTGGATCTTTTTCTTGAGTTAGTTACCTACGAAAATAATAATCTAGAACTGGAGCGATAGCACAGTGGTAGGGTGTTTGTCTTGCATGTGGCCAACCTGGGTTCATTTCCTCCGTCCCTCTCGGAGAGCCCGGCAAGCTCCCGAGATTATCCTGCCCGCACGGCAGAGCCTGGCAAGCTCCCCGTGACGTATCTGATACGCCAAAAACAGTCGCAACAAGCCTCACCATGGAGACGTTACTGGTGCCCGCTCGAGTAAGTCGATGAACAACGGGACGACAGTGCGACAGTGCAAGCTCATATTTTCTTCATCTCGTTAATTGAGATTTTCAGCAGGATTGCCATTGCTTGGGGGTCCAGAGCCAGAGCACAGTAGATGGGGGGCTTGCATTCGACCCCAGCCAGGATTTGACCCCCGGCCTCCTGGGTGGTCCCCCGAGCACTGCCAGGAGTGATCCTGGGCATCTCTGGATGTGGTCCCAAAACAAAACAAAGAAGAATTGCCGTTTCATGCGTGATTGCTTGGTCCCTAAGTGACAGACTACCCTGATGGTTAGAGACTCCCTTTTAAATGCTCTGTTGCCTTTGTCCCCTGCCTTCCCCCTCGACTGACACTGGGAGAGGGCGGGCTCCGCAGTGGAATCTGCAGAGCTGGCAGATCCCCGAAATGACCCCCTCCCCCCTGCCCCCCCCAACCGCCTCCTTCCCTGCACACAGCTGCAGTGCGGTTCCCCCCTAAGGTCTTCACGGCTGGGCAGTGGGGTGTGACGGAGCAAGGCGTCCCGAGGGCAGCCCGGGGACAGTGTGGGTAGCCTGAGGGCCACCTCTTCCCGCCGGGGGGAGCAGTCTTCAGCCAGGCAGGGTTCGATCCCCGGCGCCTCCTGGAGTGATCCCTGAGCACCAAGCACAATCCACGTCTGTGCCACGCACGTCCGTTCCCTGTTTCACACGCGCTTCCAGGGCTCGCTGGGACACAGGCATCAGTCACGTACATGCGTGTACAACGCCAGGCCACTGGCCTCCGAGCGCTCAGGGATGGGGGAGCTTTCTGCAGACCTCGGAAGGCTGAAAGCCACGGGCCTGGAGACTTGTCCTGCCTGTCCGTCTGTCGGCTACCCAGGGCCGGGGGCTGCCCCGCAGGTGTAGACGGGTTGAGAGGGTGACTGAGCCGCTCCGCGGGGCAGGTGACACCACAGGGTCTCCCGAGGGAGCCTCCCTCCGCGTTGCCAGCTTGCCTGGCCAGTCCTTCACTTCTCACTGTAGACAGCTTTCACCTTGAAGTAGGAGTGTGCCCTTTCACCTCTGCCCCATGACCCCCCGCCCCCGTTCTGTGTGTGAGTCCAGCCGCCCGGGGGAACGTGCAATCCTGGTGCCTCACTAGGCCGCTGCTGGCTGGGGGCGGGCGGAGACCGGGGGCATCTCGGCCCGAGGGAGGAGGGGGCGCAGCACGGCGGGTCTGCGCCCACAGCGGGCAGGGGTGGGCCCGCGGGCAGCGTTCCCGTCTGCGGGGGCTGTCTGTGTGGGCTCTCCCCGATCCAGGAGACCTTTCGGGTTCCAGGGAGCCTGTGATCCGCCACGGGTCTGAGGCTCGCCGTGAGTTCCCTAAAATAGGTGGCCCGGCTCCCAGAACGGCTTTTTTTTCTCTCTCTCTCTTTCTGTGAGTGTTTTTCTTTCCGTGTTTTCCATCCCGGGGAGGTGGAACGCTGACTCAGCACATGCCGGGCCGTTTTGATCGCCGTGAGTGTGTGCTCTGTTCCCGGCCCCCCCGCGCCGCTGCCCCCGCCGTTCTCACGCTGCTGGCAGGGCCGGGTCTGGCTCTGCCGCGGTGGGGGACGCGCCTTCATTAGCGCAGCCCCCAGCCCGCGGGGGAGGGGCGGGCAGGGGCCTCGCCCTGCCGCTCGGGCTCCTGCCGGGGCTGCTGCTCCCGAGGACACCGGGACGGCCGAGGGGTCCGAGTCCTGCAGCGAACTGACCCCCACCAGGCCTGGCATCGCCGGGCTGGGGGCCGCGGGGGGCCGTGGAGCACAGGCCCTGCTGACGAGAGGGCAGCCTGCGTTGGCCCTGCCCCGGGCCCCCGCACATGCCGTGTCTGCCCCAGTGAGATGGGCGGGCGAGGGCCGGAAGGTGGAGCAGACTTCTCAAGTGTCCGCACCCAGGACCAGGGGAATGAGGCGTCAGTGACTGCCAGCCTCGGTGGAAGGCCATAGACTATCATGGCTTCTGGGAGGTCATGGATGTAGAAGGTCATGGCTTCTGGAAGGTCATGGATGCAGCAGGTCATGGCTTCTGGAAGTTCATGCATGTAGAAGGTAATGCATGTAGACTATCATGCATGTACAAGGTCATGGATGTAGCAGATCATGACTTCTGGAAGATCATGAATAAAAGAAGGTCATACATGTAGAAGGTCACGGTTTCCAGAAGGTCATGGATACAGCAGATTGTGGCTTCTGGAAGGTCATGGATGTAGAAGGTCATGGATGTAGCAGTTCATGGTTTCAGAAGGTCATGAGTGTAGAAGTCGAGGCCCCACTGTCTCCTGCCCTGCCGGGTACCGTAACATTCACCGACACTCACCCCCCCCCGCTGTTTCCAAGCTTACCCTCAGCTGTGGCAGTCACCCGAGCACTGTGTCCTGAGTAGCGTCACCCGGCCTGGTGGAAACGCTCCTGTCCCGCCGGGCCCTTTGCCATACTCAGCCCGGCAGCCTCGGCTGAGCCCCCGCTCCTCGGGCCCTGCCCCCTCCGGGACACCCCTGTGGCCCCCAGCACGCCGGGAGTGATTCCTGAGTGCGTTGCTGGGTGCAGCCACAAAGCAGAGGAAACTCCTTAGGGATCAGCATTCGTCCCTTCACCTCACACTCGTCCCCTCTCGGGCGCCGCCGGGCGCGTGTCCTCCCAGCTACAGACTCGGCCCTGCGGGCGCGGGGCAGGCACAGCCGGTGGCACCCCCTCCCCGCCTCCTGGGCCGTATCTGAGGGCCCAGGAAGCACGCGTGGGCGGCTCCTCCGCGTGCCGGGGTCTCTGTCGCTCAGTGCTGCGGGGGCTCGTCTCGGGCTCGGGCGGAGGGATGCTCGCCCCCGCGCCTGCTCCCGGGCCTCGTCTGCACGCGGGGGGCCGCAATCCCAGGGCCTGGCATTATCGCGGCAGTGACAGCAGGGGCCTCCTCCATCGGTCCGGGTCCGAGCGAGGCCCCGAGTCCGCCCCTCCCCGGTAGCCTGCCCCGGGATGAAAGGGCGTGTTTGTTTTCGCGGCGGGTCCTCCGTGATTGGCTGATGAGGTATTTTCCTCGGCGAGGCTGACCTCTTGTCTCTGGCCTCCAGATCGGCTTTTCCCAAGCGGCTTTCTGCGGAAACCGGATTCCCCTCCCCGGCCACCTTCAGCCTCCGTCTTATCAGCCTCGGCAGCCTGACTTTCCAGAAGGCTCCACGGGCGAGGGGACCCCCCGGGCTTCCGGGATCTCAGAGCCCCAGGTCCCCGCCTCCACGGAAGGGGTCAGGACAGGTCAGCCCGTTTCCAGTATATATATATTTTTTTGAAGGCTGGGTTGAGCTAATTTAATTTCTTATATTCATTAATTCCTCTCCGTCCACCTCCACCTCCCGCCGAATAAATGGCCCTTCACATGAATCCAATTTAGCCTCAATGCACCTTATTCACGCGGCCTTTTATTGCCGCCGCGTTCCCGCCAGCTGCAGCCCGCCCCGCCACCCCGCTTTCCCCATTTAGCCCTGGAAATGATTTCAGCATGGCAAGCGCGCCTCTCTGGCCGGGGTGCAATGGGCTCCGGGCGGGGAGGCCCCAAATGGCCAGTGAGCGTGGAAAGGCGCGGTGGGGGGGAGGGGGTCAGCGGGGACGATCCCTCTGCCCAGCGCCTCTGGTCTGGCAGCCCCCAGGGATGGCCGGGGGTGACGCTGGGCCCCATCGCGGCCCCCTGGGCCTCTCTTGGGACGGGTCCCGTCACTGCTGGTGCAGTAAAGGCCCACAGTGGCCAGGACGGCGGGTGCCGGGGGCAGCCTGGGGAGCCTTGGGCCAGGCCCGGCACGGCCCCTCGGCCGCCCACTGCCAGGGCTGTTAGGCGGAGAGGGACTTGGTGCCCAGCTCAGCGGCCCTTGCACAGTGGCCTGGGCCCCGACGGCCCCAGCACCCCCGGCCTTCCTCGTGGCCACGAGCTCTGGCCTCCTTCTGGCCTCGACAGCTGTTGGTGAAGAGGCTCCACTTGTCTCGGTCCTGGCTTTGCTCCCCAGGCCTCCCGGGGTGTGGGCCGGGTGTGGGCGGGGCGTGGGAGGGGCAGCCCCTGCCCTCCGCCCCCCCACCCGGGACCTCGGGCTCCAGGCCTGAGCTGGGACCCAAGAAGACACGTCCCAGACACGTGACAACGCGCCATGGCGACAGCTTCGAGGGAGGCACCACGGTCGGGGGCGGGGGGGCGCCTTTCCCAGCCTCCACCCCCCAGCTCAGCACCGGGCGGGGGGTGCCGAGGCAGCCTGGCACCTCTCGGGTCCCGTCCTGGCAGCTTGCCTCGAGGACCCGTCTCTATAAACGCTCTCACCCTGCGTGCAGGAGCAGGGGAGGGGCGGGCCCAGGCTCCGGGTCTCCCCTCGGAGGCCCCCCTGCCAGGTCTGGCCGTGGGCCTCAGCATGCCCAGCTGTGCGCCCCACGGTACGCAGCGTTGTCGATGTCGGTGCTGTGCTCATTAAACGGCACGTCCTGCTGTGCGCCACCGGTGGTACACACGGTCATCAATAAAGGTGGGGCGATTCCTCGGGCCCAGGACAGCCCTTTCCACTCCCCTCCATAGTCATCTCGGCCCTGTGTGTTCGGGGGCTGGGCTGGAGGTGTGCGTGCACCCGGCTCCGACGCGTCCCCCCTCGCGGGACCCTCGGCCCCGGAGATGGTGCCTGTCTGCTCCCTGCGGATCTCCCGCCTCAGCCCTGCACGGTCTCTCCCGCCCCGCCGTGCCGTGGTCCGGAGAACGGAGAGGCCAGCGGGGAAGACCCTGCCTGTAGACACGGTGTGTGTGTGTGTGTGTATGTGTGTGTGTGTGTGTGTGTGTGTGAGCGGGAGGTGACAGAGGCAGGGGCCGAGGACACGACCCGGCGGGTGGGTGGCCGTGCCCTGGAAGCAGAGTCGGGGGCTGGGTCCGGTTGCTTTGATTTTGGGCTGGGGGGGGCTTGGCTCGGGGGTGGGCTGGGGCTGGGGACACGCCCGCAGGCTCGGGCTCCTCCCAGACCTCTCGTGGCTCCGGGTCCTGCTGGGGGTCAGACCACGCACACACCCTGCTCACTTGCAGGCACCCCAACTTTGGGGGGGCCCTCCCGAGCCCCTCGATCTGTCTCTGAGCCGGGGGTGGAGCCCGGCTCTCTGGGCCGCTCCCTGCCGCTGCGCCCCGGGCTCTGTCTGGGCCGGAAGGGGAAGCGCGGCTTCTTCCACCGGAGACCACATGCTTGTGGTCAGTGGGCTTTCAACACGTCCACCGCGACAGTTCAGCGGGGAGAGAGACTCAGCCCGCAGCCCTCGCCGGTGGGGCGAGTCGTATAAGCGCCAGGAGCGGGGAGACCGGGAGGAGGAAATCTCCCCAGGGCTTCGACATCTGAAAGGACAAATAAAGAAGGAGAAGGAAAAAAAAAATCGGTCCTCATTCGAATAAAATTTTGTTTGTTTGTGGGGTTCTTCTTGAGAGGGGCGTGGCCACACCCAGCAGTGCTCAGGGCTGACTCCTGGCTCTGTGCTCAGGGGACCACATGGTGTGCTGGGTCGGCTGTGTGCAAGGCAGAGCCCTCAGCCGCGGTGCTGTCTCTCGGGCCCCAAAGGAAAATTTTTGACGTTTCCTAGAGCGTGCCCCCCAGAGAGGGAAAATGTCACCGGCCTGACTGGGGGAACCAAGAGACAGACCCCAGGGCCCATGAACAGCCTGGGCCGTGCCCTCCTACCCCGCCCGCAGCCGCGTCAGGCCCCGGCTCTGCCTCTGAGTTCTGCCAAGCCCTGTCACGTGGGCCAGCCTGGCGGGGACTGTCCCGGCTCGTGGGGACTCGGGGCAGGATTACCGGAGAAGCCCCACGGGAAAGGGTCACTGCTAAGCGTGAGGCAGAGTGAAGCCCGAGGACCCGGGGGTTCTGATCGGGGCCAGCACGCCCCGACTTCCTGTCCCCTCGACTGTGAAGGGAGCAGTGCAAGGCGGCCACGCGGGGCACATCCTGTGTCGCTGCCCCCCTCGCAGCTCTGGTGACAAGGCTGGCGACAGCCGGAGGAAGAAGGAGACAGGCCCCTGGTCCTTTGCAGACGCGGCTGGGTGCAGGGCTCACCCGCCCGGCAGGCCCTCACCATCTCTCATGCCCGTGAGCACCGGCGCGGTCTGGACCCCTGGCGAGGGCCCTCCAGCCAACGCCGTGTGCGTTCTCGACTGCCAGGCGGGGTGGGTGAGCCTCGGGGTGGAGCGAGCGAGCACTGGTCACCAGCGCCATGAGCCGCCTGGTCCTCCCACAATTCCTGTCCCCAACGGAGCCTCGATGAGAGACACGGGCCACGGGGACTGACGCGTCTCGGCCACCGGGAGCCACACGGCCGCCCCAGGGACGGGGGGTCTGTGCCCGAGTGTTTACCTTTCCGTCTCCGAGGTGTGGTGAGGGAGCGTGATTTATTGCAGAATAGAGCCGGGGCCATTTCTGGACATTATCATCTTTCCATTGATATTTTAGGGCCGGTTTCGCCCGGATTCCAGCGGGGTGACGCCGCCGCCCAGGAATGATTTGATAGGCCCGGGAAGTCGAACCCTAATGGGTTTCTGATGGAGATTGGACTTGGTGGCCGCCCGTTCGGATGGCGAAGTTGGAAATTAATGTTATATTTTTAGGCGACATTCCTGGCATTGCTTTCTACCTTTGGGGAGGAGGACTATCAGAGCTTTTCCTCTATTCTCAGACAAATGGCCAAGCAAGCCGGGGTGGGGGGGGGGGAAGAGTTTTTTTTTTTTTTTTTTTTTTTAATTTTATTGAATCACCATGTGGAGGGTTACATAGTTCTCAGGATTATGTCGGTTATACAGTTCTCAAACACCCTTCACTTCACCAGTGCCCATCTTCCATCACCAACCCCCCCAGTATACCTGCCGCCCCCTCCCACCTCCCCAGTCCCAACACTTGCACATGATATGTTTCACTTCGTTTACGCCTTATTTCGATTACATTCCATGTTTCAACACACAACTCACTACCGTTGTTGGGGTTTCCCCCAAAAAAGAAAAGCAGTCCTATTGCCAAGGAGGCATTTGATAGTTCTCCATTGCTAAGAATATAGAGATATTAAGTCCCGCTGTTTGTTACATAGTTTTTCTTTTTCCCCCTTGCCCTGCGCCACCGAGTTCACGCCTGTTTTAGTAATCGCCACGCTGCCTGACAAGGAAAAAAAAACCGAAAAGGATGGTTATTTCCCGTCATCAGCAGGCGTGGGGCTCTGGCTTAGTTGATAGACTTGTAGAGTATCTGCAAGCAGTCTCTGGAACCGACGGTCTTGCGCTGGTGTCGGCTCCGGCTCGAGATTCCACCAGCGTCCCGCTGTTCCTTGTACATAATTTTTCCCCTTATATCCCATTCCCACGCCACCAGGTCTGTTTGCTTAATGGACATCACACTGTAGTTGATGACACACCGCGTTTCTTCCCGAGAAAGAAAAAAATTTCTTCTCAGCCGGCGTGGGGATATAGCTTAGTTCAGTCTAGTGAGATGGCTACCACTTTGATTGCCTTCAATATTTCAGCAACTGACTTACTATTAGGATCTCCCACAAAAGTCCGCCCCATTAGAAAGGAACCATTACATATTGCTCATACTAAGATGATATTAAGTCGCGCGGCCGCGGCAGCGGCCGCGCAGTTTTGGGTTTCTGTATAAAGTCCAGGGAAAGTACAACCAGAAATAACATCACTATAAACTTTTACCCTTTTATGGTGCTCATAAGATGGAGAAACCTAGAGAGAGGCTCGGCGTCTCCATTTTGCGCTCAGGAAAACCGCGGCCCCTGCGCTGTGCTCAGGAGGGAGGAGTTGAGAGAGAGACAGGTTAAAAGAATTGGGGGATGCCCGGGTCCCACAGCTTCAGCACGCCGTGGGGTCTCTGGTCCCATGCCGGAATTAGTTCAGTGGGCTGCTTGGGTCCGAGGGCGCTCCCTCGGGCCCCTCCATCATGCTCCTTCCACGGCCGGGTCCAAAAGGGGAAGAGTTTTGATATATAAATTACAAGAACATTCAACATTGAGTGGCTTTCTGTGGGCCTGGCGCTTGGGGCCACCCCATCCTTCCCGTTTCCATAGACTGGGTACCACGCACAGTCAGATCGTTCTGGGGACAGAGGAAGAGGTGACGGTGACGGTGACGCCTCTGGCTGCAGCACGCGGGACCCAGCCCTCAGGAGGGGTCTCCTTCCCCCTTCTCCAAACCTAGCCTGCCGTGAGGGGTGGGCAGCCCCCCAGGATGGAGAGGGAGGCGGTGATCCTCAAGCCGTTCGCTGGCGTGTGGCCACCTTCCTTGTCACCCTTGACTCGGAAGGGAAGCGGCGAGAGATGCTCAGACTCTGAGAATGAGACTCTGTCCCCGTCCACCCTCCGGACCCCTTCCCTTCTCCATCCCTCCGCCATGGTCGACTCCGATCCGTTCCCCACCTTCTCCTGCTCTTCCTGGGCTTACAAAAAAAAAAAAGAAAAAGAAAAAAAAAGTGACAGCAAGTTCAGGGCGGAACCCTCGCCCCCTTCCCGCCGACTTGCAGACACATTAATTTGATATATGGCAAAGATAAACAGGCAGAGCCGGGGAAGGAGTAGTGGGAGAAGCCAATCTTCTCAGATAGCTTTCCCTTTTTTTTTTCAGCCTCGAAATGAGAAATAATTATATTTATCTCTCCCCGCGTGGAGATAACGCAGCTGTAAATTCATTTCCATGCAGGCTCTGCTAATAAATTACACACTCTCCCTCTTTTTTGTTTTCTTCCTCCCCTTCCAGAATCGCAAGTCCAATATGGGGCTTGGGGGTCAAGTGCTCGGGGCCCCTGACCTTCCTTCTTTAGAACAAGGGCTTTCTCCCCTTCGATCCATAAATTATTTGAAACATCCTTTTAACTTCTCGGAGGAGAGGTGCCAGACTGCTTAAATATTTCCTGTTTTATCACACTTCTGGAGGCATTTTTCACCGGTCCCGGTACAGTTTCCTCCTATAGTTGGGCCCGCACGGTTTCAAACGTGAACAATTGACTCGGCGCTTCGAGATAAAGGATGGAACTTTCTGGCTTGAACAGATAAGTCCGGGGGGTCGCTGCCGTGCAGCAAATAACTTCTCTGCAAGCGATTTTTAAGCGGTTGGCCGAGGGGCGGCGTGGGGGCGGGGGGAGGCTCAGGACACTGGAGCCGAATGCAGTTTTTTAATGAGTGAATCATGGCTAATGGGCCCGCTCATAATTTAGCTCCTTTTTAAATGTGCTGCCCATGAGTTATGTCCCTAAAAAAGCAAGTGAAGTACCTCGGGGTCGGGGCCGGGGAGCGGGACGCGTAAGTATGAGCCTGACACCCGTGTGAACCAATGGATTATTTGCATTCCTGCATTTCAGTTATCACTTCGCTAGCCTCCGCACTGGGTTCCGTCCGCCTCGAAAATAAATGCTAATATCTGCCTTGTTTTCACATTCCCCACCATATTTGGTAAATTGGACTGACTTGAGGCCACGCGGGGCTGCCAAGAGTCTAGTTGGCAAAAATGCCACTTGGGCGAAGACGTAACTGACCACCAGGCCTATTTGTAGGTCTCCCCGGCTGACCTCGCACCGCCTTCCGCGGCGCGGGGGCCCGGGCCCGGGGCGCGTCTCAGCTGCCCCCCTGCCCCTGCCTCTCACGCTCGCGTTCCCCTCTCGGCGGTGCACGTGAATGGGCGGGCACCGTGATCGGTGTCGAGCCCACACGTTTGAGTGGGTGCGTGAGTCCACTTGGTGAGGAAGACTAGAGACAGGCGGGCAGTGGCCGAGGGATTCCCACGGAGTGTGACTATGGTCAGGGGCGCTTGGGGGTTGCTTTTACTGGGGGGGGGTGTTTCCTCCTCTCAAATTGAGGGTCTTGATGTTACTGTGACTCTGTCCTATCAGATCTTTGATAGCTGGAAATCATGTGCTGCATACTTTTCTTTGGTTTCGTACGTGCCTGTCCATTCCAGACTCGAGATCGAGTGAGGTGACGAGTGTTTATAAGCACTGAATGCTGCTGGCTTTCGACCAGATAGGCATGTAATAATATAATTGAGTCATAAATATGAGTTGGCTAATAAAGTTATAAGATTAGGGGGGCCAGACTTGCTTTGGCTTTTTATTTAACGTTAAAAAGAAAAGGTCAATATATACATGTGAAATTATATATATATTCGGTCATATGTATAAATTATATATATATTTGAAATTATATATATTTGGGGTAATCACTGTCACTGTCGTCCTGTTGCTCATCGATTTGTTCGAGCGGGCACCAATAACATCTCTCGATTTTTTTACTGTGTTTGACACATCTAATACGCCATGGGTAGCTTGCCAGGCTCTGCTGTGGGGGCTCAATACTCTCGGTAGCTTGCCGGGCTCTCCAAGAGGGGCGGAGGAATCGAACACGGGTCGGCCGCGTGAAAGGCAAACGCCCTACCGCTGTGCTATCGCTCCAGCCCATTTGGGATTATATATAAATTATATATATATTTGAAATTTTGTATATGTATATATTTGGGTTTTGGTTGATACCCACCAGTACTCAGGGCTTATTCCTGACTCTGCATTCAGGGATCACTCTTGGCAGTGCTCACAGGACCCTATAAGGTGCTGGAAATCAAACTTTAGTCAACCACATGTAAGACAAGCTTCTTCCCCTCTGTACCCTCTCTCTGGCACCAGGGAAATGTTAATGTTTAAGGGAGCTTGTTATATAATAGGCTGGAGCGATAGCACAGCAGGTAGTGCATTTGCCTTGCACACAGCCGACCTGGGTTTGGTTCCTCCGCCCCTCTCAGAGAGCCCAGCAAGCTACCAAGAGTATCTCGCCCACACAGCAGAGCCTGGCAAGCTCCCCGTGGCGTATTCGATATGCCAAGAACAGTAACAACAAGTCTCACCATGGAGACGTTACTGGTGCCCGCTCCAGCAAATGGATGAGCAACAACAGGACAGTGCAACAGTGCTACAACAGTTACATAATAAGCTCAGTGTATACAATAGTTTGTACATGTTTCCAGAGGGAGAGAGTCTCTGGGTACCTGGATAAAGTCAAGTTTCTCTGGGTACCGGGATGGCATCTTGTCTCTGTGGGTACCCGGATGATGTCTCGTCTCTGTGGGTCCCCAGATGAAGCCCAGCCTCATCCCTCCTTGCCACTTCCCAGAGCTACTTTGATGGCCTAGGGGGAGAGCTTTCCTGTTATTTTATCTTGAAAGTGATTGATTGGTATCTGTGTTTTTCCTTCTTGGCATCGGCTTTTAAAATCCATCAATCATGCTTTAAGATGCACCCACGAGCCATTGCAGTTGATTCCACAACATTTTTAAATTGTGCCCGGTGATGGCCTAATGGAAGGACGGGTGGTTTGGGGTTGGGGCCTCCACCCAGGGATTCTCGGGGGTTACTCCTGGCTCAGCCCTGAGGAACCACTCCTGGAGGGGCTTGGGGGAGTCACATAGGGGGTCCCCGGTTTCAAGCCCCGGTCGGCCTCGTGCAAGGCGAGAGCCCTCCCCGCTCTGCTCTCTCTCCGGCCCAACTGTCTGTATGCAATTTGGATAAGCAGAAATCACAGCTGTGTGAACAGACCGGTCCCCGCCTTGAAGGCTGGTGGCACCAGGACCAGATGAGCTGCTGGTGGTGAACCGCCCTGAGACAGCCCCAGTAACCTGCCCCCCTTTCATTCCTCTTCCCAGCGGTTTGCGTGAGAGAGACTGGGGTCTGCTGGACAGATGGACAGCTCGGGGGTTCCACTGAAAGCCAAGGACAGAAAAGGCGCCCTGGGCTGGTGTGCACGTAGCTTTCTGTTCTGCCACCCTGTCTTCTCTTTCTACATCGAGTCTTGAGTCTCAGCAGTAACAGTACACTCGGGAGCTAGGGAACGGGAAGATTGTCTGTGCTCATGCGTGCTTCAGAGTAATCCACGGCACACATTGCATTCGGGGGCCTTTTGCTCTTTCTCAGGGGAAGTTGCCTGCCACGCACTGAACACAGAGTTCTTGAAGACTAATGTCACTTCCCCGAAGTTCCTGTGGAGCGTCTTCAACCGCCGTCTTCTTTCCCAGCGACGTTGAGTCTTGAGGGTTCTAATTGCGAAGGAATGCTCGGTTCATCTGTCACCCTGTCCCCGGAGCCCTGGAGAAAACCGTGCTCGGGTTGATTGTATTCCAGCCTTCGTGGGCGGAGCACGGACACGCGCGAGTGCGAGCTGGGGTGTACCGTCATACGGACGCGGCTAAATGGGGAGGGCTGGTTCCAGCCGTCCCTCTCGCACCTGCGTGCCTCTCTCCCCCCTCACGTCTAGAGTCAGTTTCCTTCAGTAAGAAAGTCTTTTGCTTCACTAGACGCAAAGAAACGGCGAAGGATCTTCCTTCCTTCGCGCCCGTGTTTGTGTTGCAAGGCGGCTCTGCCACTCTGATGTCAGAATGGAGGCTACTCAGTGCCCGTGGGCAGTGCCAGGGGGAGAGCCCCGCAGACACGCAGTATCTCTCCCTCCCGGTCCCCTGCTGGGAAGGAGAGAGAGACAGAGACAGAGACAGAGACAGAGAGAGACAGAGAGAGAGAGACGGAGAGAGGCATCGCACACGAGCTGAGGCACTGTCCTTGCATGCCTTGATCCTGGGCATGTCCCTGGCACGAGCTGCGGCCGCCCTGGTACCGCCCAGAGTGATCCCTGAGCACAGAGTGTGGCCCCACAAGCAGCGACCCTGCGAAGATCCCTTAGCCTCTGCCCCCTCGGAAGGAGCACTGTGCTCCGGGGGTCCAGACTGTCGTGTCCATTTCCGAAAGCCACCGCGTGATTGTGTGAAGACCCTCCCTGGGTCGAGAAGAGAACGTCCCCCGACAGGGTTCCCCGTAGAGCCCCGTGGCTGCGTGGGTGGGACCCCCGTGGCCGCTGGGTTTCGCTTTCGTGGCCGAAGACCCCCTGGGGAGTGAAGGGGCGGGGGGGGGGGTCTAGGACTTCACTTTCTTCCTGCAGCCGCAGGCCCAGGGCCTCCCTGCGGTTCTCGGAGCCCGCCGGCCTGGCCACCCCCTCACCCTCTTGCTGGCCGTGACTGATGCCTTCTGGTCGGCCCCGCTGGGCTCGGCACCCAGACCCAGATGCTCCCGAGACCGCGGCCGTAATCCGAACCCGCTGGTTTCCAGGCAGCTCGGCGGGATTTCTGGGATGAGGCGGGAGCGGAGCGCGGGGAGTCTGGGCCGGGGAGGTGAGACGCCCTCCAAGCAGCAGAGCAAGCATCTGGGGGCCGGGAACCCCCCCGCCCGCTCGCACGGCTTCTGTTCCAGCCGCATCTGTTTTTGGGAAGTTCTTGGGTCTCTCCCGTGGGTCCGGCTCCTTGGACCCTGATGTCAGTAGCGGCCGTCGGGGCGCCCCCGGGGCCGAGCCCCCTCCCCTAACCCTGACCTGCTTTATCCTGCTTTTCCCTAGAAGCGAAGCTGCCTCCGCTTCCAGTCTTGCTTTTGGATTTGGGTAGAGTCCAGCCTCGAACTTGGCCCCTGGCAGCATGCGGGGACGTCCGTCCGTGTTGCTCGGGCTCCTGGCAGGTCCCCACCCCGCCCTCCGCGTGTCTGGCCCGCGTGGCCCCCCGTGCGGCCCCTGCCTGCAGGAGGAGCTGCTCCCCTGCCCGTGCGGGGCCCTCCTTCCCCCTGCCTGGTTTCCATTTAGGAGATGGATGTCTTCTCTGCCGGGGGCAGGCGGACGCCGCGTCCTGCCCGTTCCTGACATTTCCGCCCGCCCGGCGAGGGGATATACTCCGGGAGTCATCTTACCTCCGCGTCCGTCCGCGCGTCCGTCCCCCGGCCTCTCCCTCGTGGCGGGTCTGTCTGCCTCCGCAGCTCAGAGCCCTGCCCGTCCCAGGGCCTCCTCTCAGCCCCCAGCACGGGGGACCCCTCTGGGGGTGCGGGCGGGGCCGGGGGGGCTGCTGGGTGGTGGTCCCGGCCTGTCAGTGGGGAGCAGGGGCTGGGATGTCGCCTTCTGCCCTCACGCTGGAAGGTGCCATCGGAGGACATGCTCCCTTGGGACTGGAGAGACGGGACCGTGGTGAGGGCACCTCGTGGAGACTGACCCGGGCTCCGTCCGCACCGCCGCGTAGGGTCCCCTGTGCACTGTGGGTGTGGCCCCCACTCCCCCACCCTGAATAGTGCAGAAATAAGCGCACGTGGTCCTGATGCTCAGACAAGCACCTGCAGGTCGCACCCAGGGCCCCGCAGAGGCAGGGAAAGGGGGTTCCCTGGGGCGTGTGCCCCGCCTAGCCCGGAAGTGTTCTGGGGTTCCCGGGTCTGGGCTGGCGATGGTGAAATCCCTGTGGGCGTCTCCCCCCGGCTGCCTGTCCGGCTGGCCTGCCTGTCCCCCAGAAGTCGGATTCCACCCAGCAGAGGTCCACTGCGCAGTGCCGCCCTGGCCTGACCACTGGCCGAGCCACTGGGCCCGTGTCTGTGCCCCCCACCCCCGTGTTCTCAGACCCCCTCGAGGGGCTCTGGGGGCTGCAGGGGGGAAGGGGGCCTGTCCGTGGCCTCTGCGCCCCACCGGGAGGTCAGGCGCCTCTCTCTCTCCGGGGGGGCAGGCAGGTGTGAGGCTCCACTGCCCTCCCCCCGAGGGAAAAGGACCAGAACTACTCGGGGGTTTATTCTCCGTCACAGTGCTCCGTCTTGGTGCTCCCCGGAACTCCCGAGGTCCCTCACCCCGCCCTGCTCGCTCCTCCTTCCCCCGGGACTCCATCTCATCTCGGAGATTTCTGGAGAGTTCTGGGAAGTTCTTTCCCCGCCTGTTGTTTCCTGCGTGTCCCTAGCTCCGGTCACTGCCCCAGTGCCTGTTTAGGTGGGAGACGGTCTATGTTGTTCTCCTCTCCAGGTCCCCGAAATTGTGCAACTAATCCTCCCGCTGGTCCCCTGGTTTCACTTTGGGGGGGAGGAGAGGAGGCTCTTCCTGGGTCCCTGGTGGTCCTTGGGGACCCTTTAGTGCTGGGGATTTGAACCCGGGGTGGCTACAGGCAAGGCAGACCCTGCCGCTCCCGTCCACGCCTTTCCCTTTTCATTCCCAGCTTCTCATCCTCATTTATCGAGCAGCTACTTACTGGACACCAGCCATTTGTCAAGACACCTCGTGATGTCGAGGTCAGGGGTGCGGGCACGGTAGGGGGGGGTCACGGGCGTGCCGGGAGAGGCCGCACCAGCCCCACCCACTCTCTCCTGCCTCTGCTCTTTTCTGCCGGCAGCGTAGGCCACAGTTTAGAACTTTCTGGATTTTCTACTTTGTCTGGGTGTCGCCGTGCAGGACACGAGCAGACGAGGGCTCTCTGCAGGCCCGGAAGGGACACCTTCTGACGGCAGGTCACCCCCAGGACAGGCCCGCACATCCACATCTGTCCCCCAGGGACCATGTCTCGGACCTGGGAATACATGTGTGCACACACCGGCATGTGAGCGCGCGCGCGCGCGCACACACACACACACACACACACACACACACACACGGCAACCAGCCTCCTTCCCGAGCTGCCAGGCTGGCGTGGGGGCTCCTCTCCCCTCCCCCGCTGGTGACTACGGTCACACCTGCAGCACTGCCGGGGCTCCCGGGCCAGGGGGTCCGTGGCCGGGATTGGACTCGTGGCCAGCCCCCTGCACCCCTAAGCCACACCCTTCCCCCTTCTGCCTTTCTTCAGCGAAGGTCAAGACCCCCCCGCCTGCGTGTGTGTCCATGGGGCGGTCACGGTGTGTGTCTGTGCAGGGAGACTGTCTCCTCGTCGCTGACCCCCGCGCCCAGCACTGACACTGCGATTGGGAAACTCTCTGGCAGCGCCCCAGGGAAACAGCCACTGAGAACCTCGAGGCACTGAGGACTGTGGCAAAGATTCTGCCCTTACGAAAGGTTCTTGGAGTTTCTGATTTGGAGGCAAAAATACTTTTTTTTTTTTTTTTTTGCTTTTTGGGTCACACCCAGCGATGCTTACTCCTGTCTTTGCACTCAGGAATTACTCCTGGCAGTGCTTGGGGGACCATATGGGATGCCGGGGATCGAACCCGGGTTGGCCTCGTGCAAGGCAAACGCCCTACCCGCTGTGCTATCGCTCCGGCCCCAAGAGGCAAAAATACTTTTGCCTCCAAATCAGAAACACACACACACACACACACACACACACACACACACACACACACACACACACACACCACCACCACCATAAATAAGGTATTTAGCTGTTTGGAGTCAGAAATTTATTTATAGATTTTTATTTCATGTATATGCATGAGTGTATGTTAATTGAATGACTGAGTGTGTGTGTGTGTGTGTATGTGTGTGTGTGTGTGTCTTCTGGCACCTGAGAACGTTCAGAGACTTTTGAATTCCAACGCTCAGATATCGGTCCCTGTCTTCCCACTGTGGCCCCCGGGCCTCTGCCCGTGTGTTTCTGTATCTCTGTGCACATATATTCACATGTAATATGGAAATTAAACATAACAGATTAAAAGATACTCAAATATTTTCAGTGACCAAAATCCAAATCTTACACATCAACTCATTCTCCAAGGTCAGTTTCAGTCATTGGAAGAGTTTTTCAAGAGCACTTTTGGGGATCCCACCTCCCCTGCTTTCTAGTTTTGAGTTCTTTTTATTTTGAATTAGGTTTGCCTAAGAATAGTGACCGCAAATAAGGGGCAGGTGCATATTTTCCAAGGAGAAAAGATGCTCGAGGCCAAATAAATATAAAAACATTCGGGAACGTGGACGAAATGTGGAAAGAACAGTTGTCGCACTGTCGTCTGTTGTTCATCGATTTGCTCGAGCGGGCGCCAGTAACGTCTCCATGGTGAGGCTTGTTACTGTTTTTGGCATATCCAATACGCCACGGGGAGCTTGCCAGGCTCTGCTGTGCGGGCGGGATACTCTCGGTAGCTTGCCCGGCTCTCCAAGACGGATGAAGGAATCGAACCCGGGTCGGCCACATGCAAGGCAAACGCCCTCCCCGCTATAAGGACAGAACAGTTATGACGATAAATATTTAATTTACGAAATCGGGCACATCTCCTTATTGTAGGTGTTGTTGAGGGTCTGGAAACTTCTCGGTACTTTCTGCTAGTTGATAAAGTGGGTTTGAAGAGTCCAGCCTCCTGGGGGCGCCCCGGGCAATACCCTGGCTGGTGCTGGCCCAGCCGTTTGGGGGGTCCCGGAGCTACACCTGGTGGTGCCAACTGGGTGGGGATGTGGGATCGGGGTCCTGAGGGGCCTGCCCTGCCCTGGCCTCTGTGACCTGGCGTGGCCCAGCCCAGGGCTCCCAGCCTCCGACTTCCATGGGGCCCGCACCCACGGCTGCTCTTTCATTCATCACGGGAGGCCCCGGCCCTGACCGGCTGCCTTTTAAAGTGATTTCCAGAGCATTCTCTGACACGCAGCGCCTATAATTCTGGGGTCAAGCCCACAGATAATCACAGCTAATGTTTCACCTCTTTCAAACGTGGATTGATGGATGGGACCCTCCAAGGCCCTGTCCTCTCCCTCCCCCATCCCACCCTGCCCTCCCCCCCCAAAAAAAACACACACATACTTGGTTGTTCCAGCGTGCCATTCCGAGCCCTGTAGTTCACTGGGTTTGACCAGCACCGAACCCTTTACTCCTTGGGTAAAGGGCGACAGGGCTCAGGGGGGCTTCTCCAGGGCCCACCTTCCCGCCCCACCTCCTGGGTCCCTGCCCCCCGCACCCCTGATGGGGCTGCCCGGCCGAGGTGCAGGCGGAGGGCGCAGGGCCCGGGCTCCGGAGGGGGCAGCTGGCACCTCCCTCCCGAGTCCCCAGGGCCCCGTGAGCTGTCACTTCGGCCCGCCCCCGCCAGCCCGGGGACCCCACCGCACAATCCCCCGATTGTGTCCCGTGCGGCGGGCGGGGTGCAGGAACAGGACGCTTTAACGAGTTCTGGGGGCTCCGGAAAAGGCTGACACGGCTTCTCCCCCTCAACCCCGGCCCCGGCCCTCCAGACAGGAAGTTCCCTGCTCCCGCGCCGTTTCCCGTCCTGGCAGCCCGTCTGATCCCCGGCGGGGGCGGGGGGGCTCCCCGATGGAGAGGGGGCACCTCCCTGGCTCCCCCGAGAGCTCGTGGCTGCTGGCGTCTGCCCCCCGGGGGGGTCCTTCCCGGTGGGGGGGTGCGTTCTTGCCGGCTGCCTGCCCTCCCAAGTGTGCCACTGGCCGCCGTGTCCACAGGTCTCCATGGCTGGGGGGAGGAGGCATCGGGGTGCCTGGACCCCCCCACCCTTGGAAGCTCTTCCCCCGACGGGGCGCTGTGGGTCCCGCAGCAGAGCTTGGGGTGCGGGCGGGCCGGGCCCGAGTGGGAATGACCGTGTGAGCCCTGAGCGAGCCATGGGGGCACACGCGGGGACGTGCCAGGGCAGCCCCGAGAGCTTGGCGCTGAGACGGCCCGAGGGGCTACTGCAGAGGAATCACGCCGCCCCGAAAACCTTCCCGTGAAGCCGGTTTCTTCCCGCGTCTGTTCCCGGGGTCCCGGGCGTGGGCCTCTCTCCTCCGCCAGTGCCCCCAGGCCGAGGGCAGAGGGAGAGCACCGCGGCGAGGGCACTTGCCTTGCACCCGGCCAGCCCCGGCTCGATCCCTGGCACCACCCGAGCAGGGCCAGGAGTGCTCCCCGAGCACCACCAGGCCCCACACAGACAAGCAAGGTGGCTCTTCCTGGCAGGCGGGGTTGGCGGCCGGGCGGGCTGAAGCCCCCGTTTGGGCTTCTCTGGGCACCTTCCAAGCAGCTCTTCGCCCGAACTCTCAGCAGGTTCTTATTCTCTTCCCTTGGCCGAAAAAGAAGCCAGAGGCAAGACTGGGGCGAGGGGGGGCGGGGAACTCGGGGTCAGCAGGGGTGGGGAGGGCAGGGGGTGCGCCTTGTACACACCAGACCTGAGTCCCGTCCCCTGTTCCCGGGGTCTGGAGCTGTGTTGTTTGGTTGCACCCACCTCCAAAACAAAAAATAAATTTATTAAAATAAGTGGAGGGCGCCCTTCCCCCTCCCCGGTCTCTGCGTGGGGGAGACTTCACACAGACCTGGGAAAGGGGGCGTGGGGGCAGCAGCTCTCAGAGCCCCCCGCGGTGTGGAATGCCCCAGCGGGTGGGGGGGGTGCGGGGGCTGCTTACGGGCCCCGAGAGCAGTAAACAGCTGTCGGGGAGGGGGCGGCCGGCCTGTAACAGGATCGGCTGCCAGATTCCCGGCTGCCATATGTGTGGTGTAACGCCTGTCATCTCGAGTGACTCATTAAAAGGTTTCTCCGTAATGGGCCTTTGAAGCGCGGGACGGCCCCAGCGCGCGTCCATAAATCGCCACCAACCACCCCCTGACCGAGTTGGCTAATTGCTTGCTCTTTGACTTATTAGCATCAACTGAGTTAAATAATTTGTCACATGTGTGGCTCGTAATAAATAATGGGACTCGCCCGTTTGTGAGCTGTTTGGGTGATATATTGGGCCCCGTTTGGACGTTGTCATATGCAGCTTCGCGTTCGGGGGCGGGGGCGGGGGCGTTCGTCCGCAGGGTTCGCCGCCCCCCCCCACCCCCCACCCCCGGTCCTGACACTCCCGCAGGCCCTGGGAAGGGCAGGTCCCCCAACAGCCCTGGGGAGCACTGGGGACCATAGACGCCTTCGGTGGTCTTTCTGCCCGTTCCCCACAGCGGTCACCCTCTCTGGGCCTCGGGCTGTTCCCGTCACCCCTGGCAAGTCACAGGCAAAAGGCCCAAAGTCGCGTTGACTCGAGCATGGCCCAGCATGAGCGGTGGACAGCAAGGCCGTCGAGGCCCCGTGTCCGAGACCCACCGCCCACATCCTCAGCGGGCACACGGGGGGGCAGGGCCAGGACAGGAGGGAGGGAGGGAGGGAAGGAGAGGACAAGAGCGAGAACGTAGCGGGCCTCGGGTGGTGGCAGGGGTGGGGTGGGGGGCGCCGGGTGTCCCAGGCGAGAGGGGAGGCGCAGTCTGAGCCCGGGGTGGGGGGTGGGCTGGGCTCCACGCCGCCTCCGGGGGCAGCTCACAGGGGTCTGCCCTGCTCCCCGCACCCCAGGGAGAAAATATAAAGAAAAGCAGCGCCCTCGCCACGGGGCCAGACTTGGGGGGCTGCGTGCGCCCGGGGTTGGGGGGGCTGTTTCCTCCGGGGAGGGGAAGGGGCGAGCGTCTCCCCGCGCCCGGCCACGTCCCCGTCGCAAGTATGAGGTGACTAATCGGGGAAGAATGGAGCCGCTGGTGGCGCGGAGACAATCCTGAGCAGATACATCATCGCTGGCCGCCGGCTCCCGCCACGTGGACGCGGCCGAGGGGGCTGGATGGGCGGACTCGGGCGGGCGCAGGGCGGGAGGCTCGTCCGGGTGTCGGGGAGGACTCGGACCCGGGCGGGGGGGGCACTTCCCGTGGCCTTTCCCCGCCCCTGGCCCCTCCGTCTCCCTGCAATCCCCGGGTTGGCACGGGTGAGGCAGGCGCTTTTACCGTGACGAGGGCAAGAAGGAGCCGTCCCCCCCCCGCCGTGCGCCCCGCGCCCCGTCCCCCCGCACCCCTCGCCTCGCCCCTGTCCCCTCTGCTCCGGCGGCACCAACTGGGCCTTAGCACGACTCCCCGCCCGCCCAGTGTCACGGAGACAACAGGCAGTAAAGGCGCCAGCAGGGCTGAGGCCCCAGCTGGACCGCCGGCCCCTCTCCCCGGCCGCCCCCGTCTTCTGCCTCCCCGAGCCTTTGGGGTGGCCTCGGTCATGGGACACCGGCGGGGGGTCTCCCTGGGCACTGGAGTCCCCGAGCAGTGCCTGTCCACTGCCGCGTCGGGGCCAGCATCGGGCGCCGGGCGACGAGAACACACATCCCGGACGGAGGCCGAACAAACTCTGTCCCCAGGTGGTTCTCGTGGGGCCGAGTCAGTGCTCTGCATCGTGTCCAGACTCTGCCGGGGCCCCACCAAGTGGGCGGTGATGGAGAGGGGCCTCAAGGGCCACCTGACCTCTAGTCGCGACCACCTGGGCCTTCAGGTTGGGGTGGTTGGGGCGGAGGGCAGTATTGGGCCATACCCAGCAGTGCTCAAGGCTGACTCCCAGGTCAGTGCTCATGGCTCGCCGCTCCTGCCTCTGTGCTCAGGGCTCACTCCCGGCTCTGTGCTCAGGGCTGGCTGACTCTTGACTCAGGGCACATGCGAGGCAGGTGCCTCCCCCTCAGTACCATCTCCCCACTCCCCACCAGATTCTTCTTCCCTCCCTTTAACAAGTGGGTTTCCCTGCGCCTGGCCCGTCAGGGGCCCATCTGGGAGCAGTGCTGAAAGGGTCCTGGCACGGAGGTGCTGGGATCATGCGCCACAGTTACGAAACAGTTACATTGTAAAGAAAGAGAGGAGGACCCAGCGCCACAGTACAAAACAGTTACATTGTAAAGAAAGAGGAGAGGCGCGTTTGAAAGGCCGAGTGCAGCTGTGCCGAGCTGCTGCTCACGCCCCAGGCGGCTTTCCCGGCTGGACCAGGAGCCCCCGGCGTTCCCCGGCCCGAGCCTTTCCCCGCGCAGCTGCCCTTCACCCGGCCACACCGTGTCCCCGTTGGCTGTACTTCCGGTAGCCGCTGGACACTTATGGCCGGCCCAGCCGAGCGCTGGCAGGGGCCCGAACTCAGTCCCGAGAGTTGGGCGTGAAGCCCTGCCCCCCGCCACCTCGGACCCCGCCACCATCAGTGGGACTCTCCCGCCCTCGGCGCCCTAGAGGTGCAGACTCGGAGAGGGCTGGCATGTGTCAAGGCCCCGTGGAGCTCCCCCGACCCCCATTTTCCTTCCCTCCTCGTGCCAGCAGCCTCGGGACCTAGCCGACCCCCTGGGTGAAAATGGGCCTCAGCCCCGACCCCTGCGTGCGCCCCACGGCCTCTCCCTGGCTCCCCGGTGACCCGCCCAGAACAGGGGCCGAGTCCATGCCCAGCAGAAGTCTGCTGAGGCCAGGACGCCACTGTCCAGCCGGGTCCCCTCGCTGGTCTGAGCCCTCAGCCCCACCCGCCTGCACTCGGGCTGGTCCCGTGCCCTCTGGCTGCCACCCGGAAGGTTCCCTCTGCCCTCCCACGCACAGCTGCCCAGTGTCCAGAGGCTTCCCGGCGGGCACCAGTGCTCGGGGGTGCTGGCGGCCCCCGGAGTGTCCACAGGTGCTTGGGGGGCCGTGGCTTAGGTGGTCGCAGCAAGACGGCCCGGCCAGGTGGGAGGGCTGCTCTGAGCGGTGGGTGCCGCCCTCTCAGCCTCCTCTGGCTCTGCTGCTGTCCAGCTGTGACCGGCTGTGTCAGGGACGACCAGACCGGCCGGAACGCCGTCTCCCGGCTCACACCACTGGACAGTTTCACTCCCGTCAGATTTGTCTTCGTGATCATTATGAGGGGGACGATTTTTTGGGGGGGTCATGGAACATCCACAAAGATTGTCTTATGATGCTTATTTGACGGCTCGAGGGGGTGTCCTGGAGCCCGAGAGACGTCCCCCTTGCAGGCCTGCCCCTAGCTCCAGTCCCCGTCCCTCGGCCGCTCGCGGGAACGGTTCCTACTCCAACTCTTCGCGAGGCCCGTCGAGCAAACAGACCAGGAGGGCTTTGTTTGGGGCCCCCCCCGGGGCGTGCTCCAGCTCAGCCCTGCTCTGTGCTCGGGGACCACTCCTGGCACTGGTGCTGGGCTTGAACCCGAGTCAGCAGCGTCCGAGCCCGGCCCCTCCGGCTGGACTCTCCCTCCAGTCCGCCCGTGGCCCCCTTGGCTGTCGCGGTCGCTGCTCTTTCTCGGCAGGGCAGTGCTCCGGTGGCTTACAGACATTCCTGGACTGAACAGCACCCGAAGGCGCCCGGGCAGCTGTGAGAGTCTCGGAGTGCCCGGGGACGGGGCTGTGTGCACCATCCCCACTCGCCAGCAGCCTGGTTCAGGATGAACTGACGAGGAAGCCGAGATTCGGTAACTCGGGGGAGCGTAGTGACCGGAAGGTTTGCTGGGGGCTGGGGGCCGTGCACTGCACGCAGTAGGTTGTGGCTTTTGTTCCGGGCACCACGCGGTCCCCTGAGCACCCCTGAACAGCCCCCAAGCACCCCTGAGCCCCCCTAAGCAACATCAGGAGCAGTCCCTCGTCATTGCAGATATGTCTCTCAACCCAGTACACACACACGCGTGCATGCACGCACATATACATGCACGCACATATACATGCACGCACACACATGCAATTACGGACATGCACATACACTCATGTGCACACACTTACACATACATATGCACACATGCGCATGTACATACATGCATACACACGTCACACACGCGTGCATGCACACACACACACACACACACACACACAGAGTCGACCGGCCTCTCGATGTGATGTGTAATACGCTAAGAAGCGTATTCCTCTGACTACCCGAGAGCGGTGGGCGGGAGGTTCGCCTGCTGTGCGGGTGCCCAGGGGACCCGGGCAGGTGCCGCCCGGGTGCCCACCCCAGAGACTGCCCGGCTCTGCCCACGCAGCCTTTGTTTGCTCCCAGACGGCCGCTAGAGCCCGGGGCTGGGCTGGTGCCGCGCTGGGCACGTGGGCCCGGCCCTCCAGGCGCTGTGCCCCCGCGGCCCCCTGGGGAAGAGACCGTCCTCCTGACGCCTGGGACCCGCCTGGCCGTGCGCGGGCCACGCTCGGTCACCCCCGCCGGCCCGAGCCTGAGCTGGGGTTGGCGCAGGGAGGCAGGTGTCGGCCTGAGATTGGGCTTGGACGAGGTGCTGTCCTCGCCGTGGGCTCTGTAGCCGGCGACTGGACCCGAGACCAGGTGCCCCGAGGGCCCCGCTCAAGCCCAGGACCCCCAGCAGAAAAGGCGCAGACCAGCGGGGTCGCTGGCGGGACCCGCTCTCTCGGGCGCGGTAGCTCCAGCCACTTAGCTTTTTTCTTCAGCTTCCCCAGACCCTCGCCCCCAGCCCCCCTGTAATGTAACTCAGGAGAAACTCAGGCTTTTTGAAAGCCAGCACCCTTCACCCAGCTAGAAACTACACAATCCCATCTTTGTTCCTGGCCGTGCCGCAGGTTCCTGGATACACACACACACACACACACACACACACACACACACACGGACACACACACGACATGGACACAGACACACACACGGACACACGTGCATGCAGGCACACACACATGCATGGATGCACACTTGCACAGACATGCACGGACACACACACACACACACACACACACACACACAGACTGTTTATCTGGCCTGGAATGAGCATTAATCTGTAATTACTGGATAAGCATTTCCAGCAGGTGTGGAGTGGCTGCCCACCCCAGCACGCCGTCCTCTCCGCACGCCCCCCGACCGGCCTTGGCACCCGCCCCCCCCCTCACCTTCCCCGAGCTGAGGGTGGAAGCGGAGGAGGCCGTGGAGAAAGGGCAGGGAGCTGCCCCCGGTCCCACATGAATCAGAAATTTCCAGTTATAAATTATGCGCCACCATCACATCCTTGACCACAGCTGATGGGGCAGGAACCGATCAGAGGCAGTTGGGAGCAGAAAAATGTGTTTCTCTGTCGGGGAGGGGCGGGGGGCGCCTGTACCTTGCATTTTTTTTTCTTCCTGTGGATTCAGCCTTTCCTCGGTGCCGTGCGGGGCCGTGGTGTGAGCAGCTAGCAGGAGCGTTTTCCCCCGCCGCCTGACACAGACAATGAGGGCTCTGTTAGCCTCGGCCTCTGCAGGCTGCCGCGCTGTGCGCACAGCCAGTGGGGCCCGGGTTCAAAGCACTGGCCTCCCAGTGCTTAATTCAGCAGTATTTTTGCTTCTCTAACCTCTGGATTTCTCTCTCTCTCTCTCTCTCTCTCTCTCTCTCTCTCTCTCTCTCTCTCTCTCTCTCTCTCTCTCTCTCTCCCTCTCTCTCTCTCTCTCTCTTTCTCTCTCTTTTTTTGCATCGACCTTCTGAGGTCTCCTTGTTTGCTCGGGAGCTGTGCAGTGACTTTTTATAATTAGATTAAAGTTAATCAAATGAAGGCTTGGATATTTTTTAATGTCATTTAATCTCCTTCTCCTCCTCTTTCCCCCCACGGATTTTTATCACCCTGCCTTAATTTGTTGTAAAATTTCACCTCTTTTTGGCGGGGTGGCAGGGCGGGATGGAGGGAGTTTGCCCGGGGTGCAGGTTTTCCTGTTGGAGAAAAGAGAGTGGAAAATAGGAATATGTTCAGTCGGCTTCATGTTTCCTGGAAGTCGGCACAAAAGTCGGTTGTGTGTGAAGACATGAGAGCGAGGGCTTGAAATTTCTCTCTCACACACACACATGCACACGCACACACACGTGCAACACATACACATGCATGTGCACACACAAACACACATACACACATGCACACATGTACATAACATGCACACACATATACACATGCACGTGTGCACACTCATGTACACACATGCACACATATACATGCACAAGCACACACATGTATATATGTACATGTGCACATGTGCACTCACACACGTACACACACGCACACATATGTACACACATACACACGTATAAACACATGCACACACTTACACATGTACACACATGTATACACGCACACGTGCACACACATTCACACACACACATGTACACACCCCCAGAGAAATGAAGAAAAGGAGAGAGCGAGGGCCCCTGAGCCGGGCTGGGGGAAGCGGCCCGCCCGCGTGTTTACAGAGAGCCGCGGGCTCCCGCCTGCCCCGGGGCCCTGAGCAGAGGGGAGGCCGAGACCGGACGGGCCGGGGCGGCCTCTCCGCTGCTGCTCTGGGCCTGGAGACGTCCCGGGCCCTCACAGCCACACAAGGGGCCGTGCGGGGGCCCGCCAGGCCCACGGCAGAGCCGGCTGGAACCCCGGGGTCCTGGGGGGGCTTTTCTCTAGCGTCTCTGTGCCCCAGAAGCCTCGCCTGACCCTGCCGGGTGCCTCCTCGCCCGGGCGGGGGGCTCGGGCGTCTGAGCGCAGCTGCAGGGGCTGGGGCGGGTCTGGTTCTGATTTTTCAGTGGTGTTACAAAGGTCAGGGTTCGCATTTTTCTCGTTTTTCACCCTGAGTTCATCCCCGGCCCGCTCCCTCCTCGGGCTCCCCTGAAGTCGCCGGGACCGGCAGCCAGGGCCGAAACTCGTTTCCCTTTTCCCGGGTTTGCCGACAGTCCTGGCTCGAAAGAGAGGGACGCGCGGCGTCACTGCCCAGGCCCTCAGGTGCCCGGGAGCGTTTCCTGGCGTCCAGGTGAGCGGTTCGTTCCCAGTTCAGTGAACGCGTCACTTTGTGCGTGGCCCCGTTGCCTGAATTTATGCTTCAGTTTCAGAAGTGCCCCCTGGAGCTACGCTATGTGGAAAGAGGTGGTCTTGCCTTTCCCTGTCCCCCTTTAGAGGCTAATCCTGAAGTTAATGACGGCTTCCCAAGCTCCTGCTGTGATGATTAATCAAAGTGTCACTCCTCTTTAGTAGGACCCATCAATAATAGGACAGGTTTGTGTAAATAGCTCCTTGATATTGATCTTTTATCTTTTTGAGATGGTTTTTTGAACTGACAGTGATCTAGAAAGCACTTCTTTTAAAAAAAAAAAGAAGTGGCTTAAAATTTTTCTAAACAAAATGTTATGACCTCCTCCTCCTCCTGATAATTTAATTTTTGCAATGAAAAGAACTATTGTTTTCACTACCTGCTGCTTTTTTGGCGAATTAGCTGAAAACCAGTTAGTGCATTTTTTAAAGAGAAGGATACAGACTGAGAAATATGGCATAAACCTCTGTGTGCGTGTGTGTGTTTGTGTGTGTGTGTGTGTGTGTGTGAGAGAGAGAGAGAGAGAGAGAGAGAGAGAGAGAGAGAGAGAGAGAGAGAGAGAGAGAGAGAGAGAGAGAGAGGGAGAGAGATTTGTGCTATTGCTAAATGCAAACCCAGGCAGAACACTCCCAAGTGAAGTGTTTCTATCTCAACCCTCAGTGCCCCACAACGGTATCAAAGATAAAGTGACTTACGGGTGATCAGACTGGTACCACCATCCAGACGCAAATGTGGAGATGTTCTTATTGTCTGAGCAGAAGCAAACACAGAAACACGTCTAGTCTATAAGAGTGAATTTAATTTATAAGCTTTTAAAAGACGCTTTTAGAAGGTGTCAGAATCTTTGAATGGCGAATAATAAAGTAGTTCATTTTCGTTGCTGTTTGAAGGTTCAAAGAAAGAGCTCGCCCTGTGCTTTATGTAAATTTAGAGGTGTTGAGTAGAATTACCAGGAGATTTTTTTCCCTGCCTCTCCTATTTATATTGGAAATTTATATTGGAAAACAGAGAGAGAGAGAGAGAGAGTTTTCCTGTGTTTAGAAGTACTATATAAGGAATTAGTATGTGGCTATATTACATAACACTTTAGAGTTTTACAGCTAAGCATTTGGAGGTGCTACGGACAGCCCCCCTCAAAATGTATGTTCACAGATTGGGAAATGTACCTTCTAAGGCAAAAGTTTGATGCAGGAGAGATAGCATAGTGGTTAGGGGCTTGCCTCGCATGCAGCCAACCCAGGTTTGATCCCTGGCACCCCTGAGCACCGCCAGGAGTAACTCCTGAGGGTGGAGCCAGGAGTAACCTCTGAGTATCACTGGGCATGCCCCTAAAACAAAAGTTTGAATTGTGTGTGTGTGTGTGAAACTGCCTAGCTGCTAGACACTTGCCTATAGTGGGTTTTTCTCAGTGGGCTGGTCGGCTGTTGGTGAGTTCTCTGCCCCCTCCCACTGGCCAGCAGGCCGGCCGAGCGTTGGTGTGGGTCAGTCAGCGCCCCTGAGAGGCGTCCCTGCCTGGAGGTGACACGGTGCATCTCCCGCCGACGGCGTGCGGGGCCAGGCCATTCCTCAGCGCGACCAGCCGCTACGCCCGAGAGCTGGAACCTAAACGGGTCGCTTCTCCGGCGGGAGAACTCTTCCCCCGGCTCCGTGGCCGTCGTTGTTTGTGAGAACACGGCGTGCGTGAGCACCTCAGGCTCATCCCCAGGAGCTGGGTTCTTATTGTGCTTTTTTTTTTTTTTGGCCTTTTTTAATACACCATTGCTTTAGCCTAAAGAAAGTGTCGCCCACGGGTGCAAAATAAGGAATCTCGAACTTTGCACGCAGGGAAATGGTGCGCAAAGTCAGCGGGAGGTGTTTGCAAGCCACGGGGGGAGGGGTGGTGTCGTCCAGGATCTTGTGGGCGTGGCCAGAGATCAGAGGCACAAGCTGCGTGGCACTTTGTGGGCGGAGAGGAACCGTAGACTCCTTTCCGGAAGGTTCTCGTTTGCTCGCCTTGTTCTAGCCAGTGCAGAGACGCCCTGGAGAGGGCGCGTTTGGTAGTTTTGGGGGTGCTCGGCTGGTGTGCCACCGGCAGTCTCTCTCTGTGGCGCCCGTGCGTGGCTCACAGCCGCTGGTGACCGTGTTCACGCCAGCCCCGTCACCGGCTAAGGCCTCCCGTCCTTACAGCACGAGAGTCGCCCGGTGCGTGTGGAGTCTAGACCACGATGGTTTTCATTCCTGTTGTAATTCTGGCGGGTAACCCGCGCTACCTCTAAAATAAATAAATGAGCTTAAGTCATCAAACAAAACACGATGTTCCCCGGTCTGGCCTATGAAGAATGAGAGAGAGAGAGAGACCCGCGCGTCGGAATAGCTGCCCTTCCACCCCCGTTATCTCCGTCCCGGGTCACATCATGGTCTGCACAGCCCGGTCGCACGCCCTGGGGCCCCGGCGTGATTCAGGTTCAGATGTGCAGGGGCAGGAAGTGGGTGTTCGGTCTGCCGTGGTGGGGTGTTGGGGTCCCGTCACTCCCAGACCCCCCCCCCTCTGCTCTGCTGTGGCAGCTGTGATGGGATTGTCAGTTTGGGAGCTCACGTGGGGCTTGCCACGAGAACCTGGGCTCGCCGTGCCCCAAAACAAGAGCCGTCACACGCGGGCAGGGGGCTAAGCGTAGGGGCGTAGCGGGGGGGGGCCCGAGGGTCTCCCCAGAATCCCCGCTCTGCCGCGCAGACCCTGTGTGTGCCCCCGACTTGCTTCCCGGGGACCCCAGGCACCTCTTGGCCTCCTTGTTCCCCTTCCCAGGGGACGCCGAGCGAAGCCACAACATTCCACCCCTGGCGTGTCTGCTTCCTGCCTCTGGCCGAGGAACTGGGTCGGGCCCTGGAGCGCGGAGACGCCGGAGGCCCCGGACGCTGCCCCCACCTCCCAGGTGGCCAGGGCGGAAGTGGCTTTTCCTGCTTCCTGCCCCCAAGGAGGGCAAATAATTTTCTTAAAATAAGACATGGGGGGGCCGGAGCCATTGTACAGGGGACAGGGCTCTTATCTCAGGCCCCGGCACCTTAGGGGTGTGACCCGCCAGGGGTGACCCCCGAGTGCATATCCAGGAGTTACGCCCCGAGCACCTCGGTGTATCGCCTAAAAAGCAAAAACTTGGAGAGCAGAGGGATAGCTTTAAAGGACTGAGTCCCTGCGTACACCCAGGAGGCCCTGATTTGATCCCCACGACCCGGGTTCGATTCCTCCCTCCCTCTCGGAGAGCCTGGCAAGCTACCGAGGTATCCCGCCCACATGGCAGAGCCTGGCAAGCTCCCCGTGGCATATTCCATATGCCAAAAACAGTCACAACAAGTCTCACCATGGAGACATGACTGGTGCCCGCTCGAGCAAATCAATGAACAATGGGACAGGACGACATGACAGTGACAGTGACCACATAATCTCCCAAGCACTGAGCCGGGTAACAAGAGGAGGAGGAAGAGGAGGAGAAGGGGGAGCAAATGGGGGAGGGAGAGGAGAAGGGGGGAGGAGGAAGAGGAGGAGGAAGAGAAGGAGGATGTGAAGGACATTTTTCTTTTGTGGTATTCAAGGTTCTCACCCTCCCTGATGCTTCCCCGGGGCTCCCCCGGCCCCCTCCTAGGAGACTGGGCTGGTGGGCCTCACTCTTTCCCACTCCCCCTCTTGTCCACTGGGCTTCCGGCAGCCCCTGTGAAAGCCAGACTTTAGGATCGTCTTTCTCCTTTCTTCGGAATCAGAAACAGTGCGGGTGGGGCCGAGGCCACACTGGGCGGGTGTGGGGCGGGAGGGGGGAGGGGGGGCTGGCTACCGGGGGTGGGGTGTGGCTTTGCTTGTCAAAATCAGTGTACAGAGACTATAGTGACTGCCTGAATAGAGTGGGAAAACTGATTTTTATTTTTTGTTAATGAAAAGGCAGAGAGAGTCACACACATCAGGCTCTTGCCATGCACCCAGGGAGCCCAGCCCGGCACCACGCAGGGTTCTCCGAGCACTGTTGGGGAGTCCTGAACCCAGATCCGGTAGTCCTGAACACCACAGGGTATGGTACGAAACTGCATGCACGGACACACACACACACACACACACACACACACACACACACGTGCACATGCACACCCTTTTTTTAATGAAAAAGATGAAGATTTGCGGTGCAGTGCCCTGGGGTGGCATGACCCCTCCACCCCCCACCCCGTCGTCCTTCTGGGGGTGGGGGGGAGCCGGCAGGGTCTCTCAGGGCAGCTCTCCTCGAGAGGATTCCGGCACTCGTGTTTGCCGCCGACATTTCTCCCGAGCCTGGTTTGACCTTCTGTCCAGAGCGTCTGCAGGGTTTGCTGCCCGGGGAGGCGGGGCCCGCCCGCCCGCATCGCCCTGCCCGGCTCTCCGTGGGGTCCCTGTGTCTGACGAGGGACCGATAGCCGCGATGGATCTCCTTGGCCAGGGCCAGGTCTGGGGGTCCGAAAGCCGTCCCCTGAGGAGAGCTGAATCCAGTCATCATTTTTTTTGGGGGGGGGGCGGGGGGAGCCTGGACTGAATCGGTTTTACACGCCTGAGTACAAAGTCCACGCGGTGCCCAGCAGGCAGCCACAGTGCCTGGGAGCTGGGCGGGGACCACGTGCCCCCCGGCTCCCTCGGAGGCCCAGGGACAGCCACCGCCGCCCAGGAATGCGCTTGGCTTCTTCTCCTGGCTGCGTGCGTGCAGCGTGGCCGCTGGCGCTGGCTCCCAGTGACCTCAGGCCATTAGCATTCTCCTTCAAAGAAAATGGAAGAGGGGGCTGGAGCAATAGCACAGCGGGTAGGGCGTTTGCCTTGCACGTGGCCGACCCGGGTTCGATTCCCAGCATCCCATATGGTCCCCTGAGCACCGCCAGGAGTAATTCCTGAGTACAGAGCCAGGAGTAACCCCTGAGCATCGCCGGGTGGGACCCAAAAAGCACAATTAAAAAAAAAAATGGAAGAGATGGGAAGCCGCCCCTTTCCCGACTCCCACAGGCCACCGGCTGGGAGGAAGCGCCGGAATCGAAGCCGCCACCTCCCTGCAGTTCTCTCCGGGTCCCTCCCATCCTCCACTGCCTGCAGTGGCCAAACACGGCCGTTGGAGTCGCGCCTCCCAGCGTGACAGGGAGGAGAGCTGAGGCGTCGGGAGTGAGCGTTTCCTGGGCGCCTCTCTCTGGGCTGTCCTGGGCCCGGCTTTACGCTCTGTTCAGTCCGTCCAAGAGCGGGGCCGCGAGACCAGACTATAGCCCCAGTCCCCGAGGGGAGCAGTCGGGGCGGGAGGGGCTGGGACTCGCAAGCCGGATGTGGGGATGGAGAGATTTGGGGGTGCCGGCGCGGTTCAGAGACGCCAGCTGCTGGTCTGTGGCCACACAGCCGCACGGCTGCGGCGTGGGTCACCTCCCCAGGGCACGTGGACAGCAGACGCCGTGATTGCTCCCCGGGCCGCGTGAGCTCCAGCGTGAGCCTCCGTGTCCTCTTCCTCCCTGGCCATCAGCTGTGGCTCCTCTCCCGCCATCGGCACGCCGCCACGCGGGGACTCAAGACACTCCGGCCCCCAGCCCGGCCGCCCAGACCCGCAGGCGCCACGGGCACATTGGCGGGACTTGAGCAGCGCGGCAGGGTCCCGGGAGCCGCGCCAGGGAGGGTGTCCCAGGCCCCCGGCAGAGACGGCTGTGCCCGACCACGTGGCTCTGACGGCCGGAGTGCGGGGCCTGGCCGAGGCAGCTCAGAACTGCCGGCCCGTGAGCCCAGAGCACGGAGCCCGCACCCGAGTCCTCCTCCGTCCCCGGTGAGCTCTGGGGGAGAGCGGGGCAGCGCCCCAGGCGCCGGGCCGTCTTTGCACTCTGGGCCCGTTGGTCTCAGCTGCAGAGCCCAGTCCTGACGGGAAGAGCACTGTCGGTCGCACTGTCGTCCCGATGCTCATCGAGTCTTGCTCGGGCGGGCACCAGTCACGTCTCCATGGTGAGACTGGTTGTGACTGTTTGGGGCATCTCGAATACGCCACGGGGAGCTTGCCAGGCTCTGCCGTGCGGGCGGGAGACTCTCCGAGAGGGACGGAGGAATCGAACCCGGGTCAGCCACATGCAAGGCAAACGCCCAACCCGCTGTGCTATCGCTCCAGTCCGATGGAAAAATAAAATAAAATAAAATAAAATAAAGAAGAAAAGTTCTGGAGAATTTTCCAAACTAGCCCCTACTGGGGGCCTTCACCCCCCAGAGCCTCCCACCCCAGACACAAAGCCCAACTCCCAAAGTGTATGAACCCAAAGGTGCTACTTCCCTCGCCCCCCACCCCACATCACTCGAGGTGCCGGAAGCTTCTCATGAGGGCGGGGCCAAAGCTCAGCCAACAGGACAAGTGATTTTTTTTTCTGCTCTGGGGTTTTTGCTTGTCCTGGGGCCACACCGGCTGTGTTCAGGGATCACCCTTGGAGGACCCTGTGGGGTGCCAGGCGGGTGCCCTGCCCACTGCACCACCCCTTTGGCCCCCGGGCACTGCTTTCTCACCCCGGTTCCATTTGCTGCAGACCGTGCGGGGTGTGTGTGTGAGTGTGTGTGTGTGTGTGTGAGTGTGAGTGTGAGTGTGTGAGTGTGTGTGTGAGTGTATATGTGTGTGTGAGTGTGTGTGTGAGTGTGTGTGTGTGTGTGTGTGTGTGTGTGTGTGTGCACGCGCTTCCTCCCGCCCGTCGCTCCGGCCGGGTCCTCACCCTGCTGCCTCGCTGTCTCTCGCTGAACCAGGACTCCCCCAGGCCGGCTCGTCCCACGAGGCCACAGCGAGGCGGGCGGCCATGCAGGGGCAGGTGCAGGTCCTGCCGCGCCTCCCGGGGAAGCCCAGTGCCGGCAGAGGCGGGCGCGGGCGGGCTCCGGGGCCGGGCCTGACGTCACTGGCTTCACTTGCGAGGCCGTGGCCATGGCAGAAACACCACTCACGGGCCACCTCTGCAGCCTCGCACCCGCGCTGCCCCGCACCTGCCGCCCTCCGTGTGGACGGGGGACGAGGCGGCCCCTTGCCCTCGGCCAGTGGGCGTGAGGGGGGGTGGGTGCCCTGGGCCAGTGGGCGTGAGGGGTGGGTGCCCGAGACCCAGTGGGCGTGAGGGGTGGGTGCCCCGCGGCCAGTGGGCATGAGGGGTGGGTGACCCGGGCCAGTGGGCGTGGGGGGTGGGTGCCTCGGAGGGCCGCAGCCGGGAAGGTGCCTCCCGAGTCACGCTGTCCCCTCCGCGAGGAACCCTGGGGAACTCCAGGGCGGGCCCCGGCCGGCCAAGCCGCGTCACCGTCTGGACCGGGGCCAGCAGGCCGGGACCGCGCCAAGCGGGCCATCCCCGTCGTAAAGCTCGGCCCTGCCCGCTGCAGCTGCAGACAATTAAAATGCAAATTGGCAAACAGGTCTCGGGCAGACAGCTGCCAGCCAGTGTCTGCCTCCCTCCCTCCCTCTGTCGTGGCACTGCGTGGCCTTCCCCGTGGTGTGGCCATGCCTCCCGCGTGCTCACGTGGCCCCGTCTGGCCTCCAGGTAGACTGGGAGTGAGTGGACGGGGGCTGAGCCACGGGAGGGGGTGTGAACAGGTACTGGCACCCCAAGCCATGCGGTCGGAGCCCTGCTTTCTGGGTCCCGGCAGCGGCTGGCACGGGTGGATTGGTGAAGGTGTTTGTGTCTGGGTACCTCATGCCCCAGAATCGGGAAGATGAGGCTGGTTTGGGTGTTGCGGACACACGTATGCCCCATTGCTCGATGCCCTAGCACCACCGACGAGCCATCCGTGCCTGCTCCTCCTGCCCCTGCTCAGCCGTGCCAGCCTCACCCCCCCATCCCCCGCTGGCTGAGCACTCCCCAGATGTGCAGGTGTGACCAGGAAGACAGACCAGCACTTCAGAATTTGGAGGGCGGAGCGGAGGGAATAAAAGGCCGGCTGAGGAGAGAGAGCACAGCAGAGAGGGCGTCTGCCTTGCACGCGGCCGACCCAGGTTCAATCCCCTGCATCCCTTATGGTCCTCCGAGCACCGCCTGGAGTGATTCCTGAGTGCAGCGTCGGGAGTAGCCCCTGAGCATCGCCGGGTGTGACCCCAAAGCCTAACTAAGCAAACACGGCTGCTCGGGCGATGCTGGGAGGGGACGATTAGCCGCCGTGGGACGAAGGGATGCTTGCTGTGGCTTTAACCTGAGCACTCGGCTCCCTTAGTCACCCGGGGGCGTCCAGAGACACGGGCGCTGTGTGTGCCACCGTCCCTGGGAGGGAGCTAAGACCCATCCACGTTGGCAGGCTTGAGCACGTGGCTGGCGCTGGAGACGCGGATGCAGACGCGGCCGTGGGCATGAAGGTTTCCAGGGAGGGAGGGGCTTCCCCGCTTCCTTGTGTGTTCCCCACAGAAGACACCCGGCAGGGAGCCCCGTCCAGCCTTCCTGTGTTCCGGGGTGGGGGGGGGGCGCAGGATTTGACTGGCTGATTGGTTAGGATTGGTGTGATAGAGTTGTTTGTCATTGTGATAGAGTTGTTTGTCATTGTGATACAGTTGTGTTTTTCATCGACCAACAAAATGCCCAGCAAGTGCCCCCTGTGAAGGAGACACTCTGCATCTCTGTCTCACTCTCAGTTTCTCTCTCTCTCTCGTGCTCTCTCGCTCCCTCCCTCCCTTCCTCTCTCTCCCTCTCTTTCCCTCCTCTCTCTCTTCATCTCTCTCTCCCTCACTCCGTCTCTCTTTTTCCCTCCCTCTCTCCCTCCCTTCCTCCCTCTCTCTCCCTCTTTCCCTCCCTCTCTCCCTCCCTCTCTCTCTTCCTCCCTCCCTCTCTCTCCTTCCCTCTCTCTCTCCCTCCCTCCCTCTTTCCCTCCCTCTCCCTCCCTCCCTCTCTCTCTCTGTCTCTCTGTCTCTCTCTCCTATCCCCTCCACAGACCCACCTGCTTCTCATTGTTGTACGCTTTCCTCTCTGTGCTTTAGCCAAAGTCATCCTGCCCCAAGAAAGAGGAAATCGTCCGGGCCCGGAGAGATGGTACAGGACAACCCCAGGTGACCCCCAGCCTCCTGTATCATCCTCCCAAGCACCTTCAGGAATGATCCCTGAGCACTGAGCCGGAGGGGATCCCAGAGCACCGCCAACTCTTCCCCTCCGTCAAGAAATGCCCCAAGCGCCTGATTCAGTAAAGGGAACAGTTCCTCGAGCTCTGCCAGGGGCCTGGGACATCTCCTCCCTCTGCAGTGGCCCTCCCAGGGGCCACACCCGCGGCTCGCACCCTGGGGAGAGGGCGGCCGGCAGAGCGCACCGTCCCGGGTCCGGGACTTGGCCCCTCGGGCAGCTGCTGCATGCCTCGGGCTTCTCAGAAGCAGCTTCTAGAAGCGCATTCCCCAGCCTGGCGGCCGTGGCCACTGGGGGCCATGCGGCCCGTGGCTTGTTCCCCCTCCCCTGCCCCGAGCCTCCTGAACCCCGGCCTTCCCGCCCCGCAAGGCTTCCGCCCCCACCTCTCACCTGGGCGTGAATTTTCCCAGGCGGGAGATGCTAATCCCTGAACGGGGACCTTTATCCCGGCCTGTGACACGCCCGGCCGCCTGCTCCCAACGGGGCCACTGTGCTCCCCCTCCCTCGGCCGTGGGAAGCGTGGTGGCCTTGCTGGTCTCCGGGAGGGGCCGGGGGGCGACTGGGGCGGGGAAGGAGTTGGCAGCGCTGTCAGAGCGGGGGAAAGTGTTCAGAGGCAGCCGGGACACCCTCCTGGCAGGGGCCCTGCATGCGGCTCGGGGCGTGCTGGCGTAGAGACCCGGGTGCGGGGCCCCTGGGCTCTGCCCGCCTCACCGCTGTGCGCAGTGGACACCTGCACCTCCCCGCCGTGGAAACGATCCTGCGACTCCCGGGGGTGAACGCTCTGCTCAGAGACTTGGGTTTGAGGTGGCTCTGAGTCCCGCAGACGGGCACAGCAGGAAGCCCCGTTTCTCCGCCCGCCCTCTGCGCCCCCGTCATCACGCGCACACGCCCGGCAGAAGCACGGGGCAGCCCTGCACAAAAGGGCATTGTACGGTGCTGTGTCTCTCGGACGCTCTCCTGGAGTCCCGGGGAGGGCAAAAGGGTCTCGACCAGACCCGCGCCCTCCCCTGCCCACGCCCCATCGGACCCCCGTTCTCCCACGCCCGCCCCTATGGCTCTAACGCACCTCCCCGGGCGCAGACGGGGCTGAGGTGGTTAAGAAAGAAGAAGGTCCAGAGGAAACCAGTGAGACCGAGAAAGGCCAGACGCTCGCCTCCCTCTGGACCGGGCTCGGTGGCCGGGACGGAACGCGGCCAGCCGTCGGCGCACGCCACCTGCGTCTCGGACTTGGCCCGCTTCGCTCAGAACACTGGGATTGTTCCAGAAATAACCGGACCCAAACAGGCACCGCGCGTCTGGTCTCCAGCCCTCGGTGCCAGGGGACGGCTCTGTGACCTTCCGTGTGCCCAGGGGTGGGGGGACGGCTGGAGGGGAGCTCGCCGAGTGCCCCCTGGTCTGCCTGCAGTCCGGGCCCCGGGGGACCCGCTCCAGAGCCTCACCGTGGCCACAGAGAAACACGCCCCCCGCATCCCCCCCTTCACTCCCTCGGGGGTTCTGCGTGTGTCTACCGGCCCCGCTTTCTGCAGGCAGGAGACGCCGGGCCCACGTGGGGACTGTCCAGCGGCCACAGCAGCTCCCGGGGTGTCTCCCCACCCAGTGCTCAGCACCCCCGGATGAAAGGTGCTTGCTCGGAGTGAGCCCTGGGGGGGGGAGCGCGAGAGCCCCCAGACTGCAGAAATGCCCCCAAGGTGGTCCTGGGCTGGGGCCCCAGCACCCCCCGGGGCCGTGCGCGCGGGACCCTCCGTCCCAGCTGCTCTCTCCCTCCTGGCAGTTTTATGGAGCGGGACTGTTGCCTGTCGGGTGGTGAGGGGGACGGGCCCCAGGCCTGGAGCTGCTGGCGGCATTTACAGCCCCGCAGACACAGGTCCCTTCTGAGGGGCACGCTCAGCCCAGTCCCCGGCCCCCCGCGCCCCCCGGGGGAGAGAACAGCCACCCGCGTCCAGAGGGCTCTCGGCTTACAGGCCCTATTGATGCAGAAACGTAATTGTTCGCCGGTGCTCGCAGATGCTTAAGTCTCTCGGCGACACCGGAGGCCCCTCGAGTTGGCTTCCTGTTGCCACAACCAGAGGCGTCTTTCTGCCTTGGGACACCCCTCGGTCCTCATCATTAAGGGCTGAGGGGACAGTCGGGGCGCAGAGACGCGCCCGTCTTCCCTCGGCCGGGAACAAACACTTGTTTTCTAAATATCTGCCCCCCCCACCACCCCCGGCCCCCGCCGCGCCCCAGCTGTTTCGTGTCCCGTTTTTCTTCTGCTCCTTTTCCAGACTCTGATGTGTAAGAAAGAGCCCTTGATGGATGGCACTTGCCCTTCCCCGGCCCCGCCAGTAAATCTCCCCCAGCCCTTGGCCCGTCCAGCCCTGCTTGATCGAGCGCTGACTGTTGTTTATAGTCTGTGATCCCCGGGATTGGGGCCCCGTGTAATAAAGCACTAAAAATCTCGCCGAGTCGGATCAACTTGGGTGTTCTGCGGTTTGCATGGTGGTGGTTATGCCTAATTCCCACAGCAGAGGAGGGAATTACAGGGAGCGTCAGGAAGAACAAAAGTCAGTGGGCTGCCAGCGGAGCAGAGCCCTCCTGCGAACAGGTTCGGGGAACGATCCTTCTGGAACGGGAGGGCGGGGACTCCGAGCGGGCGGGCGGGGGGGACGCCGGCCTCCGGGAGCCTCTCGGGTCTGGATCCAATAATGGATCATTGCCTGCGTCTGGAACAGATCGCCCGGCTAAATGAAGTGAACTCTTACCCTGCTGGGCTGCTCTGCCGCATGCTCTGGGCTTATTAGCCTCCTACCCTCCTGCTTGACCCTGTTCCCTTTTTAAATTAATGCATCTCCAATTCCCTAATCTAGACTCTCTCTCTTTTTTTTTTTCCCCCTCTCTCCTCCAAATCTCATGTTTCTTTGTTTCCACCCAATTTGAGGAAATAGCTGAGGAGTTTTTCGACTGTTTGCCCGCAGGCGACTAGAACAGGTGCACTCGGGGGGGGTTCTCTCTCGAGAGCCCACGGACAGGCTGAGGGGCCCAGCCCCTGGTTCCGAAGCTGCTGTTAGCTGACCCAGAGAACGGGCCTGCTCTTTGGGGTGGTTGGGGTGGGGGTGTGCCCCCGGGAACTCCAGGTGTGTTTTGACCCGACGGTCCCCGAGGTTGTCTGCAGTGAAGGGGACTCGGGGCTCGAAACCGAAGCGGAACCAAGAAGGGCCCACATTTCACACGGTCTGGGAGTGTGTTTCCGCCCGACAGCAGCTTGGCAGCAGGAAGAAGCTCTTCAGACGAGGGCCCTCGAGTCGCTGCCAGCGCCTGCCTTTATTTGGAGGCTCCTGATTCGGGGCTGTGTGTCTGTGAATGGCGAGGATTAGGTGGCGTGTGCTGGGGGGAGAGGCCGCGGCGGCAAGTCCACCTTAGAACACCCAGGATCAGTTACCGGGAAACCTGGTCTTCCCCATCCAGCCACCGTCTTCAGCTACAAAAAGCTCTTTAACCCCCAACTTCCTTCTTAGGAAAACCAAACTTCGCCTTTCGCAAAGAATACGTGCCCTTTCTTTTTTTTTTTTTTTTCTGAGCAATTCTGGCTCCACGAAAAAGAGTTTTGAAAAGTTCTTTGTTGGATGGACAGAAGGGATTGCAAAACCGTGTCTTAGTAATCCAGCCGGCGTGGCCGCCACGTCTTATATAATAGGGCCGAGCACTTCCACCCGAGCTGCGGGTCCCTGGGCACAATAGGCTGATTCTTGGGGTTTCCCCTTCGGAGACGAGGCTGGAAGAAAGAGCAAAGAGAGGCAGGTTCAGGGAAGAGCTGAGAGCAGTTCTAGGGTTTGTTTCTGCAATGTCCGGATTCTCTTACCGCCCGTAAGAGAACCTTTCCTGGGTGCTCGAGCACCCCTTGCTCAGAAAGCAGCCACCTTCGTGGTTTGGGGGGGGGTGGGGAGGTCAAACTTATTCTCGGGCTGGAAAATTAAAAGAGACCCCAGGATTGCCCGCGTGCGTGCTCCTGTGCTAACCTGCTGAGAAGAAATATCCCGTCACTTATTCTCAGCCAGCGAGCAGGGAAACGGGAGCATGAGGAGCTGCCCCGGGAAGGGAGCCCCGCTCCGCGCCCCCCTTCCAGGTGGTCGGCCAGTGGCTCCCAAGGGGAGTTCCCACCACTTCAGCCAGGGGCCAGGACCACGGGCATCCCGAGGGCAGGAGCCAGGGGTGCGGGCTGCGTCCTGGGGGGCCCAGGATAACGCGCAGCTCTGCTGGAGCTTGGGGCGCGGCTGGAAGGCAGCCCTCCGCTCTCTCCCCCACCCCTGCGCCCCTCTCCGCCCTCTGCCCCCTCCCTGGCGGGTCCCGCACTGCGCTCCCGGGGCTGCACGCGCGAGCCCAGCACACCAGGGGTTCCACATTTTTGAGTCGGGTCCAGACCTCACCCAGCGCCCATCCCTCTCCAGCCTGCCCCGTAGCCATCCCCGCCCGGTATCTCAAAGGCGATCTGCAAGCACACCGTGTCCAAAGCGAATGCGCCGGCCCCCCTCCACGAGCCTTTTCCTCTCGGGATAAGCCGGCTCTGCGAGGCACATGGGGAGCACTGGGGGCGGGGGAGATGCGGGGCTCGGGTGGGGGAGAAGGAAGATGCGGGCTCGGGTGGGGGAGAAGGAAGATGCGGGCTCGGATCGGGGAGAAGGAAGATGCGGGCTCGGGTCGGGAGAAGGAAGATGCGGGTTCAGATCCCGGAGAAGGAAGATGCAGGTTCAGAACCGGGAGAAGGAAGATGCAGGCTCGGGTCGAGAGAAGGAAGATGCGGGTTCAGAACCGGGAGAAGGAAGATGCAGGTTCAGAACCGGGAGAAGGAAGATGCGGGCTTGGATCGGGAGAATGAAGATGCGGTCTCGGGTTGGGGGAGGAAGATGTGGGCTCAGGTCGGGAAGAAGGAAGATGCGGGTTCAGATCCCGGAGAAGGAAGATGCGGGCTCGAGTTGGGGAGAAGGAAGATGCGGGTTCAGATCCCGGAGAAGGAAGATGCGGGTTCAGATCCCGGAGAAGGAAGATGCGGGCTCGGGTCGGGAGAAGGAAGATGCGGGCTCGGGTCGGGAAGAAGGAAGATGCGGGCTCGGGTCGGGGCGTGCAGAGAGTGGGAGGCCGCCGGGGGCCTGCAGAGCCGGGGGTCCCTCGGGGGCTCGGTGCGAGCACCCTGCGGCCCAGCGGGTGGGACCCGAGGCCCAGGCCTGCAGCCGGACCGTGCGCGGTGCTGGGCAGTGGCCGGCAGTGTGGCCTGCGCAGGGCACGGCGGGAGGCAGTGGGGGGGGTCTCCCGGGGAGCCTGGCCACGCCTGGCGGGCTTGGGCGCCCCCCGAGAAGCCTGTGCGACCCCCCACGCCTGCTGGCGCAGCGGAGATGCAGCCCCCGGGACGCGGCTTCAGGGAGATGCGCCCAGAGGCCCTGGCGCCCGCGCGCCTTCTGGCCCGACGTCATTTCCGGGCACGACTGGCAGGCTGGGGCACTTTCGGGGCGTGGCTTATATGCATTCGTCACTTCCTGGGCGTGACCTTGCACCGTGGCTCCGCCTCTTCCAAATTCTGCACATGTCTCTGTGCCTCCCGCTGCTGCAGGGACCCCCCTGGGACTGGAGACCCCGGGGCCTGGGGTGAGCCGCCACGTCCATCTGGTGTCTCTGAAGGCCCAGGCCAGACACAGCTGAATTCCAGCCCAGGCTGGCCGAGACTCGGCCAAGACAAACGCTAGAAGCCACCCGCCCCGTTGACAAGTGGGCCGGGGGGGAGGGGGAGCAAGGAGGAGGCCAGGGGTGGGTTGTGGGGGCCTGGGCGGGGCGCGGGGGGGAGGCTTCTCTGGCCGACGGGGCACCCGGGAGCAGGGGAGAAGCCCCATGCCTGGTGGGCATGCCCAAGGGGCCGACTTAGCAGGGACCAGGAGCAATGCAGAGTCAGGCGGGGAGAGTCACGTGCAAACCCGTTTGGAACTTGTGAGCACTGTGCATCCTCCGTTTGGAACTTCTGAGCACTGTGCATCCTCCGTTTGGAACTTCTGAGCGCTGCCCAGGCCGGGAGAGCACCCCTGCCCCCCCTTCCATGCTGACTTCTAGGTCCTCCTAGTTGCTTGCACCCTGGGCCCCAGTGACGGAGCGCGGGGCTTGCTCCAGTGCTAAGGATCCCGCCGTCTCGCCCTCCCTGAAAGAGGGGACCCGCTCGGGGCCAGGTGAGGCCAGCTGCTCTTTCGCCTCCCAGAACGTTCCACGTGGATGTTTGTCATCTCTTCTGCCAGCCTGGGCTTTCTTGGCCGGGCACAGATGGATCGAGGTGTCCTTGTTCTCAGACGGGTGCTGAGTGCCCGGGTCCACCTGCTAGGGGCTGCCAGCCGCTGTGTTCGTGCTTCCACCTCCTGTCTGACCCTCACCCACTCTCGCCAGCGGCTGCTCTGCCTGGCCCCCCCGAAGTGCCCTCAGACAGGGCGGCCGTGGAGGAGATAGAGATTTGCAAGTGAGACTGAGAGGGGCGTCAGCAGATGTGTGTGTTCCCCCGGACCTGCTGACCTCCCGCCTCTCTCTCACTCTGCACTGTTTTCTCAAACCCGCTGTTCACCGTGGAAGGAAAAAATGAAAAGAAGTATGTTTGGTTACGACATTTTATTGTTTTTTTTTTTTATAGTTTTAGTGTTTTTGTTTTTTGTTTTAACTTTGTGGCAGTCACAGCCGTTTCGGAAACTTTTTTTTTTTTGCTTTTTGGGTCACAACCCAGCAATGCTCAGGGGTTACTCGTGGCTTTACACTCAGGAATTACTTCTGGCGGTGCTTGGGGGACCATGTGGGGTGCCGAGGATTGAACCCGGGTCGGCCTCGTGCAAGGCAAACGCCCTACCCGCTGTGCTATCGCTCCGGCCCCCATTTCAGAAACTCTTAACCACCTCGGTGCTCAGGGGTTGCCCCGGGGCCTCCCAGGGACCACCCGGTGCCAGGGTGGAACCCCAAGCTGTACACATGGCCCGCACGGCCCATAGATTGCTCGCCTGAGCCCTGGCTTGGGTTTTGTGTCTTAAGCAAACCGCTTTAACGTAGAAAGGTTTGGTTTCTTTCTACTGGCGTTGAGCTCATGAGCTGACAAGACATTGGAGGAGAGATGCTCCCCCTCTCGCTCACACGACCCCTCCTCGTGTGACCAGGGCCCCCCGGGGTGAGAGGCTCTCCCAGGCCTTCACTCAGGCCTGGGGCTCAGAGCTGGCGCCACCCAGGTGAGCAGGCACGGGTGCTGAGAGAGGATGGGAGGGCAGCCCGGTGGGCATGTCGGGGTGAGAGCTCCCGGCTCCCCCCCACTGCTCCGTGTTCATACTCCGGATACTCCGGGGGGTGCCTCGTGCTCAGCGGTGGGCCGGCACGTGGTCCGTGTGTCTCTGCAGCTTCTGGGCGTGTGCTCTGCCCTCCCTCGGCTCTGGGTTCCGTCCCCACCACCACCACCTGAGGGAGCACCCCAGACTGGCCTGTCACCACACCCCAGCCCTGGACCCTCACACCTAAGCTGATGACCCCCCAGACCCCCTGAACATTGCAGGTTACCCCCTTTATCCCACCCCCATGTAAATAAAAAAAAAAAACAGACCTAGTTTATTTCCAAAAGCATAAATACCGTGTTGGGTAGGAGACGCTGAACTGAACATGAGACCCGCCTGCCTTCTGCCCTTCCTTCACTCGCGTATACAAGCCACTTATTTTCGCTTTAGTGTATAATAGAGAAATCATGGGAGAGTCAGATGATGACATTGACAAATTGCCTCAATCTCAGATGTAAAATGCCGTGCGATGTGAAAACAATTTGTCTTGCCATTATTTCAGATGTTTCTACTTTTCCTCCATAACTAGAGTCACATTTCATAATCAGTTTGAACATGAACAAAGTATTAAGAATCCATGATTTCAATGCATTCTGCGTTAGCAGCGTTTACCGGGTAGCCGGAGTGAAACCCCAGGGTTTCTCCTGAGGCCAGACGTGCATTCCATTTCAGAGGCAGAGGGCCACTTAATTTAGTCATTATCCGTGTGTATTAGAAGTTGTTACATCTAAGAATATAAATACAGTATAAACTGTCAAAATACAGTTATTCATGTCTTTACTTAAATGAAGTTACCTGAAAAGAAGTAAATGTACCTATAAAATTTAAAGTATGTGTTTGGACTTGGGCCAGAAGTTGTTTTGAAATGTACTTTCATGTGGTACTTGCGCTCTTAAAAGTCGCTAGATAGCCACGGCACCGCCGGCAGCTCATGCATCAATTATCTCTGTTGTAACTCCAGCAAAGTCATCTTAAGCAACAACTACAACAGAAACGACTCAAATCAGATTTTTGTTCCAAAACCCACCAGGAAAAAAATAATAATAAAATTAGACTTCTATATTTCTTTTCTTTTTTTTTTTTTTTTTTTTTTGCTTTTTGGGTCACACCCAGCGATGCTCAGGGGTTACTCCTGGCTTTGCACTCAGGAACTACTCCTGGCGGTGCTTGGGGGACCATATGGGATGCCGGGGATCGAACCCGGGTCAGCCTCGTGCAAGGCAAACGCCCCACCCGCTGTGCTATCGCTCCGGCCCCATTCTATATTTCTTAGTACAAAGTTTTGCATTATTTTCTCTGATAATAAAGACTACCTGTCAATTCAGATTTTTGTCCCAAAACCCACCAGGGGAAAAAATAATAATAAAATTTGACTTCTGTATTTCTTAGTACAAAGTTTTGCAATATTTTCTCTGATAATGAAGACTACCTGTCCACGGCTGTAGGAAAGTTCCAGGTAAGCGTACCAAATATGCCAAGAACTTCTAAATTTCAGAATTCACGTTAAATGCACCCTAGAAGGTGCCAGGGATTTCCAGCTTGGTTCTGAGCGCTGGGGGTGGCTTTGCTGGGCCTGCGGTTCTGTGTTCAAGGGACCACGGGGGCGCCTCCCAGGACAGCCCCCTGCCAGTGCGGCCGCGTTCAGCGTGTGCGGGGCGTGACTTCCGGCTGACTTTCACGGAGACTCCGCTCCACCAGCGGGAAACATCAGGGGTTGAGAGAGACCAGGACGGCACCAGCCCCTGGGGGAGGCCCTGGGGGCGGGAATAGGTCACCTAGTCTCGGACAGTGAGAACAAAGCCTGGGAACGAACCAGGAAAGGTTCCAGAGCAGAAAGTCAGAGAGAAAGCGGGACCCGCCGCTGCACTCCAGCCAGGCCCGGTCTCCATGGGAGAGCGTCCCCGTGGCCCAGTGCGGGGCCCAGAACAGGGTGACTGTTACAGGCGGGGGCAGAAGCAGGGTCTGCTGGTGGGCCCTGAGGCCCTGGCTGGGTGTGATTCTCTGTGGGCATGGCCACGTGTGGGCCCCTCTAGGCAGGGACCCTAGTGGGCACCCGCCCCCGGGGTCCCAGAGTGGGTGTGGCCGCCTCCTGGGCATTGCCGTGGGATGGTTCTGGCGCGGCCGGGGTCTTGGCGTGCCCGGTGTGGCGTGGCCCCAGGTCAGCGTGGCCCCCATGGGCAAGACCCTCTTGTTTCCGGGTTGAGGTGGAGCCCTGCCTTCTGGTCTGGCCGCTCCCGGCCAGGACCGTCCATCTCACCCCGCAGTTGGACCCAGAGAGGGGTGACGCATCTCCGCGGGCCGCCGTGCACGCCGCCTGAGTGACGCGGGGGTCCCGTGATGGAGCGTCAGGGCCGGGGTCTCCACCCCACGCCACCCAGGTGCAGCCCAGCCGCAGCAAGAGGCCGCTGCGCTTCCTCCCAGAAAGCGCAGCCCCAGCCCCCGCGTCTCCGGCTGCCCTGCGCCCTTTCTCCTCCCGCACAGAATGGTGGGGGGGGATTGTTAGCCCCGAGTAACGGAGCACTGGAACCAAACCGGCCTGGAGGAAGGGAAATAGATACTCCCTGGCCCAGAGGCAGGCTGGGTCCTGCGGGGTCAGGGGTCAGCAGAGCCCAGCTCAGAGCAGAAGCGGCGCCTGCCCAGTCCCGGGGCACGCGGAGGGACGGCCCGGGCTACCCATGTCCCTGCATCCGTGCGGCTCGAGGGTCAAGGCAGTCGGGGGCTCACACCAGGCTGGGGCTGCTCCCCCCCACTCAACATGGGTGCGAGTCAGCACCCAGCCTGCCCCGGGGCAGCCAGCGGTGTCCCCCGGGCCCCCTGCAGCTGCTCCCGGTGCAGCACACGTGGGCAGGGGAGGGCGGGAGCGGACCCAGAGAGCCCAGTGCCCACCGCCACCCGCCCGCCCGCCAGCCCATCTTCCCGGCCCGGGCCCATGACGGGCCACATGAATAATGTGCCTTGTCTGAGGTGGCACACACAGGGGCTCCTTTGAAGGGCGACGGCGCGGCGACTTCTCACCCGCCTTGCCAGCGGTCTCCAGGGAGCCCGGGGCCCCGCCCTCCGCCTCTTTGGGAGGGGGGTGCGGGCGGGCGAGTCCCCTTTCACACGCGGAGCCGGGAGGAAGCCGGCCCTGTTTTCCAGGATCGTGTTTCCTGCGAACCTCTGAAACCAGCTTAGTCCGTCTCCGCCCGGCTCAGCTCACCTCTGAACTGGACCTCACGGGAAACAAGGGGCGCCTTGAGACGCTCCGGGGGCGTTTGGAAGCAGGAGGATTGTGTGTCCCTAAGCCGGGGAGGCCTTGTTCCTTCCAACACACGCCTTGCAGATAAGCGCCCGCTCGCACCCGGGCCCTGTTCTTCAAACCACCTGGGCCCCCGAGGGTCCCTCGGGCTCGAGGCCACGGAACTTGGGTTTTGAAGAAGAGGCAGCAAGCGGGCAAACCTCGGGGGACTCGCCAGTGGGCACCTTCTGAGGGGCCGGGCGTGAGCCTGTGTGGCTGCCGTGACGGAGCGTGAGAGCGCGTGCGTGGGAGTTTGGGGTACGGGCCGCGTCTCTGTCCCCCGAGTCGCCTGCTTTGGCCTGCCCCGGGGGAGCCCTCCAGGGCCGGGGTGGGCGGGGGCGCCTTCCCCACCTAAAGGCCCTTTGCTGCGACGGCGCCTCGGCACATGCGTCTTCCTGGCAGCCTGAGCTGGCCCGGTGCCCCCTCCGCCTCAGCCGGGCAGCCCCCCCCGACTCTCAGCCCCCCTCGGGGTCCACCCCGGGTGCCCCCACCACCAGCACCTGCTCCTCTCCCGCTGCCCGACCCCCTCCGTCTCCTTTCCTCTCTCGTGCTCGCTCCCTTCCAGAGACACTCTTTCTTCCCCCAAGAGCTGGCGGGGCCTTGCCGTGGTGACGATGCCGGTCCTAACTCCCCCCACCCTCTGCTCCAGCTCTGTAGGGGGTCCCCGAGGCCCCGGGCACCCCGCTGCGGCATCCTGGGGGCCCTCACAGATGCAGGCAGGGCAGGGCCGACTGCGTTGCCATCCCCCACGTGACCACCTGTCCGCACCCACGGGGGGCTCCCTCCCCCTCCTTTGCACGGAAGCCCTTTCCTGGGGCGGGGAGACAGCTCGGGGGGCCAGGCTGCTGCCCTGCTCGCGGCCGGCCCCTGTGCATCCCCAGTGTGGTTTCCCTGGGCCCCGCCAGGCGTGGTCCTTGAGCATGGAGCCAGGGGTGATCCCTGAGCACGGCCAGATGTGACCCATCAGCACCCACCCACCACACCCCCATAAGTTAAGAGAAACTTCCTCGGGGTGGGGGGGGTCCCCTTCTCGGAGGGCGCAGACAGAGGAGGCCGAGTGCCCGTGTGGAAGGCTCGAGGGGTCCAGAAGGCCCTGCAGGCCGTCCCGAGGGCGTCTGTCCCCTGCAGCTGTGGGTCTTGTCTGCTCTGGGGGTGGCTTAGCACGAGGGCGGCCCCCCTCTCCCGGCCGCCCCGTCTCTCAGCTGCCTCCGTCGAAGCTTCTAGGGCGGTTGGCCAGCCCCAGGCCTCGGGGCGGCAGATGCCAGCAAAAAGCCTTCCCTGGGCTTCCCCGGCTGATCCACAGGGAGCAGGGTCGGAGGCCGCCTGGCGTCACATCCAGGGTGCAGTGTGGCCAGGGGCAGCTGCACCCCTCCTCACCAGGTCGCCCCCCCCCCAGCTCAGCCTGGGGTAAGGCCACGAGCAACAGGACCTCAAACGCGCCGTTTCAGGGTGCAAACGAGCCCCGAGGCTGGAGCCCCACATCTGACTGGGCGCTGACCGGAGCGCACACCGGGACGGGCCCGAGATGGGCTTGAAGGAATAATTGTACACAACCAGTTTAAAAGCTGGTAAATATTTAAGGGTCAGGGGTTAAATGTCAAAGCACGGAGCCTGGGCTCTGCTCCATAAAGTATCAAGAATGACTGCTAATTAAATCCAGGGCGTATTTCACCAAAGGGAAATAAATTTGACAGCTAACAACCAATCCTGGATTACCACCTCACAGGGGTTAGGGATCACGCCAGTAATTGTAGCTGGTTTACAGTTTTGAACCCAACGGTAATCGGGGAGAGTGATTGCTCACAGTTACAGATTATCACGCGGGTGGGGTCTGAAATAAGAGCTACCAGAAGGCTTCTAGCAGGACCCTCCACCCTCACGTCCAGACTCACTGTTGGGTTGCAAAAATAAATGTTCCCCATCCCCCCCCCCCCCCCGCTTCGTGGCTGTTGCATAGTAAATCCCCAAAACAAGTTGGACTCAAAAGACCAACTCTCCGCTATTCCCAGCTGAAGTTTTAGAGTTGTTTTTTTTTTTAGAGTTTTTGCTCTCTCCCCCCTCCCTCCTCGCCCCCCTCCCCCCGTGATTAATAATTACCGAGCTCTGTCACGGCCAAACTATGACACGAGATGCATTTGATTTCCGAAGCAGGCCAGCAAATTGGAAGCAGAAACGCTGTCAGCGAAAAGTCTAATTGTCCCTTCCCCGGGCCACACCGGTGACGGGGAGCGAAACGGCGGGTTTTCCTTGGGTCCCGCATTCTTCGCTGGGCGTGTAATCTGGACACCGCGCCGGCCCCACCTCCCGAGAGGCTGTTTACCTTCAGATGAGATACTCCTCCCCGGCGCTAAGCAAACAGAGTAATTGTAATATTTTAATAGCTATGTTTACATGCAGATCTTGAGATTATTTCTGCATTAGGTGATTTATAGGGCTATATTAAGTAAATCGCACTTGGAATGCCGTGGCAGAGGATGAGTCACAAAAATCCTGCTGTTTCCCCTTTCTCCTTTCAAAGGAGAGCTGCGAGGGAGAAGCAGAAGGCGTTCCTCCGCTTTCCACACTCACTCAACCCCGTAGACAGGCCGCGGGATCTCTCCGAGCAGCTGTTTCCAACGCTGCCTTCCACTGCTTCCCCCCCCCCCCCCCCCCGGGAAAGTAAAATTTGTCGAACCTGAAATTTCACAGAGACAAGTTTTGGGTCGTGGAAAAACAACAGCAACAACAACAAAAAGAAGGGAAAGAAAAATCCAGAGCCGTGATAGAAAACCTCACCATCCTTACTATGCCAGCTACTGCAGGCTAAACTAATTACTGCCTAATCTTTACTCGAGGTATTGGTTAAATCAATTAAGTCGTTAGGCGTAATTTCAATAATGCTAGTGTTTGAGAGAACTGCACGGCACACGTGATTCGCCTTAATTAGACTTTTAAATTCAGAGCCCTATCTGAGTCTGGAGCCAGGGACGGGTTCTGAATCTCTCTGTATTCACTTAGTTGTAAGGGGAAATTTTTTAATATGTCTGGCCTTATGTAATTAGTTTGCAAATTTGTAACGTGAGCTGTCGGAGGGGCTGAGCTGGGGAAGGAAGGCAGAGCCTCTCCCTTCGCATTTTATTAGCTTTTCCTGTATCTGGAGGATTCCTGCAAGGGTGGAACATTCCTGTAAGTTCAGCTGGTGGGGTGCAGGGGGGGCGGGGGAGAGGGGCGCAGGGCAGGGCAGCCCCGAGCAGAGCCTCCCAGACCAGTACCTGCCGCTGACCTGCCAGGCTGTTTGCCCTTTAATAATAATAATAATAATAATAAAAAGCAATTATTTCCTTTGTCCAGGAGCTAGAGGCGGGCAGCTGAGCCCTGTGCCTTGGGGTGCGGGGTCTCCCCTCAGTCCCCCCCACCCAGGCCCGGGTCTCGGGAGAGAGGCGGCCCCCAGGCTCTCTGCCTGCCGCCTGAGCGAGCGAGTGATGGAGCAGCAGACGCTGAGCCGCAGATCCTGTCCAGGCCTGTGGGGAAGCGCAGAGAGCCCCGGCCCCTGCCTGCCCCCCGCCCGGCCCACGCCCCTGCCGTCACTCCCCGGCCCACACTCAAGGCTCGCTCTCCCCGTGTGTCTCTGTGCTCTGTCTCTCTCTCTGTCTCTCTGTGTCTCTGTGTTCTGTCTGTCTCTCTGTGTCTCTGTCTCTGTCCTGTCTGTCTCTGTGTGTGTGTCTGTCACTATCTCTGTGGTCTCTCTCTGTCTCTGTCTGTGTCTCTGTGTTCTGTCTGTCTCTCTATCTCTCTGTGTCTCTATGTTCTATCTCTCTATATCTCTGTGTCTCTGTCTCTGTTCTGTCTGTCTCTGTGTGTGTGTCTGTCACTATCTCTGCGGTCTCTCTCTGTCTCTGTCTCTCTCTCTGTGTCTCTGTGTTCTGTCTGTCTCTCTATCTCTGTGTCTCTATGTTCTATCTCTCTATATCTCTGTGTCTCTGTCTCTGTCCTGTCTGTCTCTCTGTGTCTTTCACTATCTCTGTGGTCTGTCTCTCTCCCTGTCTCTCTGTGTCTCTGTGTTCTGTCTGTCTCCCTCTCTGTCTCTCTGTGTCTCTGTTCTGTGTGTGTGTGTGTGTCTTTCACTATCTCTGTGGTCTGTCTCTCTCTCTGTCTCTGTCTGTCTGTGTCTCTGTGGTCTGTCTGTCTCTCCCCCCTCCCCCTCCTCTCTCACTCTTTTCTCTCTTTTTCCTCTTTCCCTCTTTTCCTCTCCCCGCCTGTTTCTCTCCCTTTCTCTTTTTCTTCTCCCTGCCCCCCACCCCCGCCTGCCCCGTGCCCTATTATAAGTGCAGAAAAACCCACAGTAATGACCCACAGTTGGAGTAAACACTCAACACCGTGCCCTTTCCTGGATTTTTATCTTATCATCTGAACACACAGTGAGACCAAATAGGTTAAGTGTCTTTTCCCCAAGGTGCAATATTTCTGCACTTTCGGACAATTAAGTTTTACTTTTCGAAGCCTCACACGTCTGAACGGTCTGAAAATTAAACCCTGCTCCAACATAATTGCAAGAGCTGGCGGAAATTGACCAAATGAAATATAAAGAGTTCCACTTCCTGTATATGGAGGTTTTTTTTTTTTTTAGCCTTTTCCCAAACTTTCTCTATTGTAAACTTGAAACAAAGTCTTATCAGCCAGTCCCATAGAGTAGCAGCTGGATGTCATTAAGCCCCTCTGTCGGAGCTATTCTTCTTCATTACCTTTTTCCTGACAAGCTCGGGGTCTGCACAGAAAATGTAACTTTGTGATAGAGATTTATGCAATTCAGGTGTCCTCTGTTCCGAATGAGAGCTTGGCTGCAGAAGAAAAGGATTTGCAAGAGTCCGTGGACTTTTACAAGAAGGCGATCGAGGGCTTGACAAACTTCGGTGGGAAAACACATGTTCCTGCCACCCGCTCGCTGCCCGCTTGTATCGCGTCTCCCTTTCACGGGTCCCTTTTACGGGTCCTTTCAGAGCGAGAATATTTCTCTGCGAACCGGCGGAGCCGGGCCCAGCTGCTGCCTTTGCAGAAGCCACACGCAGCCTCTCTGTGCCCCTGAGCCCGGGCGGGGGCGGAAAGGCCTCCGCGCCGAGACAGAAGCAGACGGGGACGAGCCGGCCGGATGCCGTCCTGGCGGGGGCCACTGGTGGGGCAGTTGCAGCGTCTGTGTTCTGTGGAGGTGCCCTGGTGCCACCCGGGGCCCGTGACCCGGCCTCCGCCCGTGGCTTTCGGCGCCGTCTCTTTCTTCCCGGGAGTCGGCTGCGCACCCGGGGAACGGGACCCGGAGCTTTTACACGAGTCTTCATGCGGGGCGACAGGGGAGAATCCAGAAGCACGTGCAGGAAACTGAGCAAGCGAACACGTCCCCGAGACCGGCTGCCAGGCTGGTCGGCAACCTCCTCCCTCCTGGGCGTAACTAACAGGCTCTTTCGAAGGAGGGTGTTGGGGTAGGGGCGCGTCGGAGACACACCCGGTGTGCTCAGGGCGGACTCCCGCCTCAGTGCTCAGGGATCACTCCTGGCAGTGCTTGGGTGCTCTGTGTGGTGTCAGGGATCGGGCCAAGGTCGGTCTCGTGCCAGGCACGCCCCGCGGTAGTTATTTGATACACACGTCACAAAGCCAGGGGCCCGCCGGCAGCCGTGAGGGGGCACCTTACCCGTGAGGGAGCACCTTACCCGTGAGGGGGCACCTTACTCATGAGGGAGCACCTTACCCGTGAGGGAGCACCTTACTCATGAGGGAGCACCTTACCCGTGAGGGAGCACCTTACCCGTGAGGGGGCACCTTACCCGTGAGGGGGCACCTTACCCGTGAGGGGGCACCTTACCCGTGAGGGAGCACCTTACTCATGAGGGAGCACCTTACCCATGAGGGAGCACCTTACCCGAGCCCGCACCCTCTGCACTTCTTGTCTGAAGAAGAAACACGAAAAGGGGGCGGGAGCGGCTGAGAAGGGGCAAAAGACTCGATTCTTCCAAATGGAGTGCTTGTGCCGGGGTGTGAACACACGTGTGCTCGCACGAGCATGGGGTGTGGAGACCGGCAGCAGGGTCCCGCTGGCGCCCACCCACCCCGGCAGCGATAGGAATCAACATGTCAGTGACCCCAGCCCGACAGCTACCATCCAACACTCGGCCTCCGCCACCCCTCCTCAGCCGCATGCAAAGTGCCCGCCCCGGGGCTGGAGAGAGAGCACTGTGGGCCAGGAGTCTGCCAGAGGTGGCCGGGGACTCAGCCTGCGTGCCAGCTCCCTCCCTCCCCACGCCCCGCCTCCCCCCCCCCCCGCCCCGGAGGGTGCCCTGCCCGCTGCCCTGCCAGCACTGGGCTCTGTCCCTCCTGTTCCTCGAGTCCCCGACATCCCCCCGCCCGCCCGCACGGGCTGGTGACTTCCCTTCCCGGTGGGTCAGTCTCCGAGGCCCCCGTCCCGCCCTGTGTGGGGCCCTCAGGAGGCCGGAGGGGGCCCCTGCACATCCGCACAGGAACCCTGAGACAGAGGAAGCCCGGGGAGGACCCGCCCAGGGTTTTACGGAGAAGAGAGTGGCAGCGTCCACATCTGGGCCCTGTGGCCCAAACATCTGCTCTCCGCCAGGGCGGCACTCTTGGATTCCCTTTCTCTCGGGAGCACTGGCACGGGAGTGGCTCTCCCGGCGGCTCCTGGCCGGCCCTGTGCTGCTCCAGCTCCCGAAGGGCCGCTGTGGGGCTCCCAGCATTAATGATATGACGAGCTCTTAATGAATGGATATGGGTTGTTTTTTTTAACTTGCCCCCCCCCGGCACACCCCCCTATGCCCCTCTCCAGCTCCACTTGCCAGCTGACGGGGACTGAGAACTGGGCCTGTACCTTCAATTAACGCCTGTGGAATGTAGAGCAATTGAAAGTAGCATGCAGGGGCTGCAGCGAGAGCACAGCGGGGAGGGCATCTGCCTTGCACGCGGCCAACCCGGGTTCGATTCCCAGCATCCCATAGGGTCCCCTGAGCACCGCCAGGAATAATTCCTGAGTGCAGAGCCAGGAGCAACTCCTGTGCATCGCCGGTGTGACCCCAAAAAGAAAGAAAAAAAATAGCATGTTAATTTTAGTAGGTTGAATGGAAATCTTTGAGGTAGGATTAAACTGCAAGACTCCACCCCACCCCTCACAAAAAGAACCTCCTAAACGCTAATTCAAGGGCCCAGCTAGCCTTACTCAGAGCCACGGACACAAGTGAAAAATCCAAAAGCAATTTTATTTTTAAAAACATTTTTTTTCCTCAGGAAGCAGAGGAAAGCAAAAGCTTATATTCCTTAACAGAAAATGGAGTAGCATCTAAACTACCGCAGTTAAATCAGTTATAATACATCTTCAATATGGTTTGCTCTTGGCTGACCAGGGTCGAAAAGATTAAGAGCATTTTTCACGAGCTGGAAATGCCTCTCAGATTTTTTTTCTGGAAGGGTCAGCATAGCGTGTTAGAGTATTATTAAAAATGAGGAGAAGGAGAATAAGAAAGTTTGCCTCCTGGGAGGATCTCGGGGGCCCCGGGCTAAGGGAAGGGGTCTGGGGATTGGATGGAGATAATTCAGCACTTGCCCTGAGAATAGCTGAGATTTTTTTAACCCTGTGAACGCAATATCTGATTTTAGCCGAGGATTACCGGGGAATTACTTGCATATGCCAGTAGCTGCCTGAGAAGTGGCCCTCTGTCCACTTCCGGGCACAGAACCCTCTTCTCTTCAAGATTACAATAAGCACCTAACAAGGCCGAGGCTGGCGCCCAACCCGGCTCTCGGGAGAGGCCAAGAAGAAAGGCTTTTGCTGCGTTGTTTCATTTAGCGAAAGAGGCGGCGGCCGGGTCCCCCACGGGGGTCACGCTCTAAGGAAAGGCAGGGCCCACCAGGGCCGCTGGACGGGAGATGCGTCCCGGTGCCCCTGGCCCCAGCTCCCGCCACCCCCACCCCTGCAGCCCGGCAAGGGTGGCCTGGTGTGGAAGGCCAGGGGGAAATCAGCCTCTGAACACAGCCCCGTCTCCCCCCCCCCCCCCCCCGCCCAGAACCCTCCGCCGAGAGCCTCATCAAGGGGACGGCTCTGAAGATTGAGGGGTCCTCTCACCCCCCGGCGGCCTCACGGACTCCCGAGAACCCTCTCTCCCATGCGGGCAGGTGGGCTCCTGCGGGCGGAATCCCTCCTCGCTGGCCTCACTTCAGAGCCTGCCGGACTTCTTCACCAGCAAATCTGTAACATTTCTCTGTTTGAATTTAACTCCCAGGTCTGGAAATATTAACCCTTAGTGATTCCTTTGATTTGGGTTTTTTTTTTTTTTTTGGTAATAAGTTTTGCCTAAAACCTGAGCTCTTAAGTCAGTGAGTCCGTGACACTCCTCTCAGCGAATAGGCATACTTGGCGCTGTCTGAAGGACGGGGAGAAACAGGCCCGCGGTGGTCTCTAAGGGGAGTTCATCCCCACTTGGATGTGGCTGGGAAAAGAGAGAAATAACGCCACTCCCCCCCCCCCGGGCCAACCGTGTTTATTTACTGAGCAGCCTGGGTCCCCGTTGTCCGTCCGTCTATCACCTTCCTCTGGAATGAAGAAGAATTCACAACCCGCCGAGTCGGCATCTGAAAACTGTTTCTTCAGCAAGCGCCCCTGTCTTGCCTCCTCTCCCTCTCTCCCTCTCCCTCTTCCTCCCCCTCTCCCTCTCTCCCTCTCTTCTCTTCCCCTCCCTCACACCGGAGAACTAGGTCATCCGAAGTATGCGTGGGGCAGGGAGTGTTGTTTCTCTACACACAGACTTGTCGTGAGTCTAAACATTTCTGTCTCAAGTAATTTACCGTTTAATTACATCGTGTTGTGTTCCCGCAGGAAGGGAGGAGAGGAGAAAGGAGGGGAGGGGGGAATTAATTAAATAAATAAATAAGAGGGGGGTGCAGATTTAAAAAAAAAAATGTGCGCCATAGTCAGGATTTAGATTTCACCTTGTGCCCGCCCAGGCCGGGGGTCCGTGAGGCGGTGGGTTCCCTCGTCCCGGGGTAGATTGTGCCTCGTGTTTTATCCTGACACGTCGGGGATGAACTGGCCGTATGAAAGCGCCGGGGGACATTCCATGCGATGTGGCTTGTGTTATTCGAGGGGGAGTGGGAGGGGGGCTCCCGCTGTTCTCTGGGGGAGGCGGTGACACATGTCCTGGGGGGCGGGAAGCCGAGGGGAGGTGACCCGGGCCGGTCCCTTCCTCTCCGCCCACCCCCCTCTCCTGCTGAAGGCACCCTCTGCCTCCCCCAGCCCGGAGCGTGGACAGTCGAGAAGGACCTCCCCGTGGCGCCGGCAATTTTCCGTCCTTTGTATGAGTGACCAGGGGCCAAGCCCAAGAAACTGACAGTGCGGCCTAATGATCCTAGAGGCTGAAGAACCGACTTCCTTCCTCCGCCACGGGCGCGTTGCTGCGGGGATGTGTGACTTGGAAAGGGGCCACCGGCGCGGCCCGGGGTACGTGTCCCGCGTCCACAGGCGGCCAGACAGAGGCCGCGGCTGGTTGTTTGCCTTAAAGGAGCTTTGCAGGTTTTTTAAAAATAAATTAAATTTATTTGTTTATATATATTTTTGCTTTTTGGGTCACACCCGGCGATGCTCAGGGCTCACTCCCGGCTCTGTGCTCAAGGGTCACTCCCGGCTCTGTGCTCAGGGCTGACTCCCGACTCTGTGCTCAGGGCTCACTCCCAAATCTGTGCTCAGGACTCATTCCTGGCTCTGTGCTCAGGGGTCACTCCCAAATCTGTGCTCAGGGCTGACTCCTGGCTCTGTGATCAGTGTCACTCCCGGCTCTGTGCTCAGGGCTGACTCCTGGCTCTGTGCTCAGTGTCACTCCCAGCTCTGTGCTCAGTGTCACTCCCGGTTCTGTGCTCAGGGCTGACTCCCGACTCTGTGCTCAGGGCTGACTCCCAGCTCTGTGCTCAGGGATCCTTCCCTGTTCAGCTGTGGGCAAGGCAGGCGCCCTGCCAGCGAGAGTGTCACAGATCCTCCCTCCCCGCAGCCCCTGCTGAGTTACCCAGGTAACTTCCTCCAGGAGCTTCCCTCACCACTCCAAGGATTCCTCCCTGCTGGAGGAGCTTTCCAGACTTCTAGGGGTGGGGTGTGTTTGCCGGCAGCCAGCGCCCGGGGCAGGCCAGCTCCTTCCCCCTCACCCTGCGCTTGCTCAGTCACCTGGCGGTCACACCTACCCAGGGACTCCACTCAGTTACTCCAACACTGAAAGTGAAAGTGAAAGCCCTTCTCACCTACATTTTCCTTTTTTCCTTTTTTTGCTTTTTGGGTCACACCCGGCGATGCACAGGGGTTACTGCTGGCTCTGCACTCAGGAATTACTCCTGGCAGTGCTCGGGGGACCCTATGGGATGCTGGGAATCGAACCCGGGTCCGCTGCGTGCAAGGCAAATGCCCTCCCTGCCATGCTATCGCTCCAGCCCCTCGCCTACATTTTTCAATTTCTGAGTTTTTTTAGGTGTTTTTTGTTATTGTATATAGGTTTCCCCCATGTATCTTCTAAGTGGCTCTTTGGGTAAAGAACAAAGTTATTGCTGTATGTGTATCAAGAAAGAAAAAGAAAGGAAGAAAGAAAGAAAGAAAGAAAGAAAGAAAGAAAGAAAGAAAGAAAGAAAGAAAGAAAGAAAGAAAGAAAGAAAGAAAGAAAGAAGAAAGAGAGAGAGAGACTGAGAGAGAAAGAGAGGGAGAGAGAGGGAGGGAGAGAGGGAGGGATAGAGAGAGAGGGAGACAGAGGGAGAGAGGAGAGAGAGAGGGAGAGAGAGAGGGAGGGAGAGAGAGAAAGGAGAGAGAGAGGGAGGGATAGGAGAGAGGGAGGGATAGAGAGAGAGGGACAGAGAGAGAGGGAGGGATAGAGAGAGAGAGGGAGGGAGGGAGAGAGAGGGAGGGAGAGAGAGAGAGGGAGGGATAGAGAGAGAGGGAGAGAGAGAGGGAGGGAGTGAGAGAGAGAGGGAGGGATAGAGAGAGAGAGGGAGAGAGGGAGAAAGAGGGAGGGAGAGAGAGAGGGAGGGAGAGAGAGAGAAAGGAGAGAGAGAGGGAGGGATAGGAGAGAGGGAGAGAGAGGGAGGGATAGAGAGAGAGAGAGGGAGAGAGAGGGAGGGAGGGAGAGAGAGAGGGAACGCCGTGAGTGGGCCGGGACCCTTTCCCTTCCTCTCGCCGTCGCCGGCACTGTGTGGCCCACCGTCGTCTACCTCCCGCTACAGGGGCGCCGGGACCCAGAGTCCCCAGCATCTGGGCTGGCACTGGCCCCCCAGAGGGCGGAGGGGACCCGGCCAAAAACGTGTCCCCGGCCTTCCGAGTCCCAGGCCTGGGTGCCCCCATTGCAGGGTGGCGCAGAGAGGCCCCGAGAAAGCCGCCGAGCCCCTCTGACCCTGGGCCGGTGGCCCGGCCTGGAGGGGAAGCCTGAGACGGAGCCTTGGGCCCCGGCGCCTTCTGGTTTGGAAAGGCTCGCCTGTGTCCATAGCAACGGCACGGCCCGGGCGTGACAGGGCTCTCGCGCTGGGACGGCATCGGGAGAGCAGCCTCGCCAGGGACCGGCAGGCGGAGCCGGACAGTCGGTGTCTGCGGAGTCACCGTTGGGCGGGACCAGCTGGGGGGGTGAGGTCTCAGAGCGGGGGGCCTTTCCCTCGGGGCCCCCAGGCCACCGTCACTTGTCAGTTTTGAGGGGCTTCCGTGTAGGGCCGCGGCATCCCGTCCTGCTGTTGTGGCCGGCGGGGTTTGGGTTTTATTTATGCATTTTTTTGGCCACCCCCAGCGATGCTCCAGGATTAGTGCTCCTGGCTTTGTGCTCGGGCATCGCTCCTGACGGTGCCCCGGGACCATGCGGGATGCGGGGGTGAACCCTGGGCTGGCTGCATGCGCAGGGCGGATGCCCTCCTCGCCGGACTGTCGCTCCGGCCCGCAGAGTTCACTTCCCGTCCACAGCAGGCGCCTCCTCGGGGAGGCTACAGCGTCTTACCGGTGGCACTTGGGAACGGGGTTCACAACAGCTGTCCAGTGTAATGGGTCATTCGTGTAAGTTTCAGGCAAAAAAATCAAACCGAGGTTGGGTTGGGGGGGGGATGGCTTTAAGGGCTGGACCGCAGGATTCTAGTCTGGAGCCCTGGATTCGAACCCGAGCACTGATAGTTCCCCGCTCCTCCCAGGGTAGCCCCCAAGCACTGCTGGGTGTCTCCCGCCCTCTCACTCTCCCTCTCGCCCCCTCTCTCTCTCTCTCTCTTTCCCTCTCTCCTCTCTCCCTCTTTCTTCTCTCTCTTCCCGCTATCCCTTCCTCTCTCCCTCTCTCTCTTTCTCTCTCCTCTTTCCCCTCTCTCTTTCCCTCTCTCCTCCCTCCCTCCCTCTCTCATTCCCTCTCTCTCACTCTCCTCTCTCTCTTTCTCTCCCCTCTCTTTTTCCCTCTCTCCTCTCTCTCACTCTCCCTCTCTCTCTTTCTCTCCCCTCTCTCTTTCCCTCTCTCCTCTCTCCCTCTCTTATTCCCTCTCTCTCCCTCCCTTTCCTATTCTCTCTCCCTCTCTCTCTTACCCTCTCTCCTTCTCTCTCTTTCCCTTTCTCCCTCATTCCCTCTCTCTCTCCCTCTCCTTCTCTCTGTGTCCTCTCCCTCTTTCACTCTCTCTCCCCTCCCTCTCTCTCTCCCTCTTTCCCTCTCTCTCTCTTTCTCCCCTCTGTGTCCTCTGTCTCTCTCTCCCTCTCTCTCTCTCTCTCTCTCTCCCCACCCCAAAATAAAAGTCCACCCGTTTATTGTGGCCCTTGGCTCCCTGTTTGAGTGACAGTGTCCTACTTGCTTCCACTTCCTGGCTTGCTTTGTTTGGGGCCGTCCCCGGTGGTGCTCTGGGCTTGCTCTCGACTCTGTGCTCCGGGCTTGCTCTCGACTCTGTGCTCAGAGGTCTCCCTGGGGGCTGGGGGACCATGTGTGGTGCCGGGACTGGCGCCCGGGCCCACCCCCAGTGCCCGCTCACCCTGGCCTCTGCTTGCAGCCGCCTCGGCTCCGTTTCGAAACCCACCGGCCACCGCGCTGGCTGGCCCGGGACCCGGGGCCGAGTGGCCGGTGCCTTCTCGCCAGTGGTTCTCGGGGACCATCAGGCCGTGCCCGGGGGTGTCGGGGCCCCCCGAGCCACCCTGGGCGGTGGGGAGACCCGTGATGCCGTTGCACGTGACGCGTGTGCTTCTGGCCCCGGGCAGGGCTGTCTCCGGGTCACGTCTTTACACACGTGTCCCCGTGAGCGGATCAGCGAGGAGCACTTGCGGGCCGAGCTTCTAGGCCACAGGGTCACGGGGCTGTTTCTCCTTTATGTCTGCGTCTCCGGGCTCAGTTTCCCATCGGGGCGGGGCGGGGCGGGGGGCTCCGAACAGTGCTCCGGGAGCCTGGGGGCCACCCCCGGGGTCTGGGCCTCTGCAAACAGCATCGCTGGGGGCTTGGGGGTCCTGTGGAGCTGGGGCTGGACTCCGGCCCCCCAGGGGCGTGTCTGTTGCTTCCTCCACACCCACCGAGGGGCCTCCTGGGTCGTCCTGGCCGGGACGCCTCGTCCCTCCCTGGGGCTGGGGCGGACCCTCTGGCGGGGCGCGGGCTCCTGGCCGGAGTGACCCCCCTCACCCTGGCCTCTGGCTAGGCCCGTGCCCATCCGAGTCCCTGGATGCAGAGGCCTTTGGGGTCCACCAGGGTAGCCGTCAGGGTCCCTTCCGGTCACTAAGGACTCTCACGGCTGGCCAGTGCTCCAGAGGCCGCCGCGGGGACGGGCGTCCCCCTCCCCCGCTGCTCCTGGGAGTCTCCGCGGCCCGACGGCCCAGGCGCTCATCTCGGGGTAGAGCTACCCGGTGTCGGCGTCGGGCCTCTTCGGAGCATTGCAGAGCTGTTCACAGTGTCCCCACACCCGCCCCTCCCCACTGTCCCCAGGTTCTCCCCCACCCCTCAACCCTCCCCCAGCCTCTGTGCAGACACTTTGATTCTCTCTCTCTCCCTCTTTCTCCCTCTCTCTCTCCCTCTCCCTCTCCCCTTCTCTCTCCCTCTCTCTCCCTCTACCTCTCTCCCTCTCTCTCCCTCCTTCTCTCTCTCCCTCTAACTCTCTCCCTCTCTCTCCCTCCTTCTCTCTCTCCCTCTCTCTTCTTCTCTCCCTCTACCCCTCTCTCTCTCCCTCCTCTCTCTTCCTCTCTCTCTGCCTCTCTCTCTCCCTCTCTCTCCCTCTCTCCCTCTACCCCTCTCTCTCTCCCTCCTCTCTCCTCCTCTCTCTCTGCCTCTCTCTCTCCCTCTCTTTCCCTCTCTCTTTTCCTCTCTCTCTTTCCCTCATTTTAGGCCTTATGACTTGCAGTACAGATGCTGGAAGATCACCGTGTAAGTCCGTTATTCTCTGCCCCATTCCTCCCCCCCTGGGTCTCCGCACATGTGTGTCCCTCAGCTTCCGGGGGCCGAGGCCCTCTTGGGCTGACTTTATTTCATTGTGTTTTTGCTTCCTGTTCCTCAGCCGCGACGGTTCAGACGGTCTCATCCTCCGCTTGCCGCTCCTCCCGCGGTTGCAACCTGCTTTGATCCCTCCGTGATGATCCTTTTTTAGGCTCACCTGTTTGCAGTCCCTTTCAGGGTGGCTGCCGTCTGCCACTGTTCCCTGCTGTTCCCACACGCGCTTCCTGTCTCGCCCCCAGTTTCCTTCAGGTCCTTCAGGCCTTTTCCCCCTGCAGTTGCTTGTCACTCCAGGTCCACCTCAGGTGTACTTTCCGTTTGTTTATTCCGTCCCTTTGAAGCGACTGTGATTTCCCGTTTCTTTGTACCCTCTGCCATTTCTGCCGCTGCTGCTGCTGAAAACCAGACACCGGAATCTTACAACCCTCGGCCCGGAGAGTCCGAGTCCCCTCCCAGGCCTGACTGGGGCCTTCTCCTGGCTTTTCGTTTCCTATTTTAGTTGCGGTGGGGCATTTCTGGACCGATTATTACCCTGGACGAAGCGTGAAGGGCTTCCCAGGCCTTCTCTGCCACCCGCCTTTCCCCTGGCTGGCCCCGAGAGTCTTAGAGCTCCCGGACATGGTTCCGGCCGTCCGTATCTCTTACTGGAACAAGATGGTCGGACTGAGAGATCCTGGTCTCTGCGGCGAGTGCAGCCTCACCGGAGTCAGATACTGTGAGGGACACTCTGCAGATTCAACCTTATCCGGAATATTCTTGCCTGGTGCTTTGCTTTGGTGCATGGAAAGTTCTGGGGCCTCGTGTCCCATCGGCAGCTCGGACATGGTGACCGAGGCCTCGGAAGGGATTCTTTTATTTGCAAGTAAAAAATTTAGATGCTCAGGGAAAAAAAAAAAGTGGTTTGATTTGGTCTTAAATCTCCCCCTGCGTCTCTTCTCTTACCCCTTCTCCTTTGTCACTCTCATCTCTGGCCCAAGACAGAGCAAATTCGGGACGATAATGCACCAGTACCTAAGAAGGCTCGGTGCTCAGTGCTCGCAGCCGTGGCAGTCTGTTCCAGTCGCGGGTTGTGCTCCCAGCACGCGAGGCAGGGCAGGGGGGAGGATCAACGGCACCCGTAGCAGCAGGACTCACAGGAATAGCTCCGGGCCCCGGAGAGAGCACGGAAGGGAAGGCCTCATACACAGCTCACCTGGTGGGGATCTCCCGCACCACCTCTGATCCCCCGAGCACCTCCGGGAGCAATCTCTGAGCACTGAGCAGGGAGTCCAGGTGTGCTCCGGAAACCCGAGCAATGACCCACTGCTACAAAGCATGTGAAGCTCACAGGCAGTGTCCCGCGGGCGTCGCCCTTGGTCTCGAACAGTGTCTGACTCACAGCGAGTGCCGGGACGGCGCGGGGAGCCGGTGCCAGGGCCGGGGGCACCAGCCCCACCCCCCACTGAGAGCCTCCGGCCGAGACTCACAGGAGCAAGGTCAGGGCCACGAGGCGACTGCCAGGCACTCGGAGGGGAGAACGTGCCTCTGGCTTCCCTGACCCCGGAAGGTATGGCGTGAAGTTTGGGGGTTTAGGGGTTTTTATTTGTTTGTTTGTTTTAAGGGAAAAAAGAGCAAGCGATAGTCAGACTGGGGAGAGCTGAGTGGAGGGTGCTGCACGCAGGACGGAAGGCGAGGGGGAGCGAGGAGAATGTGCCGGAAGGTGCCGGCTGGCCCGTCAGCTGGGTCCTTGGGCTGCTGCTCCTCCTGTCCCGCTGTGCGAGGGGTGGTGGCCGGGTGTTCCCGGAAGAGGCGTCACTGTCCCGCGCGTCAGTGAAGAGACATCTGGGCCGGGACTCCCAGGGGCCAAGCCGTCATCTCACCCATGGCTCGGGTCCGAGGTGACCACGGAAACACAGGGCCGTCGGGGCTGGGCTCCTGGGCTCACCGCATGGAGGGCGTGCAGTAAGGGAGGGACCAGAACGTGGGGACGCCCCGAGCAGCCAGGGGACCCCGACACCCCTCGCTCCTTTCCCACACGCTGCCCTGTGCCATGTTGGGGGCGGGGGTAGGGTGCGGGGGTGGTGCTAAAGGGCCTGGGGTAGGTTTGGTTTCCGCCATGGACAACCAGCCAGGATCATGTTCGTGTCTCAACAACGACAGGAAAGCCCAGATACTCGCTGATAATTCTGACTCAGCCCCCAGCTCTAACTGACAGTCCCCGGCGTCCACCTGTCGGCCTTCTGGGTCTGTTTCGGTCGGGCCGGGCTGTTGGTGAGGGGGGGGTCCCGCCTGGTCACTCTCGGACGCTGCTTCCCGGGACCACCTACCTCCTGACGGTGCTCGGGGCAACGCTGGGAATTGAGCCCAGGGCCTCGACCCTGTGCAGCCCACGTGCCGCCCCCGAGCCCAGGGGAGAGACTCTCCCCCTAGAGAAAAGCCATCTGTGCCGCCATCGGAGTCGGGGGTGTTCAGGCAAGAGTCTGGGCAAGGGAAGGGAGCAAGGAGACCCCAACTCTAGGGACCGGAGGGTTTCAGATGCTCGACCGAGGCGCCCGAGTCTCGGAACCTCAGGCAGAGAGAGACGCGGGAGACGCTCACAGTGACTTCTCCGAGGAACTGCATCGCCGGGTACCCAGCCAGGCGCTCGGGCCACAGGACGTCCGTGAGTGGACGTCGTTCTCCTTTCCTTGGGCGCCACAGGCCGTAGCAGCCGTACTACGGAACCCAGAGCCCCGAGCATTGCCCAGCACATGTCCCCGCCCCGTGACCCGTCTCCCCCCGGCCCTCCTGCTTCATTTTTTTCTCTAAAGAACTTCAGAAAAGAAGGGGCAACTTCCGAACGGAAGAGTGGTTATTGGGAAATTGGAGATACCGTCAAATTTTATTGCTCTGATGTCCGAATACATCGAGATCTTTTTTTCCCTAGACGTTTCTGACCCCAAGAGAGTCAAGTAATGCTGTAAGCACCCGTCACTCTGTGTTAAGTGCTCCAGATATTTTAGTAATAAAAGAAAGGCCATTTTATGCATATTTTACAAGTATTATATATAAATCAGTTTGGCTACTGGTATTTTTCTTAAATCACTGCACGCCTGGTGCAAATATTTTGCATCCGATATAATTGGCATATTATTTTTTGATGAACTCCAAAAGTAAAAATTTTTCACTTTTGCATGTGTTTTTTTTTTTACTTTTGCATTTAAAAAGTAAAAAACAAATCATGAAACTGAGAAAAACTTTTAGAAAAAAAGGAACTCCTACAGTTTAACTGGCTCCGATCCTAAGTATTTGCTTATTGGTTTGCCTCGGTTCTTATATTCTTCTCTCATACTTCATGTTTGGGAGAAATTGGCTTGTTTCTTCTCTAAGGCTTCTCTTTCTCTGGAAAGTAGTTGGCCACAGTGAATCTCACACACACACACACACACACACACACACACACACACACACACACACACTCAAATACGTGTTGGATTATAGATCATTCTGAAATTACCCTTCATTGCATCATTGATTATTTTAAGACATTAACGCTTCAGGGGTTAATGAGGACAGCCGTGTTATCGGAGTGGAAAGAGACCATTACCATCTGACTGAGCAACTAATCTCAGAAAAAGCAAATCTCCGAGACTGTAAAGATTTAAATCTCAGTGTGTTCCCGCGGAGGCTGCACTTCTATGTTCATTACTCAGTCTGAGACGCAGCAGAGAATTCTTTTTTTTTTTTTTTACTTCTTCTCCCGTCTCTCCGAGCATGAACTCTAAGCTAGTTTTCTAGACAATTCCGCTTATCTAAAAAGCACATCAGCATTTTTCTTAAATCACGGCACGCCTGTATATCTTATTTCCTTGATGTCTTTCTGCCCTTTGAATTTTGCTAAAAGTATTTGAGTTGGTGCTTTGACCTGATCTCCCCCTCCGCACACATACACCCACAATCCCCCCCCCGTCTTTTTTTTTGGGGGGTTGGGGTTCTTCAGGAACTCACTTCCTGTGAAAATAATCAGAATACTGTCAGACTCACCGTGAAGATGTGACCTAAGGCTTACCCCAATACCTCGGAGAATGATGAGATTCTTAATGTATTTGGGCTCTGCCAAAACCATCACATACTTTAAAATACAGCTTCGGTTTTGAATTTCCAGATGCATTCACTTTTAATCGTCTCATAATGTTAATATTGTTGGAGGGGGGGTGGTGCCCAGGGAGAGCGCCCTGGCGCTCCGCGTGCGGGCACAGCCGCTGCCCCGGCCGGCCCGCTTCCTTCTGCTCAGCGCCTCGAACAAGAAGCCGCTTGTCAGAGCTGCCTGTTTCCTGGTCATTTACACACCAGAATCTGAAATCTGAGAACGGCACTTGAAGGAAAACAAAGAGCTTTACAGTATTTTTTTTTTCTTTTCAGGAAAACACACAGAAGCTAATTTTAGCTTCTTGATCAAATTGAGCCAGTCTTGAACCCTGGCGAACGTTACCGCAGCACACTTCCAATAGACAATAGTTTGCATACCAGCCTCACACTGAAAACAGATGTGTGAGCTGAAGTGGCCTCTCTTTCCCCTCCATGAAAGCTGAAATGTGGTCGCCCCTAATTGGGGTAAAAACGGGGTCTTCTTTCAAGAATCTCAGACGGCAGCGCGCTCTCCCGACTTACTTAAAACATTTATTATGTCACAGTTCTTGTTTGACCAGGAGTTTCAAAAGAGCGTCCAGGACAGCAACATCTCCTGGCTTCAACCTGATTTTTATCCTGGAGGTGGGGGCCAGGCGGGGTAGCTGGGGGGGGGGGGAAGAAAGAAAGAAAGAGAGGAAGAAATTGTTAGCAGCTGCACTATTCATGAGCAATGGTTACACAGTTTATATATTAAAACATTTGGAATGCGAACAATTACCTCTTAGACTTTCTCACCAAGCCATCCATAGTCGATATAAATTGCCTTTTTATTAGCAAAGAAATGTCAGTCCCCAGCTTCCCCAGGCTGGCCCGTCCGTCCCTCCCCCGGACCCCGGCCTGCCGTCCGCCTCCTCTCAGCTCGCCCTGGCCCGGGCCTGGCTGGCCCCGGCTCCTCTTGGCACGTCTGGAGAGAACCGCTGGTGTCCAAATGCGCCACTTTCCCCGTTCCTGCCGGGAGACGAGAAACAAATGTCCCCCCGTTGCCTTGAGAAATGCTCCCCGTCTCCGAGTGGCCCTCGCCACATCCTTTCTCGTGACCCATTCCCCGAGGAGGGCCTGTGACAGGGAGGACGTACAAGTGTGTGTGTGTCTGTGTGTGTGTGTCTGTGTGTATGTATGTGTGTGTGTCTGTGTGTGTGTGTCTGTGTGTGTGTCTGTGTGTGTGTGTCTGTGTGTGTGTCTGTGTGTGTGTCTGTGTGTGTATGTGTGTGTGTCTGTGTGTGTGTCTGTGTGTGTGTCTGTGTGTGTGTGTGTCTGTGTGTGTGTCTGTGTGTGTGTCTGTGTGTGTCTGTGTGTGTGTCTGTGTGTGTGTCTGTGTGTGTGTGTGTCTGTGTGTGTGTGTCTGTGTGTGTGTCTGTGTGTGTGTCTGTGTGTGTGTCTCTGTGTCTGTCTGTGTGTGTGTGTGTGTGTGTGTGTGTGTCACCCCCGAGTGCCATGAAGGGCCTGGAATCCTGTGTCTACCACGGCTCGTTCTGTGGCATCTGTGAAACCCTCAGGGAGGTCAGGACACTGGGGTCAGAGGTTAGGGGACCCCCGGCAGGCCTTCCCCGTATGCTCCGCAGCACACACCCAGGGGTCTGCCGTAGAGAACTCTTGAGGTGCCCGGGCAGAGAAACCTCGATTGATCGTTTGCATGTGTGAAAAGGGAATTTAGCAGAATATGTGACTTAACAACAGCAACAAAAAGCGTTAGAGGCCTGAGCGTCAATTATGTCCGTTAGACCGCTTGTCAGAATTTGGCGTGTCGCGGGGGTCATCCAAACGGGGCATCCTAAAGTTTTCTCCGTCTTTAGCACCTTTTCTCTTAAAATAACTCACTGGAGCCACCGCTGCCCCCAGGTGAGTCGTGTGCGGGCGTCTGCAGAAGGCCTGGAGAGAGGACGGGCGTTCGGGCACTTGCCTTGCTCGTGGCCTGACCCCAGTTCAGTTCCCCAGGGACGCCTAGTGACCCCCTCAGCAGTGCCAGGAGGGGTCCCTGAGTTCAGAACCAGGGGTAGGCCCAGGGCACCACCGGCTGTGGCCCTGACCTCCTCTCCCCAGCCCCAAGTGAAAGTCCGCTCATTTTTAAATAATAATTATTATAATAATAATTGGATAATGTAAGTCGCTTCTAGGAGATTCTCCTGCATCTGTCTGGGTCTTGTCTAAGACTCGAGCTCCTGGGCTGTGCTGACGTCAGTAATCGCATATTAGTGTATCAAAAGCAAAACCCAGGCTCAAGTTTTCTAGGGGGCGGGGGGGGGGGGTGGGCAGCTGGGCCCAAAGAGGAGCTGGACCCAAGTACGAATTCTTCTGTGTGCAGGATGGGGACCAATAGCTACATCGGGACTTTTTGAAGAGAATTTAAACTATTTTCCTAGAATTTTTGTCGCATTGCCAGAGGGGGCCATTCTTGTTGGATCTGGATTGTGAAAGGCTTTTTTGTGTGTTTCTTTTTCACCACCGAGAGATTCTTCGGCCGCGTTTTCATTTTTCTCCCTACTGCAGTCCAGGCGTCGGTGAGCCCCAGATGGCACCGCCCTCGGGTCCCGCAGCCCCCGTCGCACTCACGCCGGCCACCCGGGCCCCCTCCGGCGCCTGCTTCACTGCGTTTGCGTGGAGTCCGGCCGACATCATTTCCCTAAACTCCAGCGTCCCATGAGGAAATGCGCCGTTGCGTCGCAGGGCGGTTATGGGATCAGAGAGGGCTTTCCCTGAGCTGGGGCAGAAGTGTCGCTGTGACACCCGTATTTACTGTTGTGTCCTTGGCCAGTGCAGACACGGACAGTTACAGCCGGGACTTTCTTTCTGGCGCAGAGACGTCAGAGTCAGCTGTCCCTCCCCTGTTCCTTATCACCATGGAGCCCTCGCACCCAGCGCCCCCTAGAGCCCCCCCCTTCCAGGGCCGGCCTCTCTGAGGAAACTAAACTGAAGCCTCTGTTTTCCAGTGGGTGTAAGGAAATAGCTTTCAGGCAGGAGACCTTGAGGGCCGGAGCGATAGCTGCCTTGCATGAGGCCGGCCCAGGTCGGATCCCCGGCATCCCAGGGGGTCCCCCAAGCACCCCCAGAATAATCCCCGAGTGCTGAGCCAGGGGTAAGCCCGGGGCATTGCCGGGTGTGGCCCAGAGCCAGAAATACAGAACTAGGAGGGTACCCAGGAGCTGCCCCTGGTGCGACAAGGGTTAGCCAGTCCTTACCACGAAGAAGAATGAAGTCCAAAACACTTTTTTTTTTTAATGTTTCAATAAAGAGTGGAGCCCCTCGCGCGTCCGAGGAGAGTGCGCTGAGGGCGCTTTTCGCCTGTTGGTGTGTTTGCTCGTCTCGGCGCAGGGACCCGGCGAGTGTGGCCTGTTCGGGCTTGAAGCACGGGGGGGTGGATGGACACACAGAGGAGCAGAAGGGGTCAGGGCTGGCCGGGGCGGGCGCAGGGGGCAGGCGGCTGAGCAGTGCCCACCAGAGCCTGATCCACGACCCCACGTGGCCCGGAGCGGGACCAAGTGCGGGGGTTTGGGCGCCCACGTCAGGCCAGGCACGCCGGGGAGAGATCCCGAGTGGCCCCTACCTCCAGGCGGCCCCTGTCCAGGGAATAAACAGAAGACAGTGACCCTGGGGTCGGAACCTCAGCTCTTGGGGCTGGAGAGAAAGTACCGGGGCTAAGGGGGTGCCCTGTATGTGTTCGACCTGGGTTCGACCTGCCACCCCCTGTGGCCCCCTGCGCCCCGCCACGAGTGATCCCGGCCGGGACGCAGAGCCAGGCGCGAGCACCGTGGGGTGTGGGCGTGGCCCAGACTCACGCAGAGACGGGAGAGACTCGAGACGCTCCCGCTTAAAGACATTGGAAACCCGTGTGCTGCGCGCGTGACACACCGTTACGTGGACGTTACATCCGTAAAACGAGCACGTTCCCGCTCATTTCCTACCCCCGGCCCTTACCCAGGACAGCGGGACTTCTCCTGGCTTTGGGAAAACTTTTTTTTTTTTTTTTTTGCTTTTTGGGTCACACCCAGCAATGCACAGGGGTCACTCCTGGCTTATGCACTCAGGAATCACCCCTGGCGGTGCTCAGGGGACCCTATGGGAAGCTGGGATTTGAACCCGGGTTGGCCGCGTGCAAGGCAAACGCCCTCCCCGCTGTGCTATCACTCCAGCCCCGAAAACTTTTCTTTTCTTTTTCTTTTTTTGTCCCCCCTCCCCAAGGAACCACCCTTGAGTCTTCCCGGCAGCCCCTGCCGGCCACCGCTCGGCCTTCATTATTGAGGCGCGGGGATGCGTGTTCGGGCACAGCCTTGCAGAGGCGGGCGAGGTGCGTTCCTCTGGCCTGGCGCCGGGCTAGCCGCGACGGCGTTGGTTCCTAGACGGCCTTACCCGGAGAGGGAAGTTGCGGGTTCCTTCCTCCCGTCCTGCGGGCACAGCGTTGCCGTTGTCCTTCTGCGGCTCTTTTGTAAGTGACTTAGTTCAGGGGTCCGGCAGCTTGGCGGCAGAACACAGGCCTTGGGTCGAGGAGGTCCTGGGTTTGATCCTGGGTTTGATCCCTGCAGTGCGGGATGGGGGGCGGGGGGGCGGTGGGAATCCTTAAACTCCTAATCTTCTTCGGATACACAGGCCGCAGGCGGCCTCCTTCCCTGACCTGTAGCTCCTTTGATGTCTGCCGCGTGGGGGGGGCGAGTGGCATGTGGGTCTCGAGCCCCCCCCCAGAAAGCCAAGGGGGGGGCGCCGACCCGGCTTCCTAGGGAGCTGTTTGCACTCCCAAGGACAGAAGCAATTCAATGCCTTGTTCTGCCGCAGAAGTAAAATGTCCTACTGAGATCTTGTTTGTATTTTTATATGTTTTTATGGCGAATGTTTTCGGTGACCCGTGTTATAAAGTAAACCGTAACTACTTCTGTAAGCAGGCTACAGGAGGGAAGCAAAACTGTATATTCCCAGATATTTACATCCCTTCACTCAAAACCTTGGAGTGAAACGGGGCGGGGGGGGGGGGTGCGGGGCGGGGGGGAGACAAGAAAAGAAAAGAAAGATTTTTTTTTTCCGCAAGCATTTCAGTCCGAAACGCCGGTTCAGGCCTTTGGCAGTCCCCTGCGCTGCCTTGCTTCCATGATTGTTGAATAACATGTTATTATACGTGGGGGGAAGAATAGTTCTTTTGTTGGCTGCATTACATTTTGTGGTGAAATTGGAGAAAACAAATCATTAAGGAAGTCTATTTTGGTTCAAGACATTACACACTTATGACGACTCCGCGCTTTCCCCCTGCCAAGTGGAGAGCAAATGCAGGCCCATCTGGAGTGGGGCAGGAAGCCGTGTTCTAGATGGCAATCGCGGGCACGGGGTGCTCGGCCTGCACGTGAGCGTGTGCAGACGCAGCCCGTGGGGCCCCCGGGCCCTGCCCAGCCGCTCCCCGAGAGCTCTCGTGCGCCTGGCTTTCTCGAGGTGCCCCCGTGTGGGAGGAACACTGGCAGTGCCCAGCCCCCGGCACCGACCTGCACTCTGTCCCGCCGCCCCCCCCCCTCCCCGTCAGCATGTGCCCACGGCACGGTGCGTCGAGGGGATGGGAAGCCCAGGGCTGACTTGGAGAAGCTGCTCTCGCTGCCGTGTCTCTGGGAACCAGTTAAGGAACAGGCCGGGGGCCCAGAGCAATAGGACGGCGGGGAGGGCACTTGGCTTGCACATGGCCAGGCCAGGTTTGAGCCCCAGCATCCACCCATGTGGTCCCCCAGCACCGCCAGGGGTAATTCCTGAGTGCAGAGCCAGGAGCAACCCCTGAGCATCACGCAAAAAGAAAGAAAGAAAGAAAGAAAGAAAGAAAGAAAGAAAGAAAGAAAGAAAGAAAGAAAGAAAGAAAGAAAGAAAGAAAGAAAGAAAGAAAGAAGAAAGAAAGAAAGAAAGAAAGAAAGAAAGAAAGAAAGAAAGAAAGAAAGAAAGAAAGAAAGAAAGAAAGAGAAAGAAAGGAAGGGAAGAAAGAGAGAGAGAAAGAAAGAAAGAGAGAGAGAAAGAAAGGAAGGGAAAGAAAGAGAGAGAGAAAGAAAGGAAGGGAAAGAAAGAGAGAGAGAGAGAAAGAAAGAAAGAAAGAAAGAAAGAAAGAAAGAAAGAAAGAAAGAAAGAAAGAAAGAAAGAAAGAAAGAAAGAAGGAAAGAAAGAAGGAAAGGAAGAAAGAGGCCTGTCACGGTGCCCCCCCCCCCACCCCGCCGGGGGTACGAGCAGCTGCCCGTACAGTCTGTGGCCTGTGTTTCATGGGACCACCTCGAGGTAGCCTGGAGCTCTGGAGGGAGATGAGCTGGGGAGACGGGGGTCCCGGTGGGGTCTTCAGCAGCTTCAAGAGAAGCTGAGCTGAGCCCTTGCAGCCACCGTCCTCCCCGCAATGTGGTTGGCCAGAGATGTGTGTCTCTGACCAGCCGGCGGCTTCGCGCAATGCACCCTCCCTTCTTTCAGTAAGCGGAAGTGAACCTTCTGAAATAAAATCCCTAAGTTCATTGTCAACGATACGGGGTTCCCCCTCCCCCATTTCCGAATGGGTGTTTTTGGTGGTAGCCTGTTGGACGGGACCCCCAAGGGTGTACGCGTTAATTGGGGCGGGTGGACATCATTTCCTCGGGACTGTCCAGTGCTGGTCATCCAGGCCCTAGGCCCGCGGCCCGTGGCTGTAAGTGGTCGGCCGTGTCTATCGTGGACGGGAGGAAGGCCCCCGACCGCGGCCGGCACGTGGTGCATTCTCGAGAGTGGGCAGTGGAGGGCATGATGGAATGATTGTCCAGTCTCCCGCTCCCTCTGTGCCCCGTCCCCTGTCCCTGCAGTGAGGGTCAGCTGCGGGCCACTCCACAAGACCTGGGGTTCTGGCCGCCTTGCTGCAGGCCCCGTGCAGGCAGAGGGGAGGTCGCTGCCGTCGTGGCCCCAGGACCCTCCGCCCCACTGAAGCTCTTTCTCTTCCTCGCTCCTTCGCACATTCCTCCAGCCTGAGCATTCCGACGGAAGGAATCCGACAAGTCAGACAAAAGGCCGGACGTTCCATGGAAGGTGGGAAAACAGGGCAAAGGACCATCCAAAACATCAGACCGACGGAGAGCGCTTGTCTTGGCCGCTTACCGCTCACGTTCTGTGTCATCTAGACATTTTTTTAGAAAGGAAAGGGAAAGACAGACATGGAAAGACTCTTTTTTTTTTTTTTTGCCCCAAGTGAGTGGAATGGGCGACGTTTAGCCTCTCCCTGGGGCAGACTTACCTCTTCTTGTAATAGAATATATTCAGAGGCACGGGAGCCACACAGGAATATGGCAAGCCAAAACTCAGACTTCTCTCTCTGGGGTTTCCAGGCAACTGATGGACGGTCCCATCACTTCTCTCACCCAGCAGAATGAAAATCCCTCCAGGACGGAGCTGGAGGGTGGGAAGATGGGAGTGGAGGGTGGGAGGGATACCGGGTTCGTTGGTGGTGAAGAATGGACACTGGCGGAGGGATGGGCTCGCGAACATTGTGTGAGGGAAACACAAGCACGAAGTTGGGTAAATGTGTAACCGTACCCTCATGGTGACTCACTTATTAAAAAATAAATAAAGAAGAATAAAAAATAAAAAAAGAAAATCCCTCCAGCCCTCCAGGAGCTGTGACCCGGCCCGGCTACCCTGGCGTGTGTCATTGATGCGATGTGGATTGTGGGAAACCTTAAGAGCAAAAATAAAGGCATCTGGGGCCAGAGAGGTAGCTCAGAGGTTAGGGTTGCACCGTGCACACAGCCAGCCTGTGTCAGGCCCTGGCACTCTACAGGGCGCCCCAAGGACTTCCAGGAGTTACTCCTGGGCCCAGAACCAGGGGTAAGGCCTGAGCACAGCCAGTTACGGCACACACATGCACACATGTACACTCACAGACACATACAGACACACAAGTGTGCACACACATTTTTTTTTCTACCATAGTATTTCCCCTCCCCCCAAATAAAGCACTTTCTAATATTTTCCGTGTAAACATATCACTCGTTTCATGCACAGTTATGGTGTTAATGGGGGAGGGGGCGTTGTCTGTAGCGGGGCCTGCTCCGAAAACTTGCCCCATCCTCAGGTGATCTACCAGGTTTCACAATGGCATGACTTCTCTTTCACTGCGGGCGAACATGCACTGGAACCCTGCGGAGCGTTCCGACAGAGCAGAGCCCTGACTGTGTAGGAGGAAGGCGTGTTCGGGAGGGAGGGAGGGAGGGCGTCTGACAGGATCCACCTCACCCGCAACAGGGGATTTCCTACCATGGCCCTGGGTAGCTTCAGGTGGGCCTGATTGCAGGCCTCAAACTGTGACCTGTGTCCCCACTCTGATTGCATGCGTCGTTCTTTAGCTTTGGGCTCTAGCTCCCGTCAACAAAAGACACAACTCTTCATACTGTTGGCGTGATTATTTTTATTATTATTATTATTAGAGACTGAAATAGGAAAGTTTGCAGAATCATAAGGCGAATGTTGGGAGTTTCAGTGGTACTTCTCTAGACTGGGCCAGGGCCGGGGTTTTAGAAAGCTGACTAGCTCCTTCTAAGTCGTGTCTGAATGTACGCGCACACACGCCTTCGGTCAGAGCGTCTGCGTGGGTGGGAAATTGTGTGGACAGTCTTGGTTACTTGTGTGTGTAGGGTTTATTTTTTGGGGGGGGCACAGTTGGATACACCCCACGGTGATCCTCAGAGGCTACTCCTGGCTCTGTGCTCATGAGAGACCCTGCCTGTGTCCAGGGGACCCTATCTAAGTGGTGCTGGGGGTCAATGGTGTGAATTTTTTTTTTTTTAATCAAAGCACTGTGAGTTACAAAGTTACTCAGGGTTGAGTTTGAGAGTTACAATGTTGCAGCAAGGCCCGGCTTCCGGCAGCCAGGCCTCCTAGGGTCCTCACCAGCCAGCCCCCTCGCTAGGTTCGTGTGCTCCAAGTTTGCTGTGAATTATTTTGTTTAACCTGAAAGCACCGTGCCTGCAAATTAAATCTGCTCATCTTCTACTGAAGTTCCTCAGAACGATGCCGTTACGTGGCTCTCTCCTCCCGTTCACTGTTGCGTTGTTTCAGTCTTCATAATATCCCACATATGTTTAAATTGCTCTTTCGCTTCCTCTGACACATGAACAAGCTGACAAAATGCATCTTGGGTGGTCCCGCAGTGTTCCAAGGCAGCTGCACACCCTCCCCTCTGGGTACCCTTATCTGGGGTATTAACGTTGAAAACATTATGAGACTTTTCATAATGTTCCAGTACTCTTTCTGGTCCCAAAATGCGCGCTTATTTGAGAGGGGGGAGGGGAGGGGGCCAAGGGCAGGGAGGGTGCTCCCTCCCGTCTTCCAAAACTGGAACGCTTTGTCCAAGGGTTCTAGGGGGGACAGGGGACCAGCTGCGACCCCCCTGGGTGGATGGGAAATTGTGTGAGCAATCGTGTGTGTGTGTGTGTGTGTGTGTGTGTGTGTGTGTTGGGGGGAAGTGGTTGAACACACCCCATGGTGGTCCTCGGGACTGCTCCTGGCTCTGTGCTCATGAGTGACCTCGGCTGTGTCCCGGGGGCCATATGGGGCACTGGGGATCGAACTGGGCTTGGCTGCGTGCAAGGCGCCTTCCTCCCCGCGCTGTTTCTCGGCCCCTTTGTCACCAGACCCCGCTGGGACGAGGAGGGACACGCCAACAGGAGCTCGGACCACACGGCTCGGGTCCCGGGGTGGGGGTGGGGGGGGCTCCCGGAGCATCCTTTCAGACAGAAAGTGGCTCCCGGCCAGCAGGGAGGCCCGAGGGCCCGTCCCCACGGGGCGTCCGTGGAGGGGTCTGCTCCGGAGGCCGGGGTTCGCGCTGTCCCGTCTCTTCTCACCTCCCGTGGGAAGACGGCCAGGGTGAGTGTCCGACCGTGCGTGGACTTGGCCTGTGCTCGGGAAACGGTCCTTCTGCCCCTTCCCGAGCCCCCCGGGAAGCAGGGCGAGGGGTTCGGGGCTCGGGGTCTCCGGGCAAAGCCCTCCGGCTGCCGTCTCCATCTCAACCCCCCCCCTTCCTCAGCCGTCCCCGGCGGGCGCGCACGGTGTCCCCACGGCCCCTCTGTGGATTGCCCCTGCCCCCTGTCTCTGGGACGTGCCGTCCAGCGTCCTGACCACCAGGGAACCCCACCAGCCTCCTTGCTTGCTTTTTCCCCTGACGTTCGCAGCAGGTGTTTTCCCTGCAACCTCCGGGCCGGGCCGGACCCTCTCCTGATCCCCGGGTCACACGCCTCCTTGGTCTCGGGGCTCAGTTTCCCCGCTCAAGGTCCTGGACACAAGCCTGAGCCCCGGGGACCTGACCGCCTCCCCGCCAGGGCCCAGGCCCAGCTGTGCTTGAACTCGGACCCTGCCGCGGCCTCCCCTGCGGTGACTTCGTTCCCACCCCGTCAGGAGGGGTCGGCCACGCAGTGGGTCTGGCCCGGGAGCTGCCCGGGGACGGGGCTTGAGCACTCGTCTGAGAGTCCCCCTTCCCTTCAGAAGCCGTGACGTGGGGGGGCCGTCGAGACGGGGCCGTGGGGCAGGTTCCAACCCCAGAGCCACACAGCGTCCCCCAGCCCCTCAGGGCGCCCTCCGACCCCCTGCCGCTGACCCCAAGGCCAGCAGAGCCCCGCGGCTGCCTGTCCCGCCTGCCCGCCCCCTCCCACCCCCCCCCCCGCTCCTCCTCTCTCTCCTGCCTCCCGCCCGCACCCGGGAAGGCTCCGTCCCCGAAGGTGGCCTGCGCCCACCCCACGGACGGCCAGGGCCGGGGCTGGCAGCTCAAGGCGTGCGGGTGCGACGGCTGCTGGCGTGTCACCAGCTCTCGCTCTGCTCCGCGCCCCGAGCGGCTCAGCCGGCAGGGTCGGGTCGAGGATTGGCGCCCGTGGCCGCTGCTCGGACACATCTGCCAGGAGGGGGACGAAGCTCGTCACCAGGGGCTCCCGGGGTAGCTCCGAGCCCTCAGCAAGTCACCCTCCGCCGTCCGCTCTCTGCTCACTCACGCTCTGCTCCTCTCTCCCTCTTTCGCTGTCCCTCTCTCCCTCTTCTTCACTCTCTCCCTCTCTGTCCCTCTCTCTGTCCCTCTGCCTCTCTCTCTCCTTCTCTCTCTCCCTCTTCCTCTCTCTCCCTCTCCCTCTGTCTCTCTGTCTCTCTGTCTCTCTCTATCTCCCTTTCTTCCTCTCCCTCTGACTCCCTCTCCCACTCTTCCTCATCTTCTTCCTCTCTCCCTCCCTCTTCCTCTTCCTCCGTCCCTCTCTCTTTTCCTCTTTCTCCCTATCCCTCTGTCCCTCTTTTTCTTTCTCCCTCTCCCTCTCTCTGTCTCTCTGTCTCTGTCTCTGTGTCCCTCCCTCCCTCCCTCCCTCTCTCCACGTCCTCCCTCACCCCGTGCCCTCGCCCTTCATGGCCGGGAAGGCTGACTAGAACCTCAGGGTTCCAGGTCGCCTCTGCTCCGCCCTCTGGAGCCCCCGAGCGGGCTCGCTGACTCGGCATCCTGAGAGCCCTTCCGCCTCCCGTCCTCCTCCTCCTCCTCCTCCTCCTCCTCCTCCTCCTCCTCCTCCTCCTCCTCCTCCTCCCGGGGCTGGTCCAGGTCTCTCCTCCGGACTCTGGATTCTTTCCCCGCGCCCTCCGCTTGGTCACTGGCACTTTAATTTACACATTGGCCTGGCTGGTTCCTGTTACTCGGCCTACAAATCTGTCCCATGTCATCCCCCTTTGAGTAATTTATAACCCCCATAAAATGCCACGCAGAGGCCCCATTTTTACGTTCTTGAGTAATGGCGAGAAGGAAAGGCCCGGGGAATCAGAAATCGAATGAGTCATAGATTATTTTGTTATTTATGACCAGAGAGTGGTCATTGACAATATTTGGCAATTTTACAGCCATGAAGCTAAGCTATTGTGCCTTCGAATGTAATTTATGAAGCAAATAAAACTCCCTGGGAATGGGCCCTCCTCACGCCGGGTGCCACGTGAGCCGGCAGGTACAGCTGTGGCGTTTCATACCAACGCACCGGGCTCGGATGTCTGGACACTAATATTTTACACTTACTTCATGGCCTTATTTGCTCAGTCGCCTTTATACTCTTGACTGGATTCTGACCAACCATCTTGGTGGAAAGAGCCGTCGGCTCCAAGCCGCGCAGGGAGGGAGAGGAGGCTGGGGGAGAAGAGGCTCATGTCGAGAGGCCGTAAATCCCTACGGGAGATAGGACACTTCATAAATTCGACAGATGGGCTGCGGGGGGCCTGCCGCTGTCTCCTTGGCTGGGAGCAAGACCCAGAGCCCGAGACTTGATGGAGCGTGTTCGAGGAATTCAGAGGAATACTGTGACTGCTTGTGTCTCTGGACATACACACACACTCACACTCACACATAGACTCACACACACTCACACTCACACACATACACACCCACACACACTCACACACAGACACACTCACACACATATACACTCCCATACACACACTCACACACACTCACACATATACACTCCCATACACACACTCTCACACACACACCACACCACATATATACTCCCATACACACACTCTCACACACACTCAAACACATACACACTCAACACACACATACACTCACACATACACACTCCATACACACTCACACTCACACACAACACTCACATACACACATTCACACACACACTCAACACACACATACACTCACACATACACACTCACACATACACACTCCCATTCACACACTCTCACACACATACACTCACATACACACTCACACCCTCACACACTCAACACACACATACACTCTCACATTCACACACATTCACACACTCGTGCATGCATGCACACACTCACATGCTCACACCATCACACAAACACTCGCACGCAGACACTTGCACGCACAGACACACTCGTCCCTGACACACCCGTGGGGTCTGTGCACTAAGGCGGGCGTGTGGGACAGAACTGTCCCCGCTGCATCCTCGGTCCTGCGGGGGGCCGGGGCGGGGGGGGGGGGGCGGGGCGTCGCGTCACTGGTAAGCCATGCAGGGGGTTCTGGCCGTCCGAGCTTCTCCGCGCTTGGGGAAGAGGCAGGTGCTGCGGGCGTTCTTGGGGGGCCAAACCGCCCTCCCCTCAGACGGGCGCCGGCACCTCCCTTCTGTGAGCTGAGGCTGCTTCCTCCCGGGACTGCTGGCAGGCGGGTGAGTGGCTGACCGAGGGGGCAGCTGCGGTGGCCCTGCGGGTGGGCGCGCCCTCCAAAAGCCGGGTCCAAAGGCTCCTGCTCCAGGGACCCCCCGGGCGTCCCGCGAGTGGGGGAGCGGCTGTGCGCCCTGCCCGGGGCCTCGCTGCCCGGGGCCGGTCTCTGCGCCTGACCCTGGCCGTGGCCTCTCGCTCTGCACGCCGGGGAGGGGGCGGGGGTGTTTGCTCCACGCGGCCAGCAGCAGGCGCTGAGAAGGAAGCCAGGGCTCCGTGACCTTGAGGGTGCCCTCGAACCCGCCTCACCCTGACACTTCCCAGTGCTCTCTCCCACCTCTCCCATGTATTCAAAAATAAAATAGGATTTGTTTCACTGCCGTGTGCACGTGACTCGGACCACGCAGGTTCTGGGGGGAGGGGCGGGCATGCTTGAAGGAAGGCGCGTGGCCTGTCGGGGCTGGTTTGGTCCTTCTCAGGACCGTGGTGGGCCTCGATCAGCAAGTCACACGGCTTCCCCTTGCTAGTCCGCAGTGCGTGGTGGCGTCTCGGGGTTTGTCTCGTGCAGGTTTGTCTCCAGACTGTGAGGTGCCTTTTCATGGAATTGTCCCTTCAAGCCACTTTTAACTGTCGTCAGGCCAGATTTATCTTTTTTTCTTATGAAGGGCTTGTGATGGACACTATGGGGGCTATTCCTGGAGAAAGGAACACTTATTTCCATGGCCATAGAGATATTTCTGATTTTCCAAGAAGCTTTCTAGTTCCAGCTTTAATATTTAGATCCGTATTCCGCCAAAAATGGGTCTTGTCTATGGTGTGAGGTAAAGGGTAAGGACCAAGGATTCATTTTTCTAACATGTAGATAACCCCTCGCTCTCGATCTTTAGTGAATTGGAAGGGGGGGAAACGCTTTATTTCTTCCATTGAGTTGCTTTGCCACCTTTTAAGTTGTTTGACTTTATTGTTTTGGGTTTTAAAAATTACAATAGGGGGCTGGAGCCGGGAGGGCGATTGCCTTGCATGCGGCCAACCCAGGTTCGATTCCCAGCATCCCATATGGTCCCCCGAGCACTGTCAGGAGTAATTCCTGAGTGCAGAGCCAGGAGTAATCCCTGTGCATTGCCAGGTGTGACCCAAAAAGCAAAATAAATAAATAAATAAAATGAAAATTACAATAGTTGGTGCTTGTGGGGTCTGGGTTGTTGGAGCTGCCCTTGGGAGCTTCCGGCTGGTTCTCGGGGACCACGGGAGGCCAGAGGGCAGTCTCGGGACTTTCCAGCGGGCAAAGCACACCCACCTTTGAGCTCCTGTCCCAGTAGCTGCATCCTAAAACTTCCATCTTTCATCATTAAACTCCGCCAGTGAATTTCAGCTGAAACGCATGGTGTGATCAGACGTGATTCTGCCCCAAGCTTTGCCGTCGGTGGCAGCGCGGAGGGGGTGGCACGGCCAAGTGGGGACTCCGTGGGTCCGAGCACGCGTCCCCGTGGCCTCGCCCCTCCCTCTCCTCAGGGAGTTCTTAGGACAGACCCCGAAACCAAAGCGGCCGGGAACCTTAATGGCAGGCGCCGGCTCTCACCGGGACTGACGGGGGCCCTGGGGTCTCCGGAGGCCTCGGTATCTCCTGCCCTAGGGGTCGTCACTAAGCCCGGCCCGCCGGCAGAGGCGCAGCTCAGGGACCGGGGTCCTCACTGGGGGAGGCTTTGCCGATTGGCCAGCTCAGACCGAGGATGGCTGCACCTGATGCCCCAGCGCTGCCCTATGCTGCCTCCCCCTCCTCCCTCTCCTCCTCCTCTCCTGCTCTCCTGCTCCTCCTCTCCTGCTCCTCCCCTCCTCCTCCTCCTCCTCCTTCTCTTCCTCCTCCTCCTCTCCTGCTCCTCCACCTGCTCCTCCCCCTCCTCCTCCTCCTGCTCCTCCTCCTGCTCCTCCTCCTCCCCCTCCTCCTCCTCCTCCTCCTCCTGCTCCTCCCCCTCCTCCTCCTGCTCCTCCTTCTCCTCCTCCTCCTCCTGCTCCTCCCCCTCCTCCTCCTGCTCCTCCTTCTCCTCCTCCTCCTCCTTTTTCTCTTCCTCCTCCTCCTCTTCCTCCTCCTCCTCCTCCTCCTCCTCTTCCTCCTCCTCCTCCTCCTCCTCCTCCTGCTCCTCCTCCTCCTTCTCCTCCTTCTCCTCCTCCTCCTTCTCCTCCTCCTCCTTCTCCTCCTCCTTCTCCTCTTCCTTCTCCTCCTCTTCCTCCCCCTCCTCTTCTTCCTCCTCCTCCCCCTCCTCTCTTCCTCTCCCCCTCCCCTTTCCCCTCCCTTTTCCTCTTTCCCTTCCTCTTCTCCTTGTCCTCCTTCTTCTTCCTCTTTCTCCCCCTTCTTCCTTTTCTGTTCCAGGGCCACATTCCCTGGTAGTCCCCAACACTTTGCCCAGAGGCTGCTCCTGGCGGTGCTCGGGGGCCCACGCGTGCCTGGGGTCCAGGCCGTCCCCTTCCATGGTAAGCAGAGAGTGTTCCCACCCCCCCCCACCGCCACACACACACACACACACACACACACACACACGGGCGCCCTTTCTGACCAAGGTGCCACACGAACTGAAATCCCGAGGATTCTGCCTCTGACCCCGACGCTAACTCCGTGATCTTCCAGCCGTGGGTTTTATTTCATCAAGAAGCTCAGATTGACGATTCTGGTGATGGCTTCCCGCGTACATCCTGCCAACATCGCCCTCCCTCCCCGTGCCCACCGCCCTCCACGTGGCCCGGCCGTCCCTCCCACCCAGCCCCTCCCCGGCTCAGTTCTGTGGACCAAGTCTCCTCTGTTCTGTTGCCTTTCGCTTTTGCTTGCTCTATATTCTTTTTTTTTTTTCTTTCTGGGTAATACCTGGCGATGCACAGGGGTTACTCGTGGCTCCGCACTCAGGAATTACTCCTGGCGGTGCTTGGGAGACCCTGTGGGATACCTGGGATCGAACCCGGGTCGGCTACATGCAAGGCAAACGCCCTCCCCGCTGTGCTATAGCTCAGCCCAGTTGCTCCATCTTCCTCAGGAGGCTTTCAGAAGCACATGCTGGGGCCTGTTTTTTTTTTTTTCCTGAGGGGAGCAGGCTTGTCTCTGCTCCTCGCATGGAATTTTCGTGGAAGGGGCCAGCGTGGACGTGCTGCAGGGCAAGTTATCTGGAGACACGACTCAGCTCAAACCACAGTGAAATCTCTCTGCATCTTTCTGCATCAGCCTCTTGCTGAAACCGCAGAGACCAGCGGCCCCAGACCAGGGAACTGGAGAGTGAAGAATCTAAATGCCCAGAGCCAGAGCTTCCTCCAGCTAGTTTTACCTCAGGATTCCTCCCCCTGTCGCTGTCACTGCCACTGTCACTGTCATCCCGTTGCTCATCGATTTGCTCAAGCGGGCACCAGTAACATCTCCATTGTGAGACTTGCTGTTACTGATTTTGGCATATCGAATATGCCACGGGGAGCTTGCCAGGCTCTGCCGTGCGGGCGGGATACTCTCGGTAGCCTGCCGGGCTCTTAAAAATCGTTTTCTAAAACTGTGTCCTTTGATTGCAGTTTAGGTGACAGGGCCCCACTCTGGTGTTGGCGTTGCTGGTTTTGTTCCCGCAAAGTGCCTCAGAGCCCGTACCCAAGGCTCGAGGTCATCTCTGAGGCTCTCCGTGTCTGCGTGTCTATCTGGGTCTTAGCTGGTCACGTTGACCGTGTTCATTTTTAAGAAATCTGCGTTCTTCTGAAATAACAGGACGGCGCCGCGGTTTTACTAAGAGCCCTATCCTTTTCCAAAACGAGCCCCCCAAGAAGCTAGCAAAGAGAGGAAACGTTCAGTATTTAAAAGAAATCATATTAATATCTGAATCAATGGGGGAACTGGATGCTTTTCTCCGCTGAAGAGCTGTCTTGCAACATGGCACATCAGGTGTTTTCTAGAGAAATCTTTGTGACCGAAATAGCATGAGGATGATACAAGCACAGGTCTCTGTAGAGTCAGAAAATCAGCGTTGCTGTGGACGCCGGTGAAGGGATTGATGTGGAACATTGGGCATCTGAAACTCAGTAACAAGTTACTTTTTTTTTAATTAGAAAGCTACTGCTTTCTAATTCATGGTAATTCCATTTTTTTTCCCCTCAAAACAACTTCAGTTTTCATTTGCAACCACAAGTAACATAAAACACAGATCAAGTCAAAGTTTACTTCACATAAAGTTTAATCAATCAAGTTAATGAAAATATCAAAAATGCTGCATTGACATGAGCGCAGATACTTAATTTTTGTTGTAAATAATACAGCATATTATTTTCTTGTAAATAATACAGCGTTCAGTGGTTCCATTACTGACAAGCTATGCTGCAGAAAGAGCAGTTGCCTTGAATCTTAACTCATCTGGGTCACGTCCCATAAGCTTCTGGAAACTTCTATGGCATCCTCCAATAGCGTGTCATCACTGGTCCCGCCGTGGTTTATCGGAAACGGTTTCTGGCCATCTAATTCACAGAGGCGCCCCTCTACATGAACGCATGCAATAAAATGAAGGTCTACTTCTTCATCCCTGCTGGGTGCCTCAGTTTGACTTGTCTCATGAGTCACTCGTACAGCGCCTTCGTTCTCCAGGTCTCTGGCTGGCTCCTTAGGGCTCACTGACAGAGTCTTCCAGGAACGTTTTCAAGGTTGACTGGTCCCGATTCAAAGTGCGTCTTGCCTCTATTGTTGGTGATCGCGTGGGTCAAGCCCGTGGCCCCACAGGCCCTGCGGACTGTCTGCTTCAGGCAGTCACTGAGAACGTGACATCCTGGCCCTGAGACTTTATTATTACTTTCTTCTTCTTCTGTCCTGAACACTTTGTAATTTTCTGCAGGGGGGGAAGAGCAGCACACACACCGCACACACAGCTCGTGCACACACAGCGGCACGGAAACATCGACAAGCTGCCAGATCGGCTGCAGACCAAACTGCTTGGGAAAACTTAGTTACTCTCTGCTTGGTGTTCTGGGGTCACGCCCAGTGACACTTTTGGGGGGCGGGCCGTGCCGTGCAGTGTGAACTGGAGCCCCTCGAGTTCTCTTCCCGGCACCCTCTTCACAGTAGCCACGGGGATTCCATGCCTGCTGCGCCAAAGCCATTCCTGGTTGGTGACCTCGGGCTTGGCCTCCGGCGACAGCCGGCAGTGACCCTCCATGGCCGATGGTCCCGGCCGCTGTCCAGCTCTGTCAGCCACACCCCATGCTGATTCAATCTAAAAAAAATATTTTTGGGGGCTGGAGAGATAGCACAGCGGGTAGGGCGTTTGCCTTGCACGCGGCCGACCCGGGTTCGAATCCCAGCATCCCATATGGTCCCCCTGAGCACCGCCAGGGGTAATTCCTGAGTGCATGAGCCAGGAATGACCCCTGTGCATTGCCGGGTGTGACCCAAAAAGCAAAAATAAATAAATAAATAAATAAAATAAAAAAAATAAAAAAAATATTTTTTTTCAATCAAAAGAAAAGATGGACCAGAGAGATAGCACAATGGGTAGCGCGCTTGCCTTGCACGTGGCTGAGCTGGGCCGATCACCAGCGTTCCATGTGGTCCCTTAAGCCCAGTCAGGAGTGCTCTCCAAGCACAGAGCCAGGAGTAATCCGTGAGCATCACCAGAGGTGACCCCAAAACCTAATAAATAATGAAAGAAAGAATAAAGAAAAATAAAAGAAAAGAAAATAAATACCTTTGCCCTTGAAGTCACGTGAAAGGGTGTCGGGAACTCCTGGGGGCCGGAACACACTTTGAGAATCGCGGCCCTCTCTCTGCCCCGCGTCCCTGCGGGCCAACTCCCGGTGGCCCTGTGAAATGGCACCCCTGGGGACGCTCCCCGAAGCGAGGTTTTGTTTGCGCTCCAAGGTCTCAGCCCTCGCTAGAGAGCAAATCCCGTGCCTTGAAGTGACAGGCGTGAGGAGCAGCAGAAGGACTTGGTGCCCCCTCGTCTGGCGCTGCTTGGCGAGACCAGACAACAGCACCCTATCGGAGAACTCAGCTCACGAGCACCCGCCGGGACAGCAGCGTCCCTGGGGCCGGGCCAGCGCAGGGAGGGGGCGCTCGTGTTGCGGGCGGCTGGGCCTGGTTGGGACTCCTGGCGCCACGTAGGGTCCCCCCAGCACCGCCAGGCGTGGCCCCCAAACAGTAGAAGAGCAAAGGGGACGGGCGGGGGCGGGCCTGGAGGTAGAGCCGCACCCGCTGGGACACGCGAGGACCATCGTGGCGGGCGGGAGGGTTGTCCTGCTGGGCCGTGGGGTGACCCCGGGCTCCCCCTCTGAGACACAAAGCCACTCCAGCCCCTTCTCTCCAACGGAAGCTCTGTTCCCACGGGCGCCCGCGGGACCCCACGCCCCTTCCCGGTGGTCCCGCAGAGGCCATGCCCGCCGGGGAGCCTCGAGAGTGACGTCTTCACTCCAGCTGCACGGGAGCAACGGGGTCAGGCTCTTAGGGACGACGCAGGGGCGAGTCGGCCAGCTCTGCCCCGGAAGGGCCGTTGGTGAGGGTGAGGGGTGGGATCGGCGAGGCAGGCGCTCCCTGGGGCTGCTGCCGCCTCCCGGCTTCAGCGCCTGTGGAGGAAGTGGAGGTGTCGAGCCGTCCGGGGCCGACGTGGCCGCGGGGCTTCACAGGGCAGCTCTTTCCACAGAGCCCGGACTCGGTAGAGAGAAAGCTGCGTGGCAGTGACGTCGCCCTGGAGAACACAGGGACTGGGGTCTGAGGCAGCCTCAGAGAGGGCTGAGGGAACTTCAGTCAGGGGGCGTCATTGTGGCCCCAGGGGCATCTGGTCCCACGGGCACCTTGGCCCCAGGGATACCCGTGACCCAATGGGCATCCATGACCCCCAGTACCCCCATGACCCAAAGGGCATTTGTGACCCCCAATACCCCCATGATCCAATGGGCATCCATGACTCCAGGATATTCATGACCCAATGGGCATATGTGACCCCCAGTACACCCATGACCCAAAGGGCATTTGTGACCCCCAATACCCCCATGACCCAAAGGGCATTTGTGACCCCCAATACCCCCATTACCCAATGGGCATATATGACCCCAAGGATACCCATGACCCAATGGGCATATGTGACCCCAAGGATACTCATGACCCAATGGGCATTCATGACCCCCAATACACCCATGACCCAAAGGACATTTGTGACCCCCAATATACCCTTGACCCAATGGGCATCCATGACCCCCAATACACCTATGACCCAATGGGCATCCATGACCCCAGGATACCCATGACCCAATGGGCATATGTGACCTCAAGGATACCCATGACCCAATGGGCATATGTGATCCCAAGGATACTCATGACCCAATGGGCATCCATGACCCCAGGATATTCATGACCCAATGGGCATATGTGACCCCACGGATACCCATGACCCAATGGACATATGTGACCCCAAGGATACTCATGACCCAATGGGCATCCATGACCCCCAATACACCCATGACCCAATGGGCATCCATGACCCTAAGAATACCCATCACCCAATGGGCATTCATGACCCCAGCGATACCCGTGACCCGATGGGCATCTGTGACTTAACAAGCAGCCTTGATCCCAAGGGCATCCCTGGTGCCGTGGACTCTATTGTGGGTTGGGCCTGAGGGGAAGGTGTGGACTTCTCGGGGCTTCTACCCCACGTTTGTCTGGGCAGGGTGAGCCCCACCAAGTAGCCCGCCGGCACTGGGCCGCGAGTGAAGCATTTCAGATTCTTCCTGCTTCCCCGGAGAAGTGGACGCTGTTCCCCGAGGCAGCCCCACACACGTCCAGGAGCCGCCGGGGCAGAGAGACCGGCTGGCTCAGGCGTCCGCCTCGTCCTCATGCTCCGTGTGTGTGTGTGTGTGTGTGTGTGTGTGTGTGTGTGTGTGTGTGTTGGGGTGGGGAGTCCAGTTTGGGATGTCCACCTGTCCAGGGACCCCTGTGCCGGTCAGCACCATCCACCAACCCTGCACTGACCGTCAGAGACACCTGTGAGCCGAGAGCCTCCCACAGGGCCCGTCCCCTCTCCCGATCCCCACACAGGGCCCCCTCGAGACCCGCCCTCGCCTCCACACGCCCATTACCTCCCTCACCTCATTTCCCCTCCGCGTAACCCAATACTCTCAGCAACTGGAGGCCCGCACAGCCTCGTTAACTTAAAAGTTTGCCTGCAGATTTATGAACCCCGAAGAGTTAAACGGGGTGACGGGCCCGCACCCTCAGGTATTTCTTTAATTACTGCCCCGGCCTCTCTGGGGCCTCGTAACAGCGTTCCGCGTGAGTTTATAATAAATTCTCTATTTTATTTATTTGTGTATTGATGCCCTGGTGTGTTTCTCCGTTTCCTGGGGAGGGCGGGGAATCGGGCCTTTGCGTTTCTCCGTCTCTGGCTGTAAATTGTAGCTGCGGCCTCCGTGAGACCGTGCTCGCACAGTAAAAGCCCCAGGCCGGGTCCCTGCGAGAGATTAAACTGTAATTAAACCGCACTCTGAGTAGGGAGGGATGGAAGGGGGAAAAAAAAAGAGGGGAAGGAGTTGTGGTCGGGGGGAGGCAGAGAGACCCGTCCTCCGATTCTGCTCCCTTGCCTCGACTGCAAAGCCCCCCTCGAGCCTGCCCTGTCCCCACCCCCCCAGTCCTGGCCTTTGGAATAATTGCAGCAGGCGGGCCCCAAGTCGGCAGTGACCGACGGGGAAGCAGGAGGAGCGTTCTTCAGACGTCCAGTGCCGGCGAGATTGGCCATAACCCTCATGAGTGATGCTGCCCGCGCCGGCCCCGGGCAGAAAGCATTTAACGACGTCTTAATTGAACGTACAGCTACATAATATCCTTTTGTTTAGGCTCAAAGATGGATTCCTCCCTCCCTCCCTCCCTCCCTCCCTCCCCCCCCCCAACGCCTTATCAGCGCCGCTATTAAATGTTGAAGCTGTGCAGATTATCGGGCCGATCAGCACAGCGAGTGCCCGGCCCTTCCAGGGAGCCGCGCGCCCGCCAGCTGAGCCGCCGCGGAAACGCAGGAGCTGGAGAAAGTCGTAATTGGAACAGGCGACTGGTGCAGGGCAGACAGGAAATAAAAGGAAGGCGGCCCTCCAACGGATTAAATTAGATGTTTCAAATTCAGACAGTATCAGGGAAAAGAAGACTTAGGTGGGGGGCGGGGGGGCTGAGGTAACAGTGAGTTCATTCAGCGGGCCCCCCCCCCTCCCCTCGGAACACATGTTTTTGCTGGAATCTCACGCTCGCAGCCCCAGCGGGCTCTGCAGCCTGGGCCCGGCCGAGGAGCAGGACCCCCCGCCCCCCGCCTCGGCCCGCCGGCCCCCCAAGACCCCCATTCCCCCCCCCCAGCAATGCCACACTACCCTCTCCCCGCCCCTTGCTATTCTATTTCCATAAATTAGGCGTGAAATTACGTTGGGCTGAGGATACATGATTTCAGCTGTTTTATAGCTGGAAAGGAAAATCTTTTAGACCCAAAGCAAAAACATTTTTTTCCAAATATACTTCCTGCCTATTAGTTTGAGATATGCCTATTAGGAGAAAATGCTGGTTTGGTAGAAACTTTCCTTGCCCGCCACCCCAACTCCTCCCGCTTGGGACCGAATTCTGTCTTGTCCCTCCACCCGCGGCTGTCGCGAGCACCGGCTGGACACAGGCCCCGGAGGCGTGGGGTCCGGAGGGCAGCTGGGCACCTCGCGTGCTGGGGCCCGGGTTCTGCCCGTTGGGATATTTTCGGGAGAGCGTGTGACTTTCCACCGGGCGTTGCCCATGGAAACGGCGCGAGGGCCTTGTTGACACGGCCCTGACGGGCGCCTCCGTCTCCGCTTTGCTGCTGGAAGAACGGGGTGCTCTGGGGGAGCCCGAAAGCCCCAGGTGGGCCGCACGCCCTGCCCGAGACGGGGCCTTGTCCGGACCTCGGCCTGGCGGATGTGCTGGGACCCCCGCGTCCCTTACACGCCGACGGATGGAGGTGCCGCTGGAGAGGGATGTTCTTTGAAAGTGTTGACGGACTCGAAGCTTAGGGATGACGTGGCGTGGGGGGGGGCTGGGTCTGGCCCGTGGGACCCCACGGGGCGAGGGGGCCCCTCCCAAACCCACCTCCTTCCAGCTGCTCCCGCTCTCCATCTGGGGAAGCCAAGTGAGTCCGGCGTTCCTGCGGCCAGCTCCCCCCCCAACCTCCCCACCCCAGGGCCCCCGGCTTCATAACCCAGAGGCCTCCCGACACGCAGCCCCCCGGGGGAGGGGTGGGGGGGACAGGCCACCTTGGCTTAGGTGTGGTCACCGGGGTTTTGCTTGCTGAACTGAGCCCTGGGAAAATTCCCGTGCAAACATCTGCTTCGTCGGCTTCTCGGGCCCGTGGCGGGGCGGGGGGGCGGGGGAGGGGGCGCAGGGGGGGGGGGCGGGCAGGAAGGGCCTTTGCCTCCCGTGCTCTGGTCTGCATGGAAAATGTTGTGGGTTGCTTCTCCTCCAGCTGGACGGCTTTATATAGCTATAAACCTTTACTGCCGCGGGAAGCGGGAGCTGGTCAGGGAGCCTGGCACTCCGGGGCCTGCCCGCTCGGGGCTCGCCTCGCCGCACCCACCCGGGCCCCCCAGGACCAGCCGCCGCTCACTCCACAACAGCGAACAGACGTCCTTCAGCTTCTCCTCCGGGCCCCCCCCCCGCCCCCCCCCGGCCACGTTGGAATTGCGCGGCCGGCCTCGAAGGCTCCACGCCAGGCTTCGGGTTCCAGGGAGGGGCAGAGGGGAAGGAAGAGGCGCGCCAGGCCCCTGATGCTCACGGGTCCCCCCTTGCAGAGGTCACCTGGTCTCTGGAGCGCCCCCTGCAGGGAGCTCTCTCCCACTCCACACCCAGCATTCCCCCATCTCCCTCTGCTCTGGGAAGCCCTGGGCCATAGGATACATTCTTGATACAATGTATCAAGATATTCTTGATACAAGATATCAAAGGGCTGGAGCGATAGCACAGAGGGTAGGGCGTCCACCTTGCATGCGGCCGACCCGGTTTCGATTCTTCCGTCCCTCTCAGAGAGCCCAGGAAGCTACCAAGAGCATCCCGCCCAAACGACAGAGCCTGGCAAGCTCCCCGTGGAGTATTCAAGATGCCAAAAACAGTCACAACAAGTCTCACAATGGAGACAATACTGTAGCAGTGCTACAGTGCTACAAGGTATCAAGATGCAGTCAGATACTAATGCATCCACTTATTACAACTCTGTGAAGTGGCATTGCACCCCCTCCCCGCCCCCACCAGGGGTTGGGGATGCCAGAAACAGCCCTTGTGGGGAAACCTCTGCCCACACCCCACTTCCAGGGCTTCCCAGCCTCCCGTGCTGGCCCTCTGAGACCAGCGGCTCGAAGGCTCCTGCCCTCGAGGAAAGGAGGGCTCGGTGCTCTGGCCCCCCACCCGTCTCGGGGCCGCCAGGTCACGCCCAGCATCCCAGAACCGGAAGCCCCGTTCCGTGCTTCTCCCACATTCCTTCCAGGGGCCCCTGTTTACTTTGAAAACCAAGTCCAGAGATCTTCTATCCAGAAGGGGCGGGGGCAGGGTCTGTCCGGGCACCGCCAGCTGGGTCGGGCTGAGGTGGAGGTGGGCATGAGGTGGGGGCAGCCCCAGAGCCAGGGAGAGCGAGGTCAGCAGCCGTCCAGCACATCACCGCCCGGTGCTCAGGCCCCCTTCAGTGCTCCCTGCCCGTCCTGAGAGAGAAGCGGCCGCGGCGACCCGTCTCCCACCCCGGGAGGGTCCGGGCCCCTTCACGTGCATCGGGCCCCGTCTCGGGGCGGGGGAGGTGTCGGAACCCAGGGGTGCCTGCGCTTGGCTGCTGGCTTTTTCTTTTTCTTTAAATGATTTTCTACTTATTTTTTACGAAGCCACCAGCGATTTACAAAGTTACTCATCATCGAGGCTCAGACACGCGAGGTTCTCGGTGTCAGCTTCCGCCCACCGTGTCCTCGGGCCCTCCCCATCAGCCCCCGTCCCGAGTCCGCCTCCTTAACAGGCACAGGTTTTCCTTTGGCTGTTGTGGTTTGGGTCTCCTGCTTGCAAGGTAGTTGCTGCTGCGGTTTGCTCAGCCACCGTCTACGCCACCAGCGTTGTTGTTGGTGTTGTTGTTGTTGTTGTTGTTCTTCTTCTTCTTCTTCTTCTTCTTCTTCTTCTTCTTCTTCTTCTTCTTCTGCTTCTTCTTCTTCTTCTTCTTCTTCTTCTTCTTCTTCTTCTTCTTCTTCTTCTGCTTCTTCTTCTTCTGCTTCTGCTTCTTCTTCTGCTGCTGCTTCTTCTTCTTCTCCTTCTCCTTCTTCCTCTTCCTCTTCCTCCTCCTCCTCTTCCTCTTCTTCCTCTTCTTATTCTTCCTCCCCCTCTTCTTCCTCCTATTCCTTCTCCTCCTCATCCTGTTTGTCTAGTCAAAGGTACTGCCACTAAGCTCAGTTGCCTTCTACTTTAAACCCATCAAATGTGTGTGCTCCTCTTGGACTGTGAGGGAAATATACTTTTACAGGTGTATATAAACACACACATCTCAGCCTTTGATAACATGTTAGTGATCTCTTATAGAAGGGCTTAATGGCTCCTGGGTGAAATACAACAGTCACACACTTTCCTCTAAGGAATTTTCAGAGGTTTATTCATAACAAACAATACAAAATAAATTATTTCGGCTCCGCTTTGGGGCAGGGGTTGGGGTTCAGAATGGAAACATCCGAAAATGGTGGTGGGAAGGCGTCATGGTGGTTGGGACTGGTGTTCGAATATTAAATGTGATCAAATATTGTGAACTACTTTATAAAATTTTTTTCAAAAAGGTAACACTGGGAGCTGGAGCAATAGCACAGTGGGGAGGGCATTTGCCTTGCACGCGGCCGACCCGGATTCGATTCCCAGCATCCCATAGGGTCCCCTGAGCACCGCCAGGGGTCATTCCTGAGTGCAGAGGCAGGAATAGCCCCTGAGCATCACTGGTGTGACCCAAAAAACCAAAATAAATAAATAAATAAAGGTAACTCCAGCCCTTAGCCAGGTGTCAGTGGGACCCTCCAGCGTCAAACCAACAGTGGCTCTGACGTGGCTTCCTCCGCTCCGGCCGCGCCCCCCGCCCTCCCCGTCCCTGCCGCTCCAGTCCCCGACAGATTTCTCCTGCCCGCTTCTCCTCGCCTCCCCCACCCGCGTGCCGGGACGAAGGGTCCACGCCAGGGCCACGTGACGCGTCTGCGCTAGAGCGTGGCCAGTTGAGAGGGCCTGCGGCGTGCCCCTCGGCTTGGCGTGGCCGTCCGGTGTGGTCCCTGAGTCCCACGGAGATCTCCTCGCCGGGCGGGGTGGGGGGACACCCGGCGGGAAGGGGAGCTGGGGTCAGCGCGCTGCCCTGCGGAGGCCGTGCCGGTGCCCTCGGGTGCCTGAGACGTGGGCTTCTCCGCGGACCGCGTTGTTCCCGTCCCGCACGGGTGAGGTCCTGGGCCCCTCGTGACTGGAGGAGAGCTTGCTTCTGGTTTCCTGAAGGCCGGAGGACACGGCGAGGCGTCCTCGGGGAGCCCGGGGTCCAGGCCGAGCTCACGGAACCCTCCCCGCCGTTCCCCTCTGCCCCTGCGCCCCCAGGGATCCTGGTACCAGGCCAGAGGTGGGGTCTGCTGCCAAGGAAGGCAGGCCCAGCAGACCCCAGGGTCCTGGTGCGGCCCTGGCCACCCGACGGGGCAGTCGCTCGGAGGCCCGCCGCCCCGCCCCGCCGCACACCCGGAGGAGGAGGGGAGCCTTTGTCCAGAGGCCCCGGGGGACTCCGGGGGACTCAGAGTCGGCTGCCACCGCCCTGGGTTCCGCCTGGTGCCCGCTCCAGCTTCTGGTGCCCGTCCAGCCGCCCACACCAAGGTTTACACAAGACTTGCGGTGGTTGGACAGGTTCTGTCTTACCTGGGAAGGGCCGGGGACGGCCAGGCTCGCCGCTGTCCTCCGCGGTGGTCGCTTCCTCCTCAGAGGGGCCGCTCGGTTCCCGTCGGGGCACAGTGTGGACTGGGCACTTCTCGGTTGCTTTCTGAATCTTCACAGTGCACGTGTGTGTGTGTGTGTGTGTGTGTGTGTGTGTGTGTGTGTGTATGGGGAGGAGGGAGAGAAAGGAGAGAGGGGGGGTGGGAGAGAGGGAGAGAGGGAAAAAGAGAGAGAGGGGGAGGGAGAGGGACGGAGAGAGGGGGAGAGAGGGGGAGAGAGGGGGGAGAGGGAGAGAGGGGGGAGAGGGAGAGAGAGAGGGGGAGAGGGAGAGAGGGGGAGGAGAGGGGAGAGAGAGATTGCTGTTTAATTAGAAATAACTTTCAAGTTGCGTGTAGCCGTGGCTGGCCTCTGCAGTAGGCAGGCCCAGAGAACTTTCTGGAACTGTGGAATGAATGCTTCCCTGCACCCCGGTGCAATTTGAGACCGCAACGAAAACTGGGGAAAATGTGAAAACTGGGACTCTTGACGAGTCTGTGAAGGGATTGCGGGAGGGCGTTCTCCGGGCGCTCTGGAGGGCATATAAAACCAGGAAATAACTGTGACATTCCTCGCGCTAATAGCCCCAGTGAGTCAGACGGCGCTGAGGCAGGAACACGTCCAGCGCCCTGCCTGGCCACAAGCGCGTCCCTGCCACCCTCCCACGCCCGTCCCGGGCGGAGCTGAGTCATGGGGTCACTGGCTGGAGAGGGGTCCCAGAGACGCTGCCAAGGGCGGGGGCAGGGCTCGGCCTCCTCTCCGTGCCCAGGATGGCCCGTGGGGCGCCCTTCCCCTCAGCCCGGGGGCCAGACCTGCCGGTTCTGACCCTAGCGCTGCTGTTCCTTCCCCAGCTGGGCCACGTGGGCCTGGTCTGAGGGTCAGCTGCCTCAGTTTCCTCATGTGTACGGTGAGCAGCGCCATGCAGCTTGGCTCACGGGCATCCAGTGAGGGACGCCACGGCCTGGCTAGGACATGTGTTATTGACTATCTAGGCACCATGTTGTCGACATGTTATTGACATGCGATTGACATGCTATTAACATGCCATTGATGCTCTGGTTTCTCTTCAGATCGTATGAATCTTTCGCCTTTTAACATGCCATTGACATGTTAGGCACATGATCTAAAAACATTGACAGTAGGGTTTCAGACCCATGATGTTCAGGCTCCAGTCCCACCCCTAGGGTCCGAGTCTCTCCCCCCACCCCGTGACCCAGGCCCCCTCCCACGCCCCCACCTCTCCCGTCACAGACACATTTTAAGTTTAATTAGCGTAGTTTGGGCGTGTACGTCCAGGAGAGTCGACACTGGTCATCGGTGTGTGCCGGTCCCGCGTCTCATCCCCGAGGTGAGCCCCAGGCCCCTGACCCCGCCCCTGGGTCACCTCCAGGCCAGCCCTCCCTGCCTCCCCCGCTCTGTGTCTCCCCTTCCCTAACGTTTCTATTCTGTGAGCTGGAGGGTCTGCCCACGTCTGATCCCTTCCGATCCCTAGGCATGTTATGCCACAGACCACAGCTTCATGAGAACATCCAGCATTTCATTCCCCGTCCCTCTGGCGTCACCGAACATGGTGTCCTACAGTCCCATCCCAGTTGGAGGGAAAAGGCTGGATTTCCTCACACCCCGGGTCGTGTCTCTGTCCCACCTTCAGCATCCAGGGGCGTGTCGCTGGGCCCGGGGTGGGTTCCGTGTCTCAGCTGCATAGGAAGCTCGACGGCACACAGGGCTGTCTACACGTCCTTCCAAATGGGTGTCTCTGTGTCTTGTGGGTAGATCCCGAGCCCGTGGGACCCCCGGGCCCATTGGAAGCGCTGTTCTTCCTTCCGGAGTCTTCTCCAGCCTGTTTCCGTCGGGACCCAAACCCGACGACGTTCCCACTAGGCAGGGCACGAGGGTTGCTTTTTCCACCACACGTTGTTTCTGAGACGTCCTGGCCTGTGCCACCGTCACCGCTGGGAGATAGCTCAGAGGTGACCGTTCGTGTTGCTACGTTAGTGAGCAGCTGGTGGTGGTTCCTTTGAGCACTCCCTTGCCTCTGCCTCCCCGTTTCGCAACACCAACAACAACACCCCAGAATAGTCCCCCGGGAGGTAAGTTCAGTCTCAGAAAGTTGGCGTAAGTAGAAAGAAGCCCATTATAATATTCATTGCCTTCGCTAGGGAGGGAAGTCGGATTATTATGGCCATATTCACCTGTGCTTTTATTGTAGCAGCCGTGAAGTGTAAATGCTCTGTTAGCCCAGCAGAAGTCCCATCTAGAGATCTTCTGGTAGGGCAAGCGTGACACCGTTCTCTCCCCTTGCTTAAGCCATTTGAACGAGCACAGTTCTTTCCTCCAGTGAAATTTAATGGAGGGCCAGATCCGACGACCCACATCCGTTCGAAACAGCTCATCTGTGCTGAGTGCGGGGACAGGCAGGCAAGCACTGGAGTCGACTTCAGGATTTTTGCTGAGAATCCAGCAAATTACAGATTTGCTCTTGGAGACGGTCCGTTGAAGCAAGATAGCAAACCGCCAAATTATAATGTCGCTGAGAGAAATCAATGCAGGAGTTGCAAGGGTTCTTCTGGACATAATTTGGAGAGCTATGATTTGAGAAGAGAGTGCCCAAAGGAAATTGTCTAAAACTGCCTCCAACGGGAGGGGATGAAGAGAGAGCTCAAGGAGCTGGGATGCAGGCTTCGCCTGTAGGGGGCCTGAATCTTTCCCCAGCTCCAGTGGTGGGTCCCCTGAGCGTCTCAAAGGTGAGCCCTCCGTCCGAGGAGTAGGCCCGGAGCTCAGCGAGACCCGGACCCCAAGCAAACAAAAGTCCCTCAAGTTCAAAACCCCAAACCTGGCTTGCTCCTTAAGAGCACTGTGGGGGGACTCTCTATAGAATGATCAATTCCCAGACCTCCCCGTGGAACGGCCTTGTCTCAGGCTGCAAAGGGAGAACTGAGAATCGGTTTGAGAAGCACGTCGAGTGATTCAGAATGCCGGTCAGAAAGGACCTCCTACCTCAAGCCAGCAACCTGCCAAGTCACCCAAGGTAGATCCATCTCCCGACTGAAAACCCTGGGGCCTTCTTGGGGTGGCCCAGCAGCCCCCGCCCGCGCCTGACGGCCCTCTGGCATGGAATTTGCCCTGCTCCCAGCCGCACCCGGCCAGCCACCAGCTGCCAAACTGTGCGTGTGCCGCAGCTCCTGGAGCACAGGGCCACAAACGCGGCCACGGGGCACCTCCCAGCTCCACAGCACTGAAGTCCCGTCGGAGCACAGCACACCTGACGCGACTGCTGTTCCCATCGAGACCACCAAGCTCAAGAGTGAGAAGCGTCCAGACGCCTCCGCCAGCACCAGCCAGCTCAGTGACTCCTCAGACAGTAACGTAGACAATGACTTTGTGAGACACGACGACCATCCCAAACCGACTCTCACCGGTCTGTTCCCTAGTGAGTGCATTTTCCATCTTAGTGTGACAAGCGATATGAAGTCAATGCGTGTGTGCCTGCTCAGGGGCAGGCGTAGGGAGGCGATGGGAAACTGGGGGCGTTGGTGGGGGGAGGGTGAAACTGGTGGTGGGATTGGTGGGTTGGAGCATTGACTGTGTGAGACAACTGTGTTGTGAACGACTGTGCAAAGCACGGCGTTATAATAAGAAATATTGTTTCAAAGTTCTGAATTGATCAAAAGGAAGATATAGACACACACACACACTGTCACTGTCATCCCGTTGCTCATCGATTTGTTCAAGCGGGCACCAGTAACGTCTCTCATTGAGAGACTTATTGTTACTGTTTTTGGCATATCCAATACGCAAGGGTAGCTTGCCAGGCTCTGCCGTGCAGGCTTGATACTCTCAGTAGCTTGCCGGGCTCTCTGAGAGGGGCGGAGGAATCGAACTCGGGCCGGCTGCGTGAAAGGCAAACACCCAACCGCTGTGCTATCGCTCCAGCTCCCCCCCACACACACACACACAACCCACCAAAATATTTTCTAACCTGGACCAGCTTGGCATTATTGTTTATTTTTTTAGTCTGAGTTTTTAAAGCACTATCTCGATGGATGGAAAAGGACAAATGTTCTAGTCGTGACTTCCCTCCCCCCACCCCCACACGCACACTGTTTATCATTCCGCGTGAGATAGAACGGCCACACCTCCGGTCCTCTGGAAACCTTGAGGAGGAAAGATGAGGCGGACATCCAGGACCAGCCCTCGGGAGTCGCCAACCGAGGGGATTCTGCTGTGTGTGTCCGCTCACTCACCTATTGACCTGGGACTGAGGTTGCTCCCAGAGCTTGACAGCTGTGAGCAGTGCTGCGGTGAACATGAAGACACACCTGTCTGTTCAGATGAGCGTGTCTGTGTTGTTCAGATCACCGCCTGGATGTGGGTTTGTGGTATCAGAGGGGTTATGTTCCTCGTTCTTGAGGCATCTCTGTGCTGTTTCCTTAGTGACTGTCCCATTTACCTTCCCACCACACCTTGCAAGAATCCTTTCTCCATCCTTGCCAACACTTGTTTCTTGTACTGTTTTTTTTTTTTTTTTGGTAGTAGTCTCTCTCATGAACTAGAGCAATAGCACAGTGGGGAGGGCGTTTGCCTTGCACACAGCAGACCCAGGTTCGATTCTTCCACCCCTCTCGGAGAGCCCGGCAAGCTACCGAGATTATCCTGCCCACACGGCAAAGCCTGGCAGGCTACCCGTGGCATATTCGATATGCCAAAAACAGTAACAAGTCTCACGATGGAGACGTGACTGGTGCCCGCTCGAGCAAATCGATGAACAACGGGACGACAGTGCTACAGTGCTTAGTCTCTCTCACAGATGCAAGGTGATACGCCATTGTGGGTTGAACTTGCATCTCCTAATAATTCATCCTGTGGACATTTCGTGTGCCTCTTGGCCATCTTTAAATCTTCCCTGCAAAAGATACCTGTGCAGGCCATTTTCTCAGCTGGGATGTTTGTTTTCAGTGTTGAGTTCCACAGCCTCTTCGTATATTTGGGGTATCGACCCCTTGTCAGACCTTGGATTTGCAAATCTCTTCTCCCGTCCTGTGGGGTGACCTCTCGCTTGGATAATGGTGTTTTTTCACCAGTGAGAAGCTTTGCTCTTCAGTGCAGTCTCTCTGCTTCCCTCCCCTCTGGAGGCAGGTCCCCTGACACGTCAGGCCCAACGTCGAGCATTCTTCTCGCCGGCTTTCTTCTGTTTGAATCATCGTGTATCTTAGGCATGACTGAGAATTCTTAAAAACAAAACAAAACAAAAACCAAAATCTCTCTCTCTCTCAGGTTCTTTAGCCACATGTTAGAAAACTTTCTATAGAAATACGTTCACTTGGGCCACATAGTATATTTAGGGTCTGACTGGCATCTAAATTGATTTCTTCAATGTGACTTTTCCGTGTCCTTTTCAGAGACATTAGCAGCCTTATCTGTGGCGGGGGATGGGCTCCGGGCGGCGCCCAGGGGTCACTCCCGGCAGCTCTGGGCCTTTGCTCCCTGATCACGCCAGTTTCATCCCTGGAATCACCTGTGATTCCCCAAGCAGCATCTGTGCGATCCCTGAGCCCACGAACATAGAGCCGGGAGAGACCCCCGGACACGCCAGCTGTGACTCCCCCCCCCCCCCGCCCCACAACCCAGCCTACAGGACAGGAAGGAGAAAGTCCGGGTTGTCCCAGACGGAGGAGACTCCTGACCACTCTGGACGTGTTCGAGTGGGAACGTCCACTGCCTCTCCAGGGCTCTGTCTGAGGCTCCCTCCGCCTTCCCCAGGAAACATCCGGCTTTCCTGGTGGTGACCTCATTCCCCTCACATCAGTCTTTATGAGCCTGCGCCTTCCACGCTGAAGGCATTCCATAAATGTGAGCTCTTGTTTATTATCATTGCTAATTATTGCCTTATCTTCCTCTGGACAAAGGGGGCTTGTCTGGTAACCCCGGAGCCCCACGCGTTTATTCCACAGCTGTCAGAGCGGCGTGGCACCGCTCACGTCTGGGTTTGTCAACAAGTGGGGAGGGTTGATAAGGCCCCTGACGGCGGCCCCGCACTTCCCAGCCTTCCGTGGAAGCCAACCGCGGCGGCCGGCGCGAAGGCAGCGTGCGTTGCCCCGCATCCGAGCACAAAGAGGACAAAATCTTGGAGACAGGACTGGGGGCGGGGTGGGGTGGGGAGTAACGAGCCCTGTGAGCGTGGCCTGTGGATCACTTCAGTCGTAGGAGTTGAGAGAGGAGGGGGCTGGAGCCATAGCACAGCGGGGAGGGCGTTTGCCTTGCATGTGGCCAACCCAGGTTCGAGTCCCAGCATCCCATAGGGTCCCCTGAGCACCGCCAGGAGTAACTCCTGAGTGCAAAGCCAGAAGGTAACCCCTGTGCATTGCCGGGTGTGACCCAAAAAGCAAAAGGTGTTGGTGAGAGGGCAGCGAGGTGGTACGCCACGCGTCTCAAAGCTGGCGCGACGTCCAGCTCTGCTCCCAGCAGCCATGGTGGAGTAAGAAGGTGATGCTGGTTCTAGGGCAATAAAACCCCCGCCTGGCTGTGCCCTTCGTCCTTGGAAGGGACACTGTGAATCCTTGGAATTTCCTGAGTAGTAACGTCTTCATCGCTCCTGGGGAGAGGGGGATGGGCGTGCTGCCCGGGGGGCCACGCCCATGTTTGTGGCCATGGGGTGATTGTGCCCAGGCCTCCTCCGTATGGAGCAGGTCACACTGGCAGGACTGCCCATGGCTAGAGGGACAGCGGCTTCGGCCCTGCCACCCGCTCAGCTCCTGGATGGTGCAGTTCACCCTGCCAGCCACTCAGCTCCTGGATGGTGCAGTTCAGCCCTGCCAGCCGCTCAGCTCCTGGATGGCGCAGTTCAGCCACGCCAGCAGTCACCAGCCATCACGTCTACACGGCAACCCCCTAAAAAAAGCCCAACTCAGCACACGTGAAGTGGTGGGGCTTCCTGGCCAGCCAGGGGACCGGTCACTGCCTCTGGACGTCCCTGAAACTGTGCCTTCTGGGTCCCTGCTTTCTGCCACGCCTCCGTGCCCTTGTCAGCTCCCAGCGTGGATGACCAAGGCTGGACGGTGGCCACGGGGCACCGGAGCCAGCGGGGCCCCAGACTTGCAGCTGGTGAAGGAAGGGAGGGCCGTCGCGCGGGGGGCCGTCCCCATGTCACGCTCGCTGGGAGGAGGGGAAGGGGATCCTGGAGGCCGTGTGGTCACTGACACCTGGCGTCGGGGTGTCTCGGGGGAGCCGGTTGGGGCCTGAAGTGCCCTTTGCGCCGTGGCGTTGGAGCCAAGGGAAGCTTTGACCCTTCTGGGCCCGAGTGCGATGATGTCAGCCCCACCCCCAGCTCTCAGGCCCCCATCCAGGGTCGACGTGTCCAGAGCACACCCAGGCCGCCCCTTGCTCCGTCGCCCCTGCCTTCCCGGCGTCTGCCTCTGGGCAGCGGGAAACGGGCCCCGTGATGGCCGTCTGGGCCCCGAGTTCCACCCGGCCCGGCCCAGCCCGGCCCGCGCGCTGGCCCCCTCCCGGCCGGGCCGCACCGCCTGGTGACTCACGGTTTCCTCCCGGGGCGGCCCCGCGGCCTGCCAGCCCTTCCCTCACGCCTGTGCTGACTCCGGGCATCAATATTCCAGAGTGACGTCTGGGCCGGGCCGCCCGGGAGGCGGGAGCCCGCCAAGGTCCTGCGGACAGCACGTGGCGACTCAAGGCCACACACCCACCCGCCCGCACGCACGGGGCTCCTGCGCCCACTCGGCCCGGCCCAGAGACTTCACCAGCTGCTTAGCTGCTGGCCCTGTCCTTCGCTGGTGGCAGGCAGCTCACACAGTCACACACACACACACACACACACACTCACACTCAGTCTCACACTCACACAACTCACACACTCACAGCTCACACACACTCACACACACTCACACTCACTCACACACACTCACACACACACTCACACTCACAGTCACTCACACACTCACACACAGCTCACACGCTCACACACTCACACACTCACACACTCACACACTCACACACACTCACTCACACACTCACACACTCTCATTCACACACACACTCACTCACACACTCACACTCACACACTCACAGCTCACATGCTCACACACTCACATGCTAACACACTCACATATTCACACACTCACACAGCTCCCAAGATTTTCTGCATTAGAGTCTCAGCATTCAGCCAACTTTTGGGGACTGGCGGGAGAACGCACAGCAGGTCCAGAACCAGTGTGGCCCAGAGCCTGACAGCCGCCACACACACACACACACACATACATGCACACACGCACATGCACACATTCACACATACACATAAACATGCCTACACAAACACACGCACACAGATGCATACCCCACACATATACACATACACACAAACACAACAGACATACATACAGGCATTCACACATACACATACACATGCCTACACAAACATATGCACAGTTACATGCCACACACATACACACAACATACATACACATACACATTCACACATATACATACACATGTCTACACAAACACGCATGCACACAGATGCACACCACACACATATACACATCTAAACACATAACATACATATATACACACATACACACATTCACACATACACATGCCTGTACAAACACATGCATAGTTACACACCACACACACGTACACACAACATACATACACATACACATTCACACATATACATACACATGCCTACACAAACACACACAGATGCACACCACACACATACACACATACACACACATACACATACACATACGTACATAACACACATGCACATACCACACACATATATACACATACGCACACACATATACACCAACACACACATACACACACCACACACATACACAAACATACCACACACCTGCACACACACACACATACACACACGCACACACACAGACACGTACACACGAGTAGCACGTGCCTGATACAGGCTCAATTCCACACACCACACGGTCCCCTGGAATTGCTGGGTACAGCGCTGGCCCCCACCCCCGCCCTGAGCACCACAGGCCCCAGACAGCAGCACCCTGGGGACCGTTGCACCAAAATGCCACCCGGGAGAGCCGCGTCCCTGGTGGGGTTCTCGAGACACACGGTCCGCCCCCAGAATCAGTGAAATGGGAGTGTTTCGGGCACCGGCGACCAGCACCTTGTCTGACTAACTCTGTCTGCGGGGGGTGGGGAGGTCAAATATCTTTGTGCCTAATTTTCCCAGGAAAACTGAATTCAGAGACCCCGGCCGAGCCCTGCGCCCGCAGTGAAAGGGGCCCCTTGTTTGCAGAGATGGGCCTTTCACGTGGCCAGCAGCTGGGCCGGGGGGGGCTCGTTAAACGGAACGGGCTGGCTCCCGAGTACAGTACCTGCGCGGCCGCCGGCCCTCCGCTCCCTCTCCACCTTGTTTTATGTCTCTCTCATGTTTTCTGACTGTTCTTGACATTCTCTGACCTCACAGTGCTTTTATTATTATTTTTATTGCTACTATAACAATGATAACTTAAGGACGTGATTTATAGGGCGGCGGCGGCCGGGGGGAGATGAGGGCGGGCCGAGGAACATGCCGTAAATGTTCAAGTCCATTAGCCTTGCCTTTTTATTAAGTGGGAAACTTGCGTTTTGTTTTGACACAAATGGCTCGGGAGAGTCCCAGGAGCTGCGGGGTGGGGTTTGCCGGTGGGCCGGGCCGACGCCGGCGGGGGTGCTCTGATCCCACACCGGGGGCAGTGGGGGGCACCACCAAGCCCCGGTGCTTTTCCTTCTTCTCCCTCCCGACGGCTGTCGCGGGGTCTGAAGGACGCCAGAGGCTCCTGGTGGGTCCCCTGGTTGCTCTCGGGCCCCCAGAGCCGGGGTGTACTGGGGTCACTGACCTTCCAAAGCCGAGAGCACCAGCAGGGGGGCAGCAGGGAGGGTCTGCAGTCCCCCTGCACCCCCACTCCCCTTCCCTGCTAGCTGACCCCCAGCTCCCAGGTTCTGCCCTGCCGGCCAGGCCCTGCGGCCTCCCTCCTCTTCCTCGGCCTCCCCAGGGCCAAGCCTTAGGCACAGGCAGACGCTGGTGACCCCAGTGTCCTCCCGCTCCTGACCGCCACTGCCCCTGTGCCAGCCCTGCTCTCAGCCCTCACCCCTCCCTCTCCCCCTCCCTCTCTCCCTTTCCCCTCCCTCTCTCTCCATCTCACTCTCCCTCTCTCTCTCTCCATCTCTCTTCCTCCCTCTCTCTTTCTCCTTCTTTCCCTGTCTCCCTCCCTCCTTCTCTCTCTCCATCTCTTTCTCCCCATCCCTCTATCCCTCTCTCTCCCTCTCTGCCCTTCCCCACCCCCCAATTTGTTGCAGTACCAGGATGGGCAATAGAGTTACTCCCCCTTCCCGTGCATGCATCGTTCAGACCCCACACACACACCAGAGAACCCAGGTCCCTCCACCAGTGTCCCGAGGGCCCCAGTCACCCGTTCCCTTGGCAACTCAGTTCTGCAAGGAGCATCTCCAGTTCTGAGGGCCTGGGCCACTCGCTGTCCCCTTGTTGTGTTTATAAACCCACAGAGAGAGAAAGATGCGACTTGTTGTTGTCACAGCCGGCGATGCTCAGGGCTGACTCCTGGCTCTGCACTCGGGGATCACTTATCGGGGATCCAACCCGAGTCGGCCGCGTGCCAGGCAAACGCGGCCCCTCACCCCCACCCCCCTGCTGGCCCATCGCTCCAGACACGACTTTTGAAGACTAATTGTTTTCAACTTCTAATTTACAGTTGTGTGGGGTTTCGGGAGTGGAGCTTGCGCCATCAGCTGTATGTGGGTAGGTTCAAGGACAATCCCCCCCTCTCGTCGGTGGGATCAGGGGCTCCGTAGCTCTGAGGACATTGTCTGTCTAAACCCAGCTAGGAGGAACTGTGTAGATCACGGCGCTTTCATGAAAACAGCATTGGAAGAAATAAATAAAGATAAGGCCGCTTTAAAAATAAGCAACATGCGGGGCTGGAGCGATAGCACAGCGGGGAGGGTGTTTGCCTTGCACACGGCCAACCCGGGTTCGAATCCCAGCATCCCATAGGGTCCCCTGAGCACTGCCAAGGGAAATTCTTGAGTGCAGAGCCAGGAGTCACCCCTGTGCATCGCCGGGTGTGACCCAAAAAGAAAAAAAAAAAAGCAACATGCTTGCTCGGGAAGCAACTAAGAAGCTGAATAGGACGTTCCTTGGCGCCAGGACCCCCGGCAGGACCCCCGTCTCTCTCCACCCCCCTTTATTGGGGTTCCTGCCTCGGGGCCTTCCCGGCCCTGAGTTTACAGCTCAGCGCTTGCCGTGTGTGTGGTCATTCTTGATCCTTGCCCTTGCCAAAGCTCGTAAGCAAGGTTCGTAAGCTCAGGGGCAGAGCGTGCGTGAGACCCCCGAGTCCATCCCCAGCGATGACCCCACGCCGCCCCCCACCCCCGCCGGCCCAACTTGGGAAACTCTGAGAACCAGACTTGCCCCCAGGAGGCATTTCTACCCAGAGACGCCAGCTGAGGTGCGGGACGACCCCACCGGCTCCGAATTCGGGTTTGTGCGGGTCCTCACCAAGCTGGGCTCAGCCCTGGAAGAGGACGGAAGGCTCAGGGTTCGGGTTTGGGAGTGTCCCGGGACCTGTGCTGAGACCTACAGCGCCATCCGTCCTCGGGAGGACGGCGACAGCCGATGCTTGCAAGTGCTGTGTGGACGGTGTGAGGTTGGGCATGAGTCTGAGGCCGGTGAGAGGAAGGGAGAGAGGGAGGTGGGGGAAAGAGGGAGGGTGAGAGGAAGGGAGAGAGGGAGGTGGGGGAGAGAGGGAGGGTGAGAGGAAGGGAGAGAGGGAGGTGGGGGAGAGAGGGAGGGTGAGAGGAAGGGAGAGAGGGAGGTGGGGGAGAGAGGGAGGGTGAGAGGAAGGGAGAGAGGGAGGTGGGGGAGAGAGGGAGGGTGAGAGGAAGGGAGAGAGGGAGGTGGGGAAGAGAGGGAGGGTGAGAGGAAGGGAGGGAGGGAGGTGGGGGAGAGAAGGAGGGTGAGAGGAAGGGAGGGAGGGAGGTGGGGGTGAGAGGAAGGGAGGGAGGGAGGTGGGGGAGAGAGGGAGGGTGAGAGGAAGGGAGAGAGGGAGGTGGGGGAGAGAGGGAGGGTGAGAGGAAGGGAGAGAGGGAGGTGGGGGAGAGAGGGAAGGTGAGAGGAAGGGAGAGAGGGAGGTGGGGGAGAGAGGGAGGAAGAGAGGAAGGGAGAGAGGGAGGTGGGGGAGAGAGGGAGGGTGAGAGGAAGGGAGAGAGGGAGGTGGGGGAGAGAGGGAGGAAGAGAGGAAGGGAGAGAGGGAGGTGGGGGAGAGAGGGAAGAAGAGTGGGAGAGGGAGAGAGGGAGGGAGGGAGAGAGACTCCAAGGTCCACTCCTGCCCGTGCAGCGGGGACAGTGCAGGCGCCGTCCACCCACCAGCTCAGCGGACTGTTTCCCTGGCGGGCAGGAAGGGGAGGTTCCCTCCAGGACCCCCAGAGCCCGTGGGCGGGGGTGGGGTGTGCGTGGCCATCGGGCGCCCGTGGAGAGCCCTTAGCTTGAGCCACTCCAATCCCGCGGCAGGGTGCCGGCACGTGGTCTAGACCCCCCGCTTGCGCCCTGTGGGGTGGGCGGGGGCAGCGAAGCCCCCGGGAGGGCCCCAGCGCCCGGTCGGCCCCCCGGGGCCTCGGTCCCCTGGCCTGTCCTCTGCGCTCCAGCTGTCTCCCCGCTGGCCTCTGCCACCCAGTCAGGCGCCATTACCCCGGCCGGTCAATTATGTACGTTGTCACTTTTGCCTCTGCTCTTTTGACCCCAGGGTCACGGGGGGCCCGGGTGTAACCGAATACGGCCGAATTATTCCCTTACCTGTCATATAAATAGTCGTCCGGGCCAAATGGGGCCCAGGGGGGCTTTTGCAGAGGTGTTGAGAAGGCCCGTCTCACTCGCCCCTTTATGCGGCTCCTCCAGGAACACGGCACTGTTTTGGCATTCTATCAAAATAAAACAAAGTTCCATTTTTCAGCTCCTCTTTTTTTCGAAGGCGCGCGCCCCGCGCGTACAAACGCCTCTTTGTGGCCTTTATTGAAGTTTCCACCCGGCGCTTCCATCTGCGAGCGGGGCTGACCGCGGTTTCCAGGGAAGGAATTCAGCCCTGCACCTTTATTCGGGGTAGAAGGTCATAAAACTGTCTGGACTATTTCAGCTCTATTTATACCAAACTTAATATCGCTGCCCTAACAGGTCTCGCGCTCTCAGTGCTCGGCCCCATAGCCCACAGGCGGGGCAGGCCGCAGGGAGCCGGCCGCACTCGGTGGACGGGGCAGCGGGTCACCCCGGAGCGCCTTCCGCTGAGCACGGGGGCAGAGCCGGGCTCCCTGGGGAGCTGGTGCCCCGTTCCCAAGGCACCCGCCGCTGTGGCCAGGTGGAGGTGATGTGTGCGCACCTGTATGTGTGTGAGACTGCGTGTTGCGTGTGCCTGTCTGTGCCCACGTGTGCCTGTGTGCATGCCCTGTGTGTGCCCCGAGCATGCCTATGTGTTTGTGTATGCCCAAGTGTGTGCCTGTGCGTGCCCGTGTGCACCTTTGTGTGTCTGTGTGCTTGTGTGTGCTGTTTGTGCCTGTGTTTGTGCCCTGGTGTGTCTCCATGTGCACCTGTGTGTCTGTATGTGTTCGTGGGTGCCTGTGTCCACTTGTGTGTGCCTGTGTGTGTGACAATATGTGCCTGTGTATGCCTGTGTGTGCCTTGTGTGCCTGTGTGTGTCTGTGTGTGCTTGTGTATGTCTATGTGAGCCTATGTGCACCTGTGTGTGTCCATGTGGGTCTGTGTGCACCTGTGTGTATCCATGTGTGCCAGTGTGTGTCTGTGTGTACCCATGTGTGTCTGTGTGTGCCCGTGTGCATCTCTGTGTGTCCGTGTGAGTCTGTGTGTGCCCCTGTGCACCTGTGTGTTCATGTGTGCCAGTGTGTGCCCGTATGCGTCTGTGTGTGCCTGTGTGCACCTGCATGTGTCTATGTGTGTCCGTGTACACTCATGTGTGTCTGTGTGTGTCTGTGTGTGCCCATGTGTCTCCGTGTGTGTCTGTGTGCGCCTGTGTAACTGTGTATGTCTGTGTGCGCCTGTGTATCCGTGTGTTCTGTGTGTGTCTGTATATGTCAGTGTGTACCTGTGTGTGCCGTGTCCATGTGTGTCCATGTGTGTCTGTGTGTGTCTGTGTGTGCCCGTGTGTGCCTGTGTGTGTCTGTGTGTGTCTGTGTGTGCCTGTGTGTGCCTGTGTGTGGGTGTAACTGTGTGCCAGTCGCACCCCCTCCGACCTCAGTGGCCCTGGGAGACGGGCCTCCTGCTGGGCCTAGCCGGAGAGGTTCCCCGTGAGCACGGCGGCAGCTCCCAGTGCGAGGTGACGCGAGGTCACCGTCTGTCCCCGCCTGGGCTGGCGGCGTCTCCTCTGCGCCCCGTTGCCAGATGGACCCTCACGTGTGTCCCCAGTGCCAGGCCCAGGACCCCACAGGCCCCAGGTGGGGAGTGTCCGTCCTCCCTCGGTGCTTGGTCATCTCCGGGGTCCCCCGCGCTGAAAGCCAGGGCAGGAAGGAGCTACTCTGGGGATTTGGATCCCATTTGGCAGGGTTCGAGCCGGCATGGCGCCTGCTGGTCTCACCAGCGCCCCTGGGAGCACGGAGGACCAAGCTCGAGGCCCGGGGTGGAGGTGGGCTGGTTGGGTGACACAGAAGCCCCGGGGTGGTGGTTTCCAAGCTCTGTCCGCCTGTGGGCCAGCACTGCCTCACAGGCCAGTGACTGGAAACCGCTGCCCAACATCCCAGTGGCCAGCTGTGCATTTGGGCCTGATTCGTTTCAGCCAAGGTACGAAAGGAGCCTGAATGCCCAGCCGCAGACAAATAGATCACAGTGGAATACTATACAGCCCTGAGAAAGGACACCACCATGCCGTTTGCAGCAGCATGGATGGCACCGGGGGGCCTGAGGCCGAGTGGCGTCGGCCAGAAGGAGAGGGACAGACACAGAATGACGCCCTCCTGTGGGGGACTTAGTGACACGCGGGAACAAAGGTCTAGAAGCAGCATCATGGCAGCTCTCAGTTCACACAACCAAATTGGCGGTGTTATGGGGGTGGGGCCCTTGGGGCGGGCGACGGGCACGCTGGTGACAGACACGTGCTGGCTTGTGTTCGTGAGGAGGCATCACTAACACAACTGTGCAGGCCGCAGAGAAGGGGCGTGCTTTGGCCATGCCAGGCCTGAGGTGAGGGGCATCTCAGAGAGCGGACCCCCGGGCCCAGGCCTCCGGGCCCACTCAGCCCGCGAGAGCATGGTGAGGTCTGTCGCACTGTCGTCCCGTTGTTCATCCATTGGCTCGAGCGGGCGCCAGTCACGTCTCCATGGTGAGACTTGTTGTCGCTGTGTTTGGCATCTCGAATACGCCGCGGGCAGCTTGCCGGGCTCTGCCGTGTGGGCGAGATACTCTCGGGAGCTTGCCGGGCTCTCCGGGAGGGACGGAGGAATCGAACCCGGGTCAGCCGGCTGTGAGCAAGGCAAATGCCCTCCCCGCTGTGCTATCGGAGGTCAACCCTAAGCCAAAGAGCAGAAGCCGCTGAGTCACCTGAACCTGGGAACCCCCCCCCCCCGCCCAGCACAGCCCCCAGGAGCGGGCACCCCTTTGTCCCGGCCCCCCCCGAGAAGCCGTCCTTCGTCCCCAGCGAGAATCTTCGCTTGGCTTCCCACTAGCTGTTCGAGCCTTTAGTGCTCGCCGACCATCTCACTGTACCAAGGGTTAACGGTGACCACGGGCTCCCTGGGGGGTAGAGGGGGGGGCACCGAGCTGAAAGGGAGGGCTGAGTCCTTGTGCCACTGCGGGCCCAGTGCCGACCCCCCCAGCCCCCCACCCCGCGCCTTTCAGCGTCGGCTCTGCCGCACATGTGTTTCCAATGTGAGCCCGAGTTCGCAGCATCTTCCCCCGGTTTCGAGGCTGGCGTGCGTGTCTGCACATTTACACGCGGCCGTCACCCGGGGGATGCTGATGGGCCCTAATCCGCCTTAATAGCCGGGGAGAGATTGCGTCGTCGCGGGCCGCTCTGCAAACTACGAGAGCGGCTGCAGCTGCGGAGGACGGGCCGGCCGGGGCGGGGGGTGGGGGAGCCGCCTGCACAGCTCATATCCACTCATTCCTCGGGGGGTCTCGGGGAGGGGGCCGCGGGGTAGATGCCGGGAAGCCCCAGCAGGGGGGAGGGGGCCCAGGCGGGCGGCACGGGAGTGATGAGCCCCGGGAGTGCGGGAGACAGCCCGTCTCTCCACACCAGATAACCCGCTCCCCGGAATCCGCAGGTCCCTCGGGAGCAGAGGTGAGGGAGGGCGAGCACGTGGGATTCACGCGCGTGTGCGGCCTGGCCTTCGGCGTGGCCTCCGGGCTGTGGGGACAGCAGAGCCCATGGCTGCCTTCGCCTGGTGCTGCCTTTCTTTGGCTTCTGGGTGGGGGCAGTGTGGGGGCGGGGGCGTGACCCAGGGCGTCAGCCTGACCCATGGAGCGCGCTCTCGCTCTGTCTCTGTCTCTGTCTGTCTCTGTCTCTGTCTCTGTCTCTCTCTCCCGATTTCCTCTCATGACTCGGCCCCTCGCATGTCACATCTTTTTCTTTTCTTTTTGGGTCACACCCGGCGATGCCCAGGGGTGACTCCTGGCTCTGCACTCAGGAATCACTCCTGGCGGTGCTCAGGGGACCCCATGGGATGCCGGGAATTGAACCCGGGTCGGCCGCGTGCAAGGCAGAGGCCCTCCCCGCTGTGCCCTCGCTGGTCACTTCTGAGCCACCTCAGCCCCTTCTGTGCTTTCAGCTGACGGTCTTATCTCCAAAGTCAACCCAGTCACGACTTTTCCGCCCCCCGAAGGGCCGAGAAGCCCAAAGGCTCGGGTGAAATGATCTGAACTTTTGACCCAGGAGTAAATCCCCGAACGCTCAGATACTCATAAATGGCTAATGGATTGGCCGCGTCCTAAACCCGGCGGCGGCTTTCATGTCCCGATCTCTCCCGTCCTCGGCGCGGGGCCTTGGTTTCGGAGCCCTCCCGAGGCCGGCCTCTCCCCCTTTTTCACGGGAATTCAACTCTGGGAACTCAGGCGTCGGTGCCGAGAGAGCCGGCCGGCCCCGCCACGCTCCGTGGCTGGCCCACGGGCGCCTCTCGCCCACCTCGTCGCCGCAGTTTCCTCCTGCACCCCCTGCACCCCCCTGCACCCCCCTGCACCTTCCCCTCCCCTCTCCCCTCCCCTCTGCGGCTGCGGCTGTGGGGGGGGGGCGGGGGGGCCTTGTGTGAATTTGCACTTCGTGCCGATCCCTGGCACTGGGGCGCCCTAGCCGTGCCTGTTGGGGCACATCTAAGGCTGTGCCTCTCCTGGCACCTTCCAGGAACGTCCCCTGGTCTCCCGGGAAACGCCCCGTTTGCTGGCGACCTTTCCCCCAGCTGCCCACGTCCTCGAAACTCAAGGAACAGATTCCTCCCGTGGACCTGGAGAGGCGGGTGGCAAGAGCCCCTCGGGGGCGCCCCCGGCCCCCCGCCACAGGGGGTTCCGCCTCGCAGATGGAGTCGATGTCCCACGTGAATCCTGGCCCCCTGTGGGTCTGCCGGGCCCGGGGCCAGCCCACCCCGGCCACTGCGTTGCCCAGGAGAGCAGACGGGTCCCCAGCGCCCAGCGTCTGCCCCTGCCCCGTGGCCTCGGCCCGTGTGTCTGTGTCACACGCGGAGACAGCTCCGCGAGCGTCCAGCTGGGCCCCCGGGGGGCGGGCTGTGCCTAGACCACCTGCAGGAGTGGCCACGGCCGGGGTGATCGAGAGCCTCCCCCCATCCCCCCGTATGATCTCTCCCCGCGCCCCCGTGCTCTGAAACATCCACCGCGGCTGAAACATGAGGAAGCCCAGCAGGGCCGCGCAAGCTAATGTTTTCAATAAAACGCTCCTCCAGAGAGTGCTCGGGCCTGACAGCCCACACCTGCAGGGCCAGCAGCTGCACGCGGAGCCGGGGGGCTTCCCTGCCGCCCCCGGCCTGACCTCCCCACCCCGGGGCTCTGCGGGGCACTCAGCCTGGTGGGCTCCGGCCTCTGCCCCCGCCTCCTCTCAGCACAGTCTGATGCCCAGCGTCAGCGCAGGGCGAGGGGGGGCGGGAGGCTGCGCACAGGCGCCCCTCACCCCTTCGCCGCCCCAGAACGTGTCCTCGAGTTTTCATTCTTAGTCGAGGGCGGGGGTGGGGACTATCCCCACAGGTGCTTGGGGGCTGCTCTTAGCTCAGTGCTCAGAGGCTGCTCTTGGTTCAGTGCTCAGAGGTTGCTCTTGGTTCAGTGCTCAGAGGCTGCCCTTGGGACAATGCTCAGGGCTGCTCTTGGGACAGTGCTCAGGGGCGGCTCCTGGCGATTCTCCGGGGAGCACGGGGTGTCCCGTGGAGCTGTTTCTCCTTGGGGTGACTCTCATTTGTGGTCTTCAGCTCCTGCCTCCTACTTGGTTTTCCCGGAGGCGATCACTGAAGCGGGGCGGGCAGCATTGCTGCCACCCCTGCTTGTGCCACCTTCCAGAATGTTCTGGGGACCCTCCCCAGCCCACCCCCACCTCTGGACGGCAGGGGCTGTTGGTAACCAGCACCCACTCACCCCCTTTACCCAATCACGATGCTCTTCTCTACTCTTTTTGGGGGCCCAGGGCCTCTTGGGGTCACACCCGGCGATGCTCGGGTTACTCGGGAATCACTTCTGGCAGTGCTCGGGGAACCATATGGGATGCCGGGGCTCGAACCGGGGCCGGCTGCGTGCAGGCAGACGCCCTCCCCACGGGACCTTGGCTCTGGCCCTCGTCCCTGCTCGCCTCGGCGGCTCTCAGGGCAGTTCATCGCCCAGGACAGAGTCGCCCTTTTTAGAATCCGCTTCTCGTTTCCCGTCAGGATCGTTTTTCTCCTTCACAATGAATCAAAGCGAGCACTCCTGCGCGGTGTTCCCGGAGCCAGGCTCACATACCAGACCGTGCCACGAGCAGATGCCGGGAGGGCGGGACACACTGCTCGGCCAGACGGACAGGGCTCTGCCCACGGGGCGGGGGGGGGGGGACCCCGGCACTCGCGTCTCGTCTCTCGCCCCTTCACCCTCCTCCCGTTTGTGGGGCCGGACCCCGGGAAGGTGTTTATGCAAAGCAACAGGGCGCTGGATGCCCCCGGCCGGTATCTGCACCCACTTGGCGGAGGGGCTGGCACCGCCGTCCGAGCTCACGCCAGCTACCCTCCCGCTGACCCGCCGCGCGGTGCCAGCCATTGTCCCGGGGCGCTTGGCTCTCGGCGTCTCGTTTATTTTTCAGGTCTGCAGGAGAGGCCTGGCTCTCCCGCGTTCACAGCTGAACTGACTTGCCCCCGTCCTAAGAAAAAAATAAAAGGGGGGGTGGGACCCCCACGAGGGTCTGTCCGGTGCCTGGCTCTTCCCCGGGGCTCCGCTCGGCTTCCCGAGTCGGGAGCCAGCGGGGAGGAGAGACGCGGCTGGGCGCGTGAGTGACCCTCGGAGGGGCTCGGCGGGGACGGGCCGGGGCCCGGGGGGGTCGTCAGGCAGCCTGACGTGTCCTGCGGAAATCCCACTTCCACGCTGGCGTGTCCCACGCCCGACTCTGCCGGGCAGACCCTGTCTGTTCGGTCCGGGCGTGTTCAGGTGAGGGAACCGGCGAGGAAGCAAGCGAAGGCGCCGCACGGGCACCAGCAGACCCTGTGACTCGGGCAGCTCGGTGTCTCGTTCCCCCGGGGTCCTTCTCTCTGGCAGGATCAACCCCTCCCCCTCCAAACACCTCCGTCCCAGAGCTGACGGGGTGCTGTGAGCTGGGTGTTGGCAAGGCGGGGAGGGGGGCGTGGGGGGGCACTCCGGACTCGGTCTCCTCGCTTTCACTTTCTGGGAGAGATCCCTGCTTCCCTCCTCCGGGGCTGGCGCTCCGAACAGGAAGGCAAGTCCTGCCTTCACAAACCCGACAGCTAACATTTGCACAGTGGTTTCCCACTCACAAAGAGACCTCTGTCCGCGCCATTGTCCCCCTCCCGTGCTGGGGGGCGTTCACAGGACTCGGATTGCCAAGGAGGAAACTGCCGAGGAGGAGGAGGAGGAGGAGGGGGGTGGTGGGGGGAGGAGGGGCCGTGGCATTGAGGTCTGAGCTGCACGGAAGGGCGGGTCCTGCGTTTCCTCCTGTGCTCCCAGCTGTCTGCCCCGCCCCGGCCTGGAGCCTGACCTTCTGTGACCGGTACCTGCGGGGACCCCGTGGAAACGAGGGCCCTCGCTCACGTAAATGCGAAGGTTCCAGCCTGGGGTTCAAGCTTCTCCCCGGGCAGCGACCCCCGCCCCCCCCCCCCGCCCAGCTCTTCATTTTGCCCCGTCGTGGGCCCTCCCCACTTTTGCACAGGTGAGGCTGCCCGTGGGGGAGAGAGGAATCCCCAAAGGGTCCGGGACCCCCAATTCATGATCACCGCCTTAGAGAAGAGAAAAGGGACAGAAGGGGGAACCCCCGACCCCCCAGGATCTCAGGGTCTGGCTGGGTCTTCGGAACGGAAGCTTGGAGACCCGCAGAAAGATTCGACCGACACATGTGGTGGCTGGACTTGGGGGCTCAGCGCCAGAGGGGGCTTGCCTTGTCCCGCACCGCACCCCCCTGTTTACGGTCCTGGGAGTGGTCCCTGAGCTCCTCCAGGTGTGCTCCCTCCTCCCAAAATAGCACTGTCGCACTGTCATCCCGCTGTTCATCGATTTGCTCGAGTGGGCACCAGTAACGTCTCCATGGTGAGACTTGTGGTTACTGTTTTTGGCATATCGAATACGCCACGGGGGGCTTGCCAGGCTCTGCCGTGTGGGTGGGATACTCTCGGTAGCTTGCTGGGCTCTCCGAGAGGGATGGAGGAATCAAACCTGGGTCGGCTGTGCAAGGCAAACGCCCTCCCCGCTGTGCTATTGCTCCAACACAGCTTAGTTTATCCCCAAAATAAAACAAGGAAAAAAAAAACCCACCAGTCTTCCTGCTGGCTCATGGAACAGCCTAGAACATGAGCTGCGGCTCAGGAGCCCCCGCTGGCACCCTGAGAAGGCCCAGGGCACGTTCCTGAATGGACCAGAAGAACAGCCCAGCCCAGCACGCTGACCATGTCCACCCCCGTTACATCAGCCTGAGAGAGACACCGTCTCCGCTGAGAAGCCGCCCACCACACACTACTTCTTTTATTTTCTTTCTTTTTGGGTCACACCCGGTGATGCTCAGGGGTAACTCCCGGCTTTGTGCTCAGGAATGACTCCTGGTGGTGCTTGGGGACCCTATGGGAAGCTGGGAATCGAACCCGGGTCGGCTGCATGCCAGGCCAAGGCCCTCCCCACTCCTGCTGTCGCTCCAGCCCCCCCGCACGCTGCGTCTAACTGTGCTCACGAGAGTCGCTCTACAGCTCCTGCTCTGCTTCCTCTGAGGAGAGTCCGTCGTCCCCCCCCCCCCCCGCCCGTGAGTCTGGACGTGTCCTTCACCGTAGGACATGCTGCGTGCCACTCCCGGGAGACAAAGCGAGATGCTGTTGAAAGGCCTCGCGCTGTCTCGGACCCAGGGCTCCGGGTCACTGGGTGTAGCAAACAGAGCCGCCGGAAGGGTCAGTGGCCGGTGGTCAGTCGTGGGGTGCCGTGTCCTCGGAGGAAGTGAGGTCTGTCTCACAGGGTCACCAAGGCAACCGGGAGGGCTTTCCGAGAACTGACTCCAGCCCACACAGAAAGTACAGTAGTGCAGCGGCGGGCTTAATCCTCCCTAACTGAGTCCCCCCGTGTCCACGGAGACCCCGTGACTGGCGCTTGGTGATGGTGTCGTGCACACGTCACTAGAGTCGGCTTCCCTGCACCCGGAACCTTCCCCTGCCCCCTGCACCCGGGTCAGCTCAGCTCTGGGCCGGGTTCCGTGAGCCCCTGGCCCCCGGGATTCCCGTGTGCGGTATCAGCAGCCCCCCGAACGGCTTCAAGGGCACAGCCGGGCTCGGGGGCTGCGGGGTTTCGTCCGAGGGACCTCCAGAGCCAGACAGGGGGCCAGCAGCGCTGGGCAGAGCCCGCGGGGCCGCAGGACGTGGCCCTCCTGGCCCGAGCTCGGACCCCGTCGGCGGGAGGGGCCCTGCGGCACGAAGGGCTCTCGGTTGCCAGGCTGGTTCCCGTGCTCTTGAGCAGAGACGCTCCTGCGCTGGGAACGGCCCCCTTGGCGCACAGTAGCTAACGAGGACCAGCCCGCCCCGCCCCGCCCCGCCCCGGAGACCCCACAAGCGCCGGGCGCCCTGGGCCGGCGACAGCACCCCGGGCCGCGCTCACCTGGGGGTTCCGCCGGCTTCTCTGTTCCACGCGGCCGCGCGGCCTGGTCTCCTGCGCGCAGCCGCCCTGCCCCTCAGGTCACTCGGAGGCAAGTGATGAAACGCTCCCTCGCACGCCTGGAACACACCCCGCCGGTTACGCTCGCCCTCTAAATATTTACCATGGACTCGCCGAGATGTTTGTAGAAATAATAGCAAGCACGTCTCCAGGACACTGCACGCCCTCCCCCCGACTCAGATACCCCCTGTTTACACACATGCATATGGCCAGTGACTCGTGTTACCTATTAAAGTTTCCTCTTTCCCGATTTAAAAGATATTTAAGGGCCCGAGTTCTGAAAATGTTTATTCTTGACCTGGGGATTGTAATGCTGCTTAGACAGAGGAACACATGAACAGGCTACATACTCGCACACAGGCCCCGCCCCGCCCCGCCCCGGCACATGCACACACACATGCACACACATACACACATGGGCACACGCACATGCATGCACACATACACACAGGCACACCGACATGCATGCACACACACACACATGAGCACATGCATACACATACACACATGAACACGTGTGCACACATGTATACACACACATACACACGGGCACATGCACACACAAACACACATCACAAACACATGCGCATACACATGCATACACGGACATGTGTACGCATACACATATACACATATTCATATAGGCACACTCGCACACATACACATGTACACAGATAAACACATGCGCATACACGCGTACACACATACACATACTCACGGGCACACACACACATACACATTGACAAACATGTGCGCATACATACATGCACACGTGTGCACGCACACATACTCACAGGCACATGCACACACACACACACACACACACACACACACGCAGCACGCCCATCACCGCTCTGTGGCAGCTGAGCCGGGATTAACTCGGATCACCTCGTCCTCTGCTTCTAATGAAGTCCTCTCGCGGGCCCGGCTGTCTGGAGGACAGAGAGGCAGTCGGGCTAATTCAGTCAGGCAGTGCCCTCGGGGGCACGTCGCGGCTTCCCTGACCCCTCTCCCGAGAGGATGCAGGGGGGATGCGGAGAATTAAGCATTCCTGAGAAATTGCCAGGCCACCCCGGGACTCGCCCGGAGCCTCCTCAGGGCTCAGCGGGCCGAGCCTCGCTGCCTCCTGTCCCTGCGCCCCCCTGGGGCCTGCTGGGGGCCTCTGGGGGTCCCCGAGTGTGACTGCGCCCCCAGAAAGCCGGCGGGAGGGTCTGGCCCGAGCACTTCTGTCATTTGCTGTTTTCTGAAGGGCTCCCGGAGTACAGCCTCCAGTGCTCCGAGCAGAACCGTGCTTGGCCCCGTCTGTCTGTCTCTCTCCTCCCCTCACCTCTTCTCTCTCTCCCTCTCTCTCCTCCTCCCTCCCCCTCTCCCTTCTCCCTCGCTTTCCCTCTCTCCTCTCTCCTCTCTCTCTCCTTCTTTCTCCGTCTCTTTTCCTCTCTTCTCTCTCTCCCTCTCCTTTTCTTCCCTTTGTCTTTCCTTCCTTTTTTCTTTCTTTTCTTCTGTCACTTCTTTTTCCTTTTCTTTCTCTTCCTGTCCTCTCTTTCCTTCCCTCCCTTTTTTCTTCTTCCTTTCCTCTTGTTCTTTCCTCTTCCTTTCTTTTTATCCTCTCTCCTTCCTTCTTTCTTTCCCTCTCTCTTTTTTTCTTCTCTCTCATTCTTTTTTTAGCCTCCCCCCATTTAGGTGAACTGCGGTTTTATATCCCAAATAACGAGTCCCCTGCTTTTTTTTTTTTTTGTGGCTGAAATTTAAAGGTTGTTGTTGTTTTTATTATACGGGACCTCTGCGACTAATTATTTTATAATCATATTAGCTGTTTTTACAAAGGATGTTTTCTCTTGCACGTTTAATGAAATTTGGAGCAGGAGGGGTGGTTTGGAAAATATGTTTCCGGTCTTAAAATTATATTCTCTCTGTGGTTTACAGTTCCTAGCTGAAGAAATTCAGGGTGTGGGGTAGGGGGCTCGGAAAGCCGGAGACCCCTTAGACGTGGTGTCTCTCTCGCCCACAGTCTGGGACGCTGCCCTCAAGTGGGTCCAGCTTGGTCTTGAGGAATGAAATCACAGGTGCCCAGCAGCGAGGAAAAGGCTTTGAGGGCCTTGTCCCTCAGATTAGACCAGTGAATGGAGCACAGACTGACTCCAAAGACGAGGCACCTCCCACTCCTGGGGGCGGGGTGGGGGGTCTCAGGTGCTGGGCGGAGCCTGGCACAGACCCCTGGTCCCCCAGCGGCCCATCAGCACAAAGGTCTACGCACAGGGCGGTTCTGGCACAGGCCTTGGGAAGGGGCAGCTGCCCGGCCTCCCGGCCTCCCGCCTGCTGCCTCCACAGGGCCCCTGGCCTGGCCGTCTGCTCCCAGCCCAGTCTCGTTGCTCCTTGGGCGATAGAAGAAGGTGCCGTGAAGGTCCCCGCTGAGAACCCGGGCGGGGACACTGCTCTCCGTATTCACCCCGACACCGGGCAAAGGTGGCCTTGTTGGAGGGGGCCGAGGACAGCTTCCTGCCCGAATTCCCGCTGTGGTGCGCCGTCTGGGTGGGTGGGGGTCTCTTCGGAAGGGGGTTCCAGGCCAGCCTCTGGCACCCCCACTCCCCTACCCCCCATCTCATTCACGCTGAGTCTGTCTCCCGGCCGCAGGCAGAGGCTGGAGGCGGGCGCTCTCCTGCCAGAACAAACAGTCGGGTTGGGAAACACTTGGACGGAGATAATTAGGAAAATGCTGTTGGAGAAAAGATGGTATTAGGCCTATTATTAGGCGTGAGCGAGAAGCCGGTTCCAGTAGCAGTTTATTTATCTACTGTGTCAAGGAGGGTATCAGCGCCCCGGCCCCTGCCGTGCTCAGGGCTGACTCCTGGGTCTTGCTTAAGGGTCACTCCCGGCAGCGCTGGGGTCTGGGGGGCCCAGGGATCCACTGGCTGGTTCATTTCTTTTACTCTGGATCTAGGGGTCACACCCGGCGGTACTCAGGCCTTACCATGCTTCTCCGCACAGGGGTCACTCCTGGCCAGGCTCGGGGGGCCGTCTGGAGCCCGTTGGGGGGTCTGAGCCCAGGTTGGCCGCAGGCGAGGCCAGAGCCTTACCCGCCATGCTCTCTTCAGCGCCACATAATTTTTTTAAGGGTTTGGGGGTTTTTTTTGCTTGGTTTCGGAGAGTTCCGTGGTCTCAGCGTCTGCAGGATCTGCTCGACAAGGGGAAGCCACACGGGGTGGGGGCTTCAGCGCAGGGAGTGTTGAGAGCCGCCACGGGGCTGTTTCTTACTCATCACAAACCCACGTGAGAGACGGACACGTACGTCACCAGGAATGCCACGTGCTGTAGGAAGCGTGAGCGCAGCCGACCTATTTTGTTTGGGGAAGGAATCAGAAACGTTTTCAGGACGGGAAGGCTGAGGTCCTGCAGCCCGTGCTTAAAGCACATTCACTGTCACTGTCACTGTCATCCCGTTGCTCATTGATTTGTTCCAGCGGGCACCAGTAACATCTCTCATTGAGAGACTTATTGTTACTGTTTTTGGCATATTCAATACGGACAGGTAGCTTGCCAGGCTCTGCCATGCGGGCTCCATACTCTCGGTAGCTTGCCGGGCTCTCCGAGAGGGGCGGAGGAATCGAACTCGGGTCCACCTCGCGTGAAAGGTGAAAGCCCAACCGCTGTGCTATCGCTAAAGCACATTCAGAAGAGAGGAAAAAAATCAAATAACAGCAGCCCCAGACTCCTGCAGCCTGAAGTAGCCACAGGAGCCGCGCCCTGGAACCCCGGGTCCGAGGGTGACGGGTGCTCAGCCCTTGACGGGAGTTTCCTCCACTGACGTCACCGTCCCACTGTCTCTGCAGCGGGTGTGGCGGGGGCTTGCTCCGGGCGTGGCTGTTGTGCTCAGGGCTCCCCCCTGCTGGTGCCAGGGCTGGGCCGGGGCGGGGCGGGGCGGGGCGGGCCCCTCACTCAGCCCCGTACTCCCCGCTGGCCCCCAACTCTGGTGATGCTAATGGCAATCGCAGGGGGGCCGGGAGCACTTTCCCGAAACTCCGCCTGCCCCGGGGTCGGGTCTGCAGGGGCTGGAAGGGACCCTTCGGGAGGGACCGGCCCGGGGCCTCCCGGCCGCCCTCGGCCCTGGGAAGGCCTTTCCTTTGGGAAGCCGGACCAGCGCAGGGGGCCTTCGTCTCTTCCTCTGCGATCCTCTGCGCTCTCACGCCCTGCCCTGGGGGGGGTGCGTTTCCGTGTCACATCTCAGCCCACCCGGGCCCAGCCCACTTCTCACGAAGGGCCTCGAGTCCTGTATAAATCAGCCCCAGAAACTGTCCCCAAACGCCGGACCCTCCTCCCGCTGCGGGGTTAGACCCCCACCCCCACCCCTCACTCCTTCACTATCAGCCTCCGCTTCCCGCGGACTCCGGGGGCCGGGTCAGCCTCAGAGCAGCCCCTCCACGTGGGTGACATTCCAGTCTCCTGCCAGCCCCAGCGCCCGGGGACCCTGTCCCCGAGACTGTGTGAGTGGGGCACCGCCCCTCTCCCCCCCCCCCCTGCCAGGGCTGCCTCTCCAGCGGGCCCTCGGGGTGCCCCCGTCCTGAGAGGCAGGGGACCCGGCCACCCGGTTCTGTTCTGCTGCTAGACGGGCAGGGCAGGGCACTGAGTGCAGGGGGATTGTCTGACCCGCGGCCGAGCCGGGTTCCGTCCGTGCCACCGCGTCACCCCGCCGGGGCTGGTCCCCGAGTGCAGTCAGGACTGAGTCCTGAGCACTGCGGCTAGTGGCCCCAAAACTAAAAAGGAAAAGGAAAGAAATGCAGGGCCGGGGTCAGAGGCCGGAGGTCAGGCTTTGCAGGGAGACGCCCTGGTTCTGTCTCAGCACCCCGTGGTCTTCGGGGTCCTTCCAGGTGTGGCCCCTCGCCAGAGACCCGCGGAGAAGACGGGGCTGATCGCCCTGCCCAGACACACGAAGTGTCTGGGAGATGGAAGGGCAGGAGCAGGGGCATCGCCAGGCAGTATGTGAGGGCCTGATTCCTCCCCACACACAGGCTGTGAGGAAAGGCCAGTATCTCTAGGAGGACAGGCCCGTGTCTCTGTGAAGATAGACCTGTGTCTCTGTGAGGACAGGCCCATGACTTTGTGAGGAGAAGCCCGTATCTCTGTGAGGACAGGCCGGTGTCTCTGTGGGGAGAGGCCCATGTCTCTGTGAGGACAGGCCCGTGTCTCTGTGAGGACAGCCCGTGTCTCTGTGAGGACAAGCCCATGACTTTGTGAGGAGAAGCCCGTATCTCTGTGAGGAGAGGCCCGTGTCTCTGTGAGGAGAAGCCCGTGTCTCTGTGAGGAGACGCCCATGTCTCTGTGAGGAGAGGCCCGTATCTCTGTGAGGAGAAGCCCGTGTCTCTGTGAGGAGAAGCCCGTGTCTCTGTGAGGAGAAGCCCGTGTCTCTGTGAGGAGACGCCCATGTCTCTGTGAGGAGAGGCCCATGTCTCTGTGAGGAGAGGCCCTTGTCTCTGTGAGGACAGACCCGTGTCTCTGTGAAGACAGACCCGTGTCTCTGGGAGGACAGGCCCGTGTCTCTGTGAGGAGAGGCCCGTGTCTCTGTGAGGAGAGGCCCTTGTCTCTATGAGGAGAGGCCCGTGTCTCTGTGAGGAGAGGCCCATGTCTCTGTGAGGAGAGGCCCTTGTCTCTGTGAGGACAGGCCGGTGTCTCTGTGGGGAGAGGCCCGTTGTCTCTGTGAGGACAGGCCGGTGTCTCTGTGGGGAGAGGCCCGTGTCTCTGTGAGGAGAGGCCCGTGTTTCTGTGAGGACAGCCCCATGTCTCTGTGAGGACAGGCCCTTGTCTCTGTGAGGACAGCCCATGTCTCTGTGAGGAGAGGCTGGTGTCTCTGTGAGGACAGCCCCATGTCTCTGTGAGGACAGCCCGTGTCTCTGTGAGGACAGCCCGTGTCTCTGTGAGGACAGGCCTGTGTCACCGCGGGGACCCTTGGCCCCTGAGTGTCTCCGGGAGCTGCTGTGGAGAGCTGGCTCCTCAGTATTTCTCTTCACCGCTAGGTCTCCCAGACTCCCACCTGTGCCATCTGCCCCGCTGCCCTGTCGCTCCCAGCGGGCTGCAGGCGCCTTCTCCAAGGCCCCGTGGTCCTCGGAGTGGGTGGCCATAGCGGCGTGTCCAGCTCGGACAGCAGCCGGGAACCCCCAGCTCGACCCTCTCGCACCCCGCCCCGTCGGTTCCCGAAGGAAGGAGGCAAAGTGCGGAGTGGAGCGGGCAGGAGAGGGGGAAGAAAAAGGCTTTTCCCGCCCGCTTGCCCAGAGGGGCTCGCGGCACCCTGGAGCCCCGGTGTGGGCGCCGTCACCTCAGACAGCAGCGGCGTCTCCCGCAGGAACTAAATCGCATTCTTCCCTGGGGAAATGGCCCTCGCGCCACCCCTGACAGGGGCCGGGGCAGGATGGTCACACCGCCCCTCGGTCTGGAAGAAACCCGTTTGGCGGCCCCTCGGGAGATGAGCTTTGGAGATGTTGCCAGTGACCGAGCCCGAGTCCGTCCCCGGGCCGCTTCCTGGGCACCCAGAGGTGGCAGCGCCCGCCCCACGCCTGCTTTCTTTTTTTTTTTTTTTTGCTTTTTGGGTCCCACCTGGTGATGCACAGGGGTTACTCCTGGCTCTGCACTCAGGAATGACTCCTGGCGGTGCTCAGGGGACCATATGGGATGCTGGGAATCGAACCCGGGTCGACCGCATGCAAGGCCAACGCCCTACCCGCTGTGCTATCGCTCCAGCCCCCACGCCTGCTCTCTGGGAACTGAGTGGACTGAGGCTGCCGGGGGCGAGGGCTGCCCCCGCGCACCGTCCTCGGACGCTTCAAGTGCAGGAGTGAATGAATGATCTCTTCGAGACAGTCCCCCGAAGTGTGCTCTGCCTGTCCGTCTGTCCGTCTGTCCGTCCGTCTGTCCGTCTGTCTGTCCGTCGGTCTCTGCGAGTCAGAGAGGCTCAGAGAACGGAGCCCAGAGCCTCTCGCGCCAAGAGTTGCATCATCAGCCCCTCGTGATCAATAAGAACACCGTGGGGGTTACTGTGTGGCTGATTAGCTGAGGCGGCTGCAAGCCACCGCTTGCCCCGAGAGGCCGGCCTGGCTTCTCCCTGCGAGCGCGCGGCCTCTGCTAGCCGGCCTGGCACCGCGTTTGTCCCGGGGCTGCTGCCTCCTGCCCACAGCCAGTTTCGCCGCAGCCTTGCTGGCTCCCGGGAAGAGGCCACGTCCGTCTCCTGTGGCCGTATTCAGCCCGTCAGGGCCGAGACGTCAGATTTGCCCAAGCAGCAGGGCCCGGCCCAGTTGGGGACTGGAACCTGGCAGGCCCCCCCCCCCCCGTGGCCTTTGTTCCCCTTAATCGCCGGGATAAATGCGAGCAATTACGGGCAATTGAGCATTGAATGATGAGAGACTGCGGGGAGCTTCCTTGGAGGCCGCCCCACCTCCCGCTACCCCCCCCCCACAACCGCGCGGGCTCCTGGCCCCTCTCTACCGGGGTTCCAAGGAGCTGTGTTGGAATTCGTGTCGGCATCTTCCAACTTCCTCTTGCAGTTTTTGATCTTCCTCCTTTCCCACTCGCGGTTTTCTTCATAGCGCAATGGAATTCTTTTGTCTTCGAATTGAAGGACAGTTTGGTTGTGTCCGACATGGCTTTGGGATTCACCAATCGCAGGTTTAAACACACACACACACACACACACACACACACACACACACACACACACACACACACCAAAAAACACCTCATTGTGTGCTGAGGGGAAAAAGTTGGCAGAAAAGCAGCGCATGTTGAAGACTCTTGCTTTTCTTTGCCGGTGAGATTTCCCAACTGAATCTCCTCTGTCTTCTCTTGCCTCCGGCTAACATCTAAAGATCGGTAATAAAGCTCTATGCAAATACTTTCATGTATTAAAAGAACAATATTTTGACACTCATTGACACAAGCGCAAGAAAAAATACAACACTCCTGAGTGTTCAGGCGCACAATGAGGGCATTGTTCATTCATTCGGAGTGAATGTGAAAAATGTTGTGTTAAATTAGCAGAGGTTGCTTCTCCCGACCCTCTCTCCGCGCCCCCAGCTGAAATGACTTCAGGGCGCTGCTGGCCGCGCACAACTTTTCCTTGTTCCTCTGGGGTCTGGAGCACTCGCTCCGTCTTGTCCAGCTGCTGAGCTCTCGGTGGGCCGCCCCTCTGTGAAGGTTAGCTGCCTGCCTTCCTGCCTGCCTTCCTGTCTCTCTCCTTCTTTCTTTTTTGATTCTTTGCACCTTTCAGAATTTTCAGATGCCTGAAAGAAATAGCTGGGGGGCTGGTTGTCCCGTGTCCCCAACCATCTCCCCGGCCAGGCGTGTTTTGAAAATCCCTGCACTTTTGGAAATCCTCTGGATTTTTTTATTTTATTATTATTATTATTTGACAAACACAAAAGGGGATTTGTTTTGATTTTCAATAGTGTGGAGGGGAAGTTGTTCCTGAATTTTGTTATTATTGTTATTATTTCTAGAGGAGTCTTTCCTCCTGTGTCACCAAGCTCAGATATTCCTGTTGCAATCAGTGTTTTCTCAAACGCAACCGGCTTCCCTTTTCATCTCGCCATCAAGGACACGGCAGAGTCAGCATGTAGGAAATAATTAGATAACAGCCACCGCCACCCCGCCCCCCCCACCCCCGGGTGAGAAAGGCCAGCCCCGGCCGCAGCTGGGATCCTGCTGACCCGGGGGGCCCAGCAGCCCCTCCCCAGATGTGAAGCAACATGAAGTCCCATCCCTGCCCGCCCGTTTCCACCGGCTGGGCGTGTGAAGAGGGACCGGGCGTAGGGTATGTGCATGTGAGTGTGAGTGTGTGTGCAAGTGTGTGTGTGTGTGAGGTTCTGTGGGTTTGAGTGTGAGTGTGTGGGGGGGTGTAGCATGTGTACGAGTATGTGTGAGGGTCTGTGAGTTGGAGAGTGGGTGTGAGTGTGTGTGCTTGTGTATGTGTGTGTGAGGATCTGTGGGTTTGAGTGTGTGTGTGCATGTGTATGTGTGTGAGGGCCTGTGGGTTTCAGTGTGTGGGTGTATAGCACATGTGTGAGTATGTGTGAGGGTCTGTGGGTTTGAGAGTGAGTGTGTGGGTGTGAGTGTGTACATATGTATGAGTATGTGTGTGTGAGGGCCTGTGGGTTTGAGAATGAGTGTGTGTGTGGGCATGTGTGCATGTGCGTGAGTATGTTTGAGGGTCTGTGGGTTTGAGAGTGACTGAGTGTGTGGGCGTGTGTGGGCGTGTGTACATATGTATGAGTATGTGTGTGAGGGTCTGTGGGTTTGAGTGTGAGCGTGTGGGTGTGAGTGTATACATATGTATGAGTATGTGTGTGAGGGTCTGTGGGTTTGAGAGTGAGTGTGTGTGGGTGTGTGTATGAGTATGTGTGTGTGTGAGGATCTGTGAGTGTGAGTGTGTGGGAGGGTGTGAATACATGTGTGAGTGCATCTGTGAGCATGCGAGTTTGTGTCTGTGTGACTGTGTGAGTATGCAAGTGTGTGAGTTCATGTGTGTGTGTGTGTGTGTGTGTGCGTGTGTGTGTGTGTGTGTGTGTGGTCTACTTTAGAGGCACACCCAGCAGGTGGGGAGTTTGACTGGCGGAATCGAGGGTGAGCACTTGCCGTGGTCACGTGCTCCCAGCCCTGTTGAGCAGCCTGGGTGCTCCCAGCCCCTCCTGGCGACCCCCACGGGCTCCCACGGAGCCACGTCTCCCGCGTTCCCGGGGCGCTGCCCAGCCTGAGCACTGGAGCCCCCCACCCGCCATGGCCTCGCCCGCTGCACCCCTGCACCCCCTTCTGGCCTGCTCCACCCCCCGGCCGGCCTCAAGGGGACGCGCCAGCCCAGCCCCACCTTCGGGTCCTGCCCCGTGACCCCCCGCCGGCTCCTGCCCCGACTCTCGAGACTGTTGGATGCAGAGTCCGGGTGGGGGCTGGCTGCGTCTCGCCCGCCGGGTCCCGCTGCCTAGAACTGCGGGGGTGGGGGGCACAGGTCCAGCCGCCACTCTTCCCCCCGGGTTCCCGTCTCTCAGGATCCCCCCACCCGGCTGCCGGCTGGGCCCACCCGAGTCCCCGCGTGGCCTCACCAGCTCTGGCTCCATTCCTGTGTCCTCAGACACGAGCGCCTGAGCGAGAGCATGTGCACGCGTGTGAGTGTTCCCGTCACGGGGAGTGACCCAGAGGGTCCCCAAGCCCCACCGGGAGTCCGAGCTCAGAGCTCAGAGCCAGGAAGCACGACCAGGCGTGACCTGCACCCCCCCCCCCAGGCCCCCTCCGGGAAAGAGGAGAGAGGGACTGAGCACAGTCCCGGGGGCCACTGCGTCTGTCCAGTTCGGGGTGGCCTCACGGGAGCAGACCTGGGCTCCAGGAGTCACCCGGAGTCAGATCCCACCTGTCCGCTGTGTGCCCCCCCCGCTCTTGGTGCCTCCTGGCCCCCCGGAGTGACCCATCCACGCTGAGACCCGCTGGACTGGAGACAGAGTGACCGGGTGCCTTGGTGGAAACGCTCCCCACTGACCGCCTGCCGGGCAGTGCCGGGACGGGCCGGCGCACCGGGCAGTGCCGCTCTCCCGTGACGTCCCCGCCCCTCCCCCTGCCCCATGGTATTTTCGACGGAAAGGGCACCGGATACGCCGGGCTCCCAGCGGCCACGCCCAGCGGCCTGTCCTTCCCGCTTCCTTGAGTGGGCTAAGGGAAACCTAAGACGCTGGCCGGCCCGAGTGCCAGCCAGGCCTGCCGCCCCCTGACGGCGCCCTCAGCGCGGGTCCGAGACACGGGTGGCTGGGCCCGAGGGCTCTGGTGCTCAGAGGGGCCCAGATGTGGCATTCCAGGGCCCAGAGGCAGCGGGCGGGCACGGCGGGCAGTGTCCCAGGAGCAGGAAGGGAGGCGGCGGGCACTCCGAGGCCCTGCCCCTTCCTGCCCGCTGCCCCCAGCCCCTCCGTCCCCCGGGCCCGGCGTACCTGCGCCCTGATTGGCAGCAGGTAATCGGAAACACCTGGCCAGGTGGCGGGCTGGGCACGCGCCAGGAAAGCGGCACCTCTGGGCGGGCGGGCGGCCGTGTGCTCGGCGACGGGGCCCCTGAGCCAGTTTCCACGGGCCCAGGTGTGGGTGGCCGCTGCCCTCCCGCCCATAAATCTCTGTGTCAGTGCCCGGGCTGGAGCGATGGCACAGCGGGTAGGGCTTTCGCCTTGCGTGCGCACGACCCGGGTTCGATTCCTCCACCCTCTCGGAGAGCCCAGCAAGCTACCGAGAGTATCCCGCCCGCACGGCAGAGCCTGGCAAGCTCCCCGTGGCGTATTCGATATGCCAAAGACAGTCACCACAAGCCTCACACTGGAGACGTGACTGGTGCCCGCTCGAGCAAATTGATGAGCAACGCGGGAAGACAGTGCTCCAGCGACAGGGCTACAGTGCTCGGGGGGCGAGACGGACAGAGCAGCCTGAGAAAGCCCTCAGGGGCATTGCCACGGACTGCAGCCACAGAACCGGTCTGGGCGTGGCTACCCCCCCCCCCGCAGCCATAGAACCTGCCCAGGCATGCAGACCCCCCTCCATAAGCTGGACATCGCACACCCCACAGGCCCAGAGCACCGGGCCTTTGCTCCTCTCCCTGGGAAGGGCGAAGGTCTGGCTCCTTTTGGGGGCGTATCTCCAGGTGTGCAGAGGACGTGGCCAGGGCCACTTTCTGTGGCCTCCATCCATTCTGCAAGGCAGCGGTGGGCTCGGGAGGGCGGGGAAACCAGCAGGGGCGCGGGCAAGAGACTCTCGCACACCGTGATACCACCAGCAATCCCCTCCCGATCCACACCCGCAGCCCACTGGTTCACACTGCGTCCACACCGTGAGATGCCAGCAGAGCCTTGAGCAAAATCAGCGTCCACTGAGGACGCGCACGGGGCCAGGGAGAGTGGGCCCTCTGCAGCCCGACCAGCAGCGGCTGGGGGAAAAAAGATGTCTCGGCGTCACAGACTACTCAGCGCAGCCACTTTCGGGAGGAAAAGGGCGCTGAGGTGGAGTGAAAACGGCGGCCGCCATCGGTGAGTCACTGTGTGCCCAGATAAGCAGACGCCCCCAACTCTCTAGTCTCAGAGACCCGGCAGGGGCCTGGGCGAGGGTTCGAGACAGGCCCTGCTCCTCCTGAGTCTCTAATGAACTCACCGCCACGTCCCAGCGGCAAAGACGCCCCCCGGGCTCTGCCCACACGTCGCAGCAGGGAGCCTGGCCAGGAGGAGGGGGCGCGGCCAGCAGGGTCAGGAGGGACACCCCGCGCCTGGCTGTCTTCCCCGGGGCCCCTCGGAGGGGATGGGCTCCAGCTTCCCTCCCCACCCCGAGCAGAGCTCCCGGCCGCCGAAGACCACCGGAACCTAGCTACAGCCATGCTGGACAAGCCTCATGCATGAAGGTACCGGCGGAGGAACCCAGGTGTGTGTAATCCCACCAACGGCCAGCATCCAGAGAGAGACTTAAAAGCAAGCTCTCAGAAGCACGCGGCCGCAAAGTGGCCTCGTGATATCTTTGGCCTACTTCTCCCTCTGGGAGAAACTGGCAAGCTTCTGAGAGTTTCCTGCCCCCATGGGACAGCCTTGCAGGCTTCCCATGGTGTATTCATATGCAAAATCCAGTAACAAGCTGGATCTCATTCCCCTGACCCTGAAGAGCCCCCCAGTGCAACATCCTTGGGAAGGCCGAGTCGAGATGGACTTCTAAGATCTCAGGGGAAGGACGAAATGAGATGTTACTGAGCCCGAGAAACCGGTGATTAACGGGATTTTGTGATTCGTGATCACGGTGTGCTGACTCGCTCCGAGAAGCCTTTGCCCTGCCAGTGCACAAGGCAAGGAGATGCGACGCCCGTTCTAATATTGTCTTCGTGACTTTTAAACTTGGCACCTTGATTCTTTTTTTCTTTTAAAACATGGTATCAAAAATTCAAGCTTTAAAATGTCAATAAAATAAAATAACATAAAATAAAAACCCCAAACCCTCGCCCCCAGCGCACGCTGTGCTGGTGCCCTTCCCGGCCGGCTCTGGGGCCCAGATTCTGGCGGTCTCTCACTGCCCCGGGCTCAGTGCTCGCTCGCACAACAGCACAAGGCATCGGCAGGACTGTGGGGAGTCGCTCTGAGCGTCAGCCCCCACCTCTGTAACCACGGAAACAGGGGAGCACTGGAGGGGAGAGCATGCGCGGGGTGAGCAGAGACCCTGTGACCGACCGCCGTGGCGCGTGTCCCTCACGACGACGGGTACCACTTGTCCTGCCGGTGGTGCTGTGAGCGGGGGGGGGGGGGGGGGGGGGGGCGGGGGCGGGGGGGGTCCCGGCGGCCCGGCCTTCCGGCTGGGCATGCCAGGGCCGGTTACTCTGTTCTCCCTCCCAAGGCTGGCCCCAGGCCCCTGCTGGTATATTCTCGGAAGGGGTACTGCTGGGTCTTCGGGATTCCCACCAGCAGTGAAGGAGAGTCCCTTTCTCCCCATATTCTCAGGGATGGTTTTGTTTTTGTTTTGTTTTGTTTGGGGGGTCATACCCGGCGATGCACAGGGGGTTCCTCCTGGCTCTGCACTCAGGAATGACTCCTGGCGGTGCTCAGGGGACCCTATGGGATGCTGGGAATCAAACCCGGGTCGGCCGCGGTGCAAGGCAAACGCCCTCCCCGCTGTGCTATTGCTCCAGCCCCGCCAGGGATGTTTTTGTTCACTATCTAATGTGGGTTCCCCCCCCCAACACTTGGTAACCTTGTGTCTTTAGAACTTCACTGACACACTCCATACCCCATAGAGGTTTTTGCCCAGAAAGGGGAAAAAAAAAAATCAATCTACTGAGAGCCCCCGACCGCCTCCCGTCCTTCCCTGACCACGTCCCTGGCCTGGGCACTTGGCACCTGTTTTCCCACCCTAGTCAGGGGATGAGAACGCTCCTCGGACCACCTAGGGGGCCCCCGAAACCCGAGGACAGGCAGAGAACCCTGACACCCGGCCCGTCCCAAACCTCTAATAGCAGCCTGCCGTGGTGAGGCCCGAGCAGAGGTTCACAGCCCAGTGCTCGGGGCCACTCGGCCCCGCGCTCACCCCCCTGCCCCGGAATTTTCATTTCCATGGATTCAAACTCCAGGACTTGGGGTCAGAATTCCCTACGGACGACCACACACACACACACACACACACACACACACCCCAGATGGACGATTCTATTTCAAAATGAATTTTTTTTTTTTAATGACCAACAACACAAAACCCCAGAATCCAGGGCCGGGCGGGAGCTGAAGAAACCCGGGCGGAAAAGCAGCCGCATGGTTAACCATCACCTTGATCCACAGCTCTCGTTATTCACGGGTGACGGCTCAGTTAATCAGTGCTTGCGGCCTGGGTCCTGCGCCGGCTTTCCCGGGGAGCGGGAGCGACGGAGGAATCCGGGCCTCTAAGACAAACACGCCTCAGCCCCCGACAGGCACGCCTGGAATCAGGCAGAGCCACGCGGCTGTGCTCCGCTGCCTCCTCGGGTTTTCTCCTCCGCTGGGCCCGCCGCGAGCGGCCCCCCCGAGCCCCGGGTCCTCCCTCCCGCCCCGCCTGGCTGGCCAGAGGCAGCTCGCAGCATCCAAGCGGGGGTCTCCCTCCTCTTCTCGGGGTTAGATCTGAGAACAGGCGGGGCGCCCCGGAGGGCCCAACCTCGTACTTCACACGACCCCCACATGTCCCCTCCACGCCTCGTGCCTCGGAAGGAAGCAGCTGGGTGTAGGTTGGGGGGAGGGATCTCCTTTCTTTTTTTTGGAGGAAGGAGGGCTCGGGTGCTCAGGACTCACTCCCAGCTCAGTGCTCAGGGCTCCCTCCCAGCTCAGTGCTCAGGGCTCCCTCCCAGCTCAGTGCTCAGGGCCACTCCCGACTCTATGCTCAGGGGCTCCCTCTCAGCTCTGTGCTCAGGGTCACTCCTGGCTCTATGCTCAGGGCAGACTCCCGGCTCTGTGCTCAGGGTGGACTCCTGGCTCTGTGCTCAGGGCAGACTCCCAGCTCTGTGCTCAGGGCTGACTCCTGACCATAACAGGAATCGAAATAACCAGGGTGAGCTGTGTGCAAGGCAAAGCTTAATCCCTGCTCTGCCTCCCTGGCTCCAAGGGGATCGACTTTCACAGGCCGGGTAGGGGGGAGCCTGGACTCTCCGCCCGCCCCGCCCGTCTGCCTATCCAGCCCTTCACCTATTGTCTCTCCTCCCGGTTGAGACCAGCTATGAGCCCAAGGGCTGACGCTCCTTGACGCACGGGTGACCAGCACAGGGCGAAAGTCGCCAGGAATCCGGGACGCGCAGGAGTCGGAGCTCAGCTCCGTTCCCAAGAGACGGGGGGCGGGGGGGGGGGGGGGGGGTGGGGGGGGCGGCCGACAGACAAGGACTCGCCCCTCCACCGTGCTCCTGCGACAGACGCCAGAGCCAGAGCCGGGGTGGCAACTGGACCCGCACATGGGGGCCGGCTGCGTCACGGGTCACCCGGCCCGGCATGTGAACAGGAAGGTGAGAGAGCGGGGGTGAACTTTTGCCTCAGTGGCCCATCCATCAGCCGGCAAATGGCCCAGAGCACCGCGCACAGCCGCCCTCCCGCGCGCGCGCACACTGGGGCCTTTGTGTCCGGGCCGGAGCCGGGATGCACCGGGCTGCGGCTGGGTGGCACATCACTGACCCATCCTCACGCCCTCCCGCGCCGCGCCCGGCCCCCCGCCCACGGGCACCTGTTCTTCATTTACCGCTCAATGCCCATTCATTAGGCCGGGTGGAAATTTAAACAGAACCCCTTCCCTCGGCCCGGCCAGTAAACTATTCAGGAATAACAAATAAATCTGGAGCTGCATCTCCTTCCCCGGCCATTCCCAGACCCCGGCCGGCTCACAGCCCCAACCGGAGAGGAAATGCCGAGGGATTGATAGGGCAGAGGTCACGGCCGGGCTGATGGAAAAGCAGGAGGCGCGGCTGGGCCCTCCCCGCTGGCTCCAGGGAAAGTGAGGGCCCCCCACCCGCAACTCCCAGATTCCTGGTGGGGAGCAAGACCAGCACGACGGAAGGGCCCCCCAGCGCTCAGAGTAGCCCCCAGCTCTCGGGTGATCCTGTTTCGCCCCTTTACGTTTCGCCGGGCCTGGCCCTGGAGCACGAGGCACCAGCGTTTCAGGAACCCTCGCGGGCTCACCCCCGGGTTTGTGGGGCGCGGCCAGAACCTAAAAGACGCATCGGAAATGTTTTTAGAATGGAAACCCGGCTCAAACAGGTCTCCGTGTCTATCCCTCGGGTGGGGGGAAATGAAGTTTGGCGGCCCCCGTGCTGGCCAGAAGCGCAATTTAATTTTTCCTGAAAACTTGGAGAAGTCTTCTTGAAGAACACGCAAAGAGTCTATATGTGCGCATGCCGCCCCCACGCTCTGTGCGCCCGTGCGTGGGCACCGTGCACCCTGCGCGCCCGTGCGTGGGCACTGTGCCCCCCTGCGCTCTCGTGCATCGGCATCGTGTTCCCCTGGGCACCCATGCGTGGTCATCGTGCCCCTGCGCGCCCGTGCGTCGGCCCCGTGTCCCCCTGCGCGCCCGTGCATCGGCATCGTGTTCCCCTGGGCACCCGTGCGTGGTCATCGTGCCCCTGCGCGCCCGTGCGTCGGCCCCGTGTCCCCCTGCGCGCCCGTGCGTCAGCACTGTGCGCCTGCGCGCCCATGTGTGGGCACTGTGCCCCCCTGCGTGCCCGTGCGTCCGCACCGTGTTCCCCTGGGCGCCCGTGCGTGGTCATCGTGCCCCTGCGCGCCTGTGCGTCGGCACCCTGCCCCCGCGCGTCGTGTGGTGCAGTGTGTGTTTGCGTGCGCTCTTTGGCCGACACGCGCAGCAGTCGGAGGCAGCAGGCGGGTGGGCGCCGCGAGGGAAGGGGCAGCCACGGCCAGGCTGAGCCAGGAGAGCTCCCGGGAAATTCAGTCCGATAAGCTGAATCCACTCCCGGGCCTAGACTCGGGGCTCATCAGGGCCTAGACTCGGGAAGGAGAGGTCGGAGATCCCAGACGAGATGAGAAGCGGGGAGAGGGCGCCCCAGGCCGCGGGAACTGCCTGCGGGGGACTCAGGCCGGAAGTGCAGACCCCAGGGACGCACCCAGACCGGCGCCCCTGGGAGCGTCTCCTGCGAAGGTTTCTGGGGCCCTTCGCCGCCCCGACAGCGCAGCTCTGTCTGCAGGGGGACGATCCCCGTGAAGCAAATGCGTGCCCGTGCCGGGTCCTTGGCTAAAGCCCACCGGCTTTGTTCAGTGGATAGAATGATGAGAGGATGCAGGGTCATGCCCAGATGCTTCCGCTCCACCGCCCACGCACATGGACCACATGTGTGTCAGAGGTGGAGCAGTGGGTACTGCCGGCTCCCCATCCCTCACCACCTCCCCCCACTTCCCTGCCCTAAGGTCCCACACCCAAGAATGAAAGCACTGGGCTTGCATTTTCACTTTTTCGGGTCACACCCGGCGATGCCCAGGGGCTACTCCTGGCTCTGTGCTCAGGAATTACTCCTGGCGGTGCTCGGGGGACCGTATGGGATGCCAGGCATGGAACCCAGGTCGGCCACGTGCAAGGCAAACGCCCTCCCCGCTGTGCTATCGCTCCAGCTCCTGCATTTTCACTTTTTAAACCTTGCTCCAGAGTGCCCAGGGGCCCAACCGGACTCAGTTCTGGGGAGGGGGGTCTCTTCAGGCAGTGATGGGGGCAGGGAAGCAAGTCTGGTGGGGGCCTGGCCCAGCCCCCGGAGCCCTGGCCAGAGCTGGTCTTCTTACCTTCTGATAATGACATTGACCCTCTCATCTTTCTTTGTGTTGGTTTGGGTGTGCTGGGGGCTGACTCCTGGCTCTGCACTCAGGGATCACTCCCCATCACTCCCGAGACCATGCGGGGCGCCGGGGACCGAACCCAGGCCCGACGCGTGCCAGGTGGACACCTTAGCACTGTGTTATCACTCAGCCCCAAGACATTTGTTGTTTATTCCATGATTAACGGCATACTCTTTAAAAAGTTATTTTCAACTGGTCAGGTAACTGTGTCAGTATTTGTTGGCTTTTTTTATTGGGGGGGGGGTGTACACTGCGGCGCTCAGGGCTCACGCCTGGCTTTGAGCTCAAATGTCAGTCCTGGAGGTGATCAGGGAACCATGTGCAGTGCCAGGGATCACTTGGTCAGCAGCGTGCAAGCCTTAACCCTGAACTATGCCTTGGCGCTCTCCCTCCCTCCCTCTCTCTCTCTCTCCCTCCCTCCCTCTCTCTCTCTCTCTCTCCCTCTGTCTCCCTCTCTTTCTCTCCCTTTCTCTCTCCCTCCCTCCCTCTCCTTCTCTCCCTCCCTCCCTCTCCTCTCTCTCCCTCTCTCTCCCCCTTTCTCTTTCCCTCTCCCTCTCTTTCTCTCCCTTTCTCCCTCTCTCTCCTTCTCCCTCTCCCTCCCTCTCCCTCTCCCTCTCTCCCTCTCCCTCTCTGTCCCTCTTCTGTCCCTCTTCCTCTCTCCCTCTCCCTCTCTCTCCCTCTCCCTCTCTCTCCCACTCCCTCTCTCTCCCTCTTTCTCCCTCTACTATCTCTCCCTCTCCCTTTCCTTTTCCTTCTCCCTTTCTTTCTCCCTCTCCCTCTCTTTCTCTCCCTTTCTCTCTCCCTCTCCCTCTCTCTCCCTCTTTCTCCCTCTACCTATCTCTTCCTCTCCCTTTCTTTCTCCCTCTCCCTTTCTCTCCCTTTCTCTCTCCCTCTCCCTCCCTCCCTTCCTCTCTCCCTCTCCCTCTCTCTCTCTCTCTCTCTCTCTCTCTCTCTCTCTCTCTCTCTCTCTCTCTCTCTCTCTCTCTCTCTCTCTCCCCTCCCCATCAGCCTGTTGAAATGTCTCTCCCTGTTCTACTGTTAAGAACTATCTGCAAGAGGAGGAAAGTTAGATGCTGCTTTTAAAAACTCTCCTTCAATGTCCTATACGGGTCTTCGCCATGGACACCCATCGACATCTTATTCCCACCCCCCCCCCAACTGCGGCTGCCAGAAAATGACAGCTCCCTCCCCCCGCCCCCCACCCCTCACCCCCCCCTCGTCTGGAGAAAACCCAGACATCAGCGCTGGTGCTTCTGGCCCAGCTCGGAGCCAGGAGCCACGGCTGACGAGACTCGAGACCTGCTTCCTGGGGCGAGAAGGGGGCCACCGTTCGAGGTGTGTCCAGACCTCTGTCACCGCCCCCCTCTGCCAAACCCGAGCCCGTCTCTCTGGGATCTCCCCCACGGAGGCCTCGCCCCTGGCTTCCAGGCCCCTTCTCTGTGCCAAGGGGGGGGGAAACCCAGGAAGGCGCAGACGCACCCGCGGGGTCCTGAGCTGAGGGGGATGGTGGCGCCCGCGTCTCACCCGCTGCCTGTCCCCCTGCAGGCCATGTGGCTGATGCTGCAGAACGACGAGCCCGAGGACTTCGTCATCGCCACAGGCGAGGTCCACAGCGTCCGCGAGTTCGTGGAGAAGTCCTTCGCGCACGTCGGGATGACCATCGTGTGAGTGTCGCGGCCCGCCGGTGCCCCGCCCTTGCCCCCTGGCCCTGAGAGCACTGTGCAGGGGGGTCAGGGCTGTCCAGGACTGTATCTGCCCAGGATGTTGCCACTGTCTTGAAGTTGTTCAGTTTGTTTGTTTGTTCTTGGCTTTTGGGTCACCCCCCAGCAGTGCTCAGGGGTCACTCCTGGCTCTGTGCTCAGGGGTCACTCCTGGCAGTGCTCAGGGCCGTGCTGGGGATTGAACCCGGGTTAGCTGCGTGCGAGGCAAACAGCGTAGCCCCTCTCCTATCTCTCCGGGCCCTCGTCCCACTTTATTCCAACACCGGGGCTTACAGAGCTGTTCACGATGCTTCATCCCGGGCGTTCACGACTCCAGCCCCAACCCCACCAGCACTGTCCCCATTTTCCCGACCGCCCCTCAACCTGCCCCCCCCCCTCCGAGCAGGCCGAATAATCTATTTTCTATTGCTGGGTAACAACAAATGGCCAGAGCCGGAACGGTAGTACAGCAGGGAGGGTGTTTGCCTTAGCACGCGGCCAACCTGGGTTCGACGATCCCCGGCATCCCATAGGGTCCCCCAAGCACCGCCAGGAGTGATTCCTGAGTGCAGAGCCAGGAGGAACCCCTGAGCACCACCGGGTGTGACCCAAAAAGCAAAAAAAAAAAAAAAAAAAAAAAGGCTAAAGGAATGATCAAAACATATTTCTGAAAAAGGACATTTGTGAAAACTGTTGTATGTCACCGTGGTGACACTTAACTCCCAACCTGCGGGTCACCAAGCTGCCGCTGCCAGCTGAGCGTCCGCAATCCTGTTTCTGTCGGTCGGGCTTGGTCGGCTTCTGCATTCCAGCCTGTCCAATCTGCTGTGCCGCTTGCTGGGATTTTGGAGGGGCCTGAGCCCCTCCCGAGATGGCCCCGGAGGTCTCAGCCAGGAACAGAGGGTCCAAGACAGTTCTGCAGCTGGTTGATGTCTTTTGAGATTTATGTGAGTCTCCGGAGCAGCGGGGCACGGCTTCCAGGGGGCTGGGAGGGACTTGCCCGCCCACCCCGGCTCCGAGAAGCCCCTCCTGTCCCTGCTGCCCTGATGCCGGCGTCCGGCCCCCAGTCGCACTGGAGTCCTACTTTGCTTTTTTGGTTTTGTTTTTGGCTTTGTGGGTCACACCCGGCGATGCACAGGGGTGGCTCCTGGCTCTGCACTCAGGAATCATTCCTGGCGGTGCTCAGGGGACCCTATGGGATGTTGGGAATTGAACCCTGGTTGGCCACGTGCAAGGCAAACACCCTCCCCGCTGTGCTATCGCTCCAGCCCCTGGAGTCCTACTTTGGATGGTTTTATTCTTGGGGGGGGGGGGGGTGGATCTACCCAGTGATGGCGGTGCGATGCCCACCTCTGCCCTCTGCCCAGGGGTTGTTTCCGGTGATGCTTCATACTGGGAATCAACCTCCCCCACCCCCCCCCCACCAACCCCCACCCACACGGGCAGAGCTTGCACTTGGCTCTCTCTGCCACCCTCCCCTGAGGTGGTCCTCCCGGCCAGAGCGCTGCCTTCTCCAGTGTAGCCAAAGCCGAGCCTGGGATCTGTTACACTGTGCAAATTCACTTGCAACAGTGCAACATTTTGTGGTTTTGTCGAAGATCCCTTGTTCCAGATGGAATCTTCCTTGGCCGCTCCAGTGGGAGGTCTGGGCCCTAGGGGCACTGCTCAGGGCTCACTCCTGACTGTGCTCAGGGCTCACTCCTGACTGTGCTCAGGGCTCACTCCTGCCTCTGTGCTCAGGGCTCACTCCTGCCTCTGTGCTCAGGGCTCACTCCGGCCGAGGCTTGGAGGGACCCTGTGTGGTGTAAGGCAAGTACACGCAAGGCAAGTACTATCTCTCCCGCCCAAGATTTCTTCTCTTTGGGCATTTTTTCTTTACTGCGGTAAAATCTCTCCAAAATTAAAACCTTGTCTTCATTATCATGAAGTCTGTGTAACAGTCGGCGGCATTGGTCCATTCACAGCTCTGCCCGTTGCCCGTCTCCGGAAGATTTCCGTCTTCCCAGCTGAACCCCTCTCTCCTCCCCCCACGCCCGAGTCCCTGTCCACTGTCTCTCTGCGCCCGCCTGTCCTGGGTCACCCCGTGCCGGGGTTTGGGCGCTGCTGGGCCTTTGGCGCTTGGTCAGCGTCACGGCGCCCCGTGTCCTCCCCCTGGAGGCAGGGCCCGCGCGCAGTCGGCATCTGGGTGCCCTGCGGCAGCGTCCCCGCCTTGGCCACCCGCACCCCTGGCCTCCAGCTGTGGTCACTGTGAATGTGCCACCGTGGCCGTGGAGAACAAATATCCGTCTCAGTCCCCACTTGCAATTCTTTGGGGTATAGACTCCGGAGTGGAATTCCTGGGTCATGTGATCACGAAGTCTATGTTTAACTTCTGGAGGAAGTGCCAAACGGTTCTCCGAGATGCCTTTTTGTAAAAAAAAAAGATAAAATTTTAAAAAAGAAGGAAAAGGAGAATAAAAAAGCGCTTCCATGTCCAGTGTGGGTGGAACAACAGAAGGCAAAGAAAACCTTCGACCCTTAAAGAAAAAGAAAAAAATTGAGGGAACTCCGGTAAAACAGGTATCCCCTGCTTTAGACCTTGGACGGCGGGCCCGAGCGGGCCAGGAGCAGAAGGAGCGTCACCCCCCAGGCCCGATTCCATGATGCCAAGGGGGGGACGGGGGAGGGGCGGCTGAGAACAGCTGCTGACCGAGCCGGAGGAAGAGAGTCAGAGACCTCGGGGAAGGAGACGTGCAGAGCGTCCGCCCGAGCGCGCCCCTGTGAGCCCGTGGGAACGGGGGTATGCGCCCGGAAAGAAACTGCACCCGCTGAGCACCGGGGCAGGAGGGGGGACCAAGTGTTGTCACTGCCTCCTTCCTGCCCAGGAGCCGTGTCAGCCGGCCGGGATGGGGCAGCCGCGGTGCGTGCTCCGGCCCCAGCGGGAACGAACCGTGCTCTCAGCCATCCCTGGAGAAAAGGCCGCGCGAGACTCCGCCGGACAAAGCCGAGAGAGACGCTTAAAAGGGGATCCGACGCTTAAGAAGGGGTGCAAATAGCCCAGCCCGTTCCCAGCACGGGGCTTCGTGCGTCTCAGAGGGCGGGGGTTGAGTCTGGACGCGAGAAGGTCCAATTCTGAATGTTCGACTCTCGACCCGAACTCAGGGAGCACATCCGGAAGCCGAAAACTGTGACCCGAGACGGCGAGGGGGAGGGGGGAAGCCACCAGTGAGATGGTGCTAGGAGCGCACCGGGATCACGAGGTGGCCGTTAGAATTGTGTGTGTCTCTTAAGGATATGCCTATGGATATATTTTTAAATTGAGATTTTATAGAGATGGGCTGGAGCGATAGCACAGCGGGGAGGGCGATTGCCTTGCACGCGGCCGACCCAGGTTCGATTCCTCTGTCCCTCTCAGAGAACCTGGCAAGCTACCGAGAGTATCCGGCCCGCACGGCAGAGCCCGGCAGAGCACGGCAAGCTCCCCGTGGCGTATTCGAAATGCCAAAAACAGCAACAACAAGTCTCACAAAGGAGACGTGACTGGTGCCCGCTCGAGCAAATTGATGATTAACAGGATGACAATGACAGTAACAGTGACAATGATATAATATATAAATTATGGAGAGATACATAAGTATATAATACTGAGATTATATATGTTTAGATAATTTTGTATCTATTTTCCTCCTCCTCTCTCAATATATATTTTTATATTGAGGGTGAATATAGATATTTTAAGACAAGCCAGATGGCTACTTTAGTGGTGGGTGGTTTATAAATATATAAGCATTTCACTCTTGTAAGCCAATGTTACCTTTAAAAAAAAAATGTCAATTTAGGGATCGAGGAGATAGTGCAAATGCCCACGCTTATGCCTTGCACGGTCATGGCCTCCGATTCGATCCCCAGGGCCACAGTGACCCCAAGTGCAGCCCTGGTGGCCCCCGGGTATTGGCCAGGCAATGCCAGAGCGGCGCCCGGGATCTCTCTGAGCATGGCCCCAGTTTTCAAGCCTTGAGAGCAGAAACTGGACTCAGCAGTGGGGTACGAGCCTCGCATGTGTGAGGTCCTGGGTTCCACGCCAGGGCGTCACGAAGAAGTTTATTGGAAGAACCGAGGGCCAGGGAGAGAGCTCGGGGCCGGAGCGCGGGTTCCGTGCCACTCGCACACGCTTCCCTGGGTGCAGCCAGGCAGCAGGGCTGGAGCTGGGGAAACCCCGAGGCGGACCCGCCCCAAAACCGAGACAACTTTTTGGGAAAAAAAAAAAATTACAAAACAACCGATGTAGAGCTGTATATGACAAACGAGGGTGTTGGGAGTGCTCTCACGGTTGGCTCTCACGCAGGGTGGGTGCTGCGGGGGCCGGGGGGCCAGGCTGGAGGCCGTGCAGCCGTCCTGGGGCCATTCAGGCTGCAGCAGGGGGAGCGTGTGTCGGGGGCGGGAAGACGAGGGCCTCGGGTACCAGCCACCGTCAGTTCCACTTCCCTATCGTTGGAGTCCTGCGGGGAGGACGGAGGAAAGGAATCCGGCGGGGGCCGAATATGCCCCCCAGCTCCTGCGAGCAGCAGGCCTGATCTCCAGAGCCCCCAGGGGGAAGCGGAAAGGAAAGTCTCAGACGCAGCAGCGTCGTGACCGCAAGTCAAGGCCGAGGAGAAGAGGCTGATGGAGCCAGAGAGGAAGGTGCAGCGCCTGGGCCTGCCCGAGAGACAGAGACAGGTCTCCCCGAGAGACACGGAGACTGAGCCTGCCTGAGAGACACAGAGACAGGCCTGCCCGAGAGACACAGAGACTGAGCCTGCCCGAGAGACACAGAGACAGGCCTGCCCGAGAGACAGAGACAGGTCTGCCCGAGAGACACAGAGACCGAGCCTGCCCGAGAGACACAGAGACAGGTCTGCCCGAGAGACACAGAGACCGAGCCTGCCCGAGAGACACAGAGACCGAGCCCTGCCCGAGAGACACGGAGACCGAGCCTGCCCGAGAGACACAGAGACAGGCCTGCCCGAGAGACAGAGACCGAGCCTGCCCGAGAGACACAGAGCAGGCCTGCCCGAGAGACAGAGACAGGTCTCCCCGAGAGACACGGAGACCGAGCCTGCCCGAGAGACACAGAGACAGGCCTGCCCGAGAGACAGAGAGACTGAACCATGCCTGACAGACACAGAGACAGGCCTGCCCGAGAGACACAGAGACCGAGCCCTGCCCGAGAGACACGGAGACCGAGCCTGCCCGAGAGACACAGAGACAGGCCTGCCCGAGAGACAGAGACTGAGCCTGCCCGAGAGACACAGAGCAGGCCTGCCCGAGAGACAGAGACAGGTCTCCCCGAGAGACACGGAGACCGAGCCTGCCCGAGAGACACAGAGACAGGCCTGCCCGAGAGACAGAGAGACTGAACCATGCCTGACAGACACAGAGACAGGCCTGCCCGAGAGACACAGAGACTGAGCCTGCCCGAGAGACACAGAGACAGGCCTGCCCGAGAGACACAGAGACCGAGCCCTGCCCAAGAGACACGGAGACCGAGCCTGCCTGAGAGACAGAGAGACTGAGCCTGCCCGAGAGACACAGAGACTGAGCCTGCCCGAGAGACACAGAGACAGGCCTGCCCGAGAGACACGGAGACTGAGCCTGCCCAAGAGACAGAGACTGAGCCTGCCCAAGAGACACAGAGACCGAGCCTGCCCGAGAGACACAGAGACCCAGCCTGCCCGAGAGACACAGAGACCGCGGCCTGAGAGACAGCAGGACAGCATGGACCCCGCTGGGCACTGGCCAGCCCCCTGCCTCGGCCCCCCCCGCCCCAACACGTACATTCCCTGGCCCGCCGAGACGCTTCCTTTGGCCCGACTACTGCAGTTTAACCAATTTTTTTTTTCCCCAAATCCATTTCCCATGTCAGACCCTGGTCTCAAGTCTGTTTCCAGCCTCAGACTAAACCAGAAATCAGGCCTACTTCCGCCGTAAATTAAAAATAGCGTCGTGAGTGGCAGCTGAAACGTCGGGGCGGTCAGGACCGTTTTCAGAGCCTTCCCGGAGAGGGAGGGAGGGAGGGAGGGAGGGAGGGAGGGAGGGAGGGAGGGAGGGAGGGAGGAGCGTCCCATGGCGGGAGCTAAAGCCCCCACTTTGTCCCTTCCTAAGACTGCGCCCTCCCGAGCCCCGGGATGCCAGTGACCCCCCCCCCCCCCAGCTTCTGTCCGGCTCCCTTGGACCCCTGGGAACGAAATGTTCTCCCCTGTCCGTGCTTCCTAGCGCGTCTGCGGAGATGAAATTCCTTCTCGGGCCGGATAATGGAGCCCGGCTGGGTCGGGGTCGCTCCTCTTGTTTGTTGTTGTTTCCGATTCCCTCCTCTGGCCCCTGGAGGCGGCGTTCCCGTCCCCGCTGGGGGCTCTGAGCCCCCCACCCACGGCAGCTGGAGGCCTGAGGGGCCCCCGGAGGGCCGAGGAGACCGCCCAGGCCCACCACGCGTCGTCTCGTCAGCTGGGGGACCGGGAGCCGCGTCTCCCACCTCCGAGGGGGCGGCCGTGCTTGGGGTCTCAGAACTCGGGTCTTGCCTGCTCTTGTTGGCGGTGCTCAGGGCTTGCTCCTAGCTCTGTGCTCAGGGTCACGGCGCCTGGCAGGGACCTAACTCTCGCCAGCACCTTCACCGCTGGGTCTCTGTCTGGCCCGTTTTCTGTTCCCTCGGCGCGCCCTCGGGAGGCCCCGCGCCCTGTGCCCGCGCCAGGGCCCCGCCCAACCTTAAGCCCCAGCACCCCGGCTGCCGGCCTCAGGGTCCCCAACGGCCGGGCTGGACCCGCCGCCGTGCCCGCCTCCGGCCGAGAGTGGCACTGAGCCACCGGGCATCCTGCATCGCAGGGTCGGGCCCTCGGGCTCGGGGCTCGGGGAGCAGCCCGGGCTCGCGACTGTTTGGGTCGGGGTTGGCTGCTGGGGCGGCGGGTGGGGGTCACACCAGCTGCACTCCAGGCTGTGCACTCAGGGTCGCCCAGGACAGGGCTGGGGGCGCCCGGTCAGCCGCAGGCGAGCCCCTGGACTCCTGTACAGTGCTCAGGCCCCAAGCGCGCGTTTGCTGGGGATGTGATGGGGATCGGCCACCTGCAGGGCTCCACCCTCACCCTGTCTGTCTGTCTGTCTGTCCAGACTCCCACCCTCACCCTGTCTGTCTGTCTGTCTGTCTGTCCAGGTTCCCAGCCTCACCCTGTCTGTCTGTCCAGACTCCCACCCTCACCCTGTCTGTCTGTCCATCCAGGCTCCCACCCTCACCCTGTCTGTCTGTCTGTCCAGACTCCCACCCTCACCCTGTCTGTCTGTCCAGACTCCCACCCTCACCCCGTCTGTCTGTCCATCCAGGCTCCCACCCTCACCCTGTCTGTCTGTCTGTCTGTCTATCCAGACTCCCACTTTCTGTCTGACTGTCTGTCCTCGGACTCCCAGCCTCACCCTGTCTGTCTGTCTGTTCATCCAGGCTCCTACCCTCACCCTGTCTGTCTGTCTGTCTGTCTGTCCATCCTCTCCGTTTCCCCCTTGGGGTGTGAAACAGAGAGCCCGAGAGATGGCGGGACTGTCCGGGTGGGCAGCCCGGCTGTTGTTGGCGATGCCCCTGTGCCCTAGCCCGGCGCCCCTGCCCGGGTGGAGGGGTCTCCGCACTGCTTCCGGGTGGCCCCGCCCCGGGGCCCTCTGTCCCCCAGTCCCCTCCCCCGACTCCGGGTGGGTCAGACCCTTTCCCGTGAACGCAGATCTGTCCTGTCACTGCGCACTGGCCGGGTGACCGGGCGTCCTGGGGGCCAGCCGCAGACGTCTGTCCTTCCGCCTGGCCTTTGGCAGCGCCCAGCCCCACAGGGGAGCGACATCTCCGTCGTCTCGGTCCTCGGGCAGGTCTGCTCTGAGGGCAGGAGTGTCATGAGCGACAGTCTCCCTTCTAGTTCTTTGCCTTTTCTGGGTTTTGTTTGGGGGCCACGCCCAGTGATGCTCAGGGCTTGCTCCCGGCTCTGTGCTCAGGGTCACTCCCGGCTCTGTGCTCAGGACTCACTCCTGGCTCTGTGCTCAGGACTCACTCCCGACTCTGTGCTCAGGGCTCACTCCCAGCTCTGTGCTCTGGGCTCACTCCCGGCTCTGTGCTCAGGACTCACTCCTGGCTCTGTGCTCAGGGCTGACTCCCGGCTCTGTGCTCAGGGTCACTCCTTGTGGGCCTCAAGGGACCTTCTATGGTGCCAAGGATCGAACCTGGGTCGGCTGCCCGCAAAGGCAAGGCACCTTCACCCATGTACTGTCCAGTCCATGGACAGCTTCAAAGTGACCTCGGTGTCCAGAGTGCTGAGACCCGTCTGGTAGGCGGGGTATTTGCATGCAGTGGGCCGGGAAGTGGCTCCTGTGTGTGGCTTTCGATGGGGGTCTGGGGAAGCAGCGCCCTGCCCCTCCCCCCACCCCACCAACCCCAAGGGCTGGGATCCTGGTGAGGTGAAAAGTCAGGTTTGATCTTGTGCCACAGCCCCTGAGCTCACTCCTAAGAAGCATCTCGGTGGTCTGCCCGGAGGAGGCGGCCATGCTGGGGTCTGTTCTCGGCCACGCCGCCGTGCCCAGCCTCAGTCCCCCAGGGAGCGTGGAGAGGACGGCCCTTTCCTCCCCAGTCGGAGCCGGCACCGCGGACGCCAAGCAGGCAACTACATGTCCAGACTAATTTTCTGTCGTTGATCTTGTTCCCTTCGGGGAAGCGAGCGCGAGGGATCGCCTGCAGCCGGGAGCGAGTCTCCGCGGGCCGCGGGGCGGGCGGGGGCGCGGGGCAACCGGGCGGGGCCCTGGGGATGGCTCCATGGCCACACACGCGCCGGGACCCAGCAGGTGCAGCTCGGCCCCTGGCCTGGGGGTGGGCGGGAGGAGGCCGCGGGCAGCCTGGCCAGCGTCTGCCAGGCGAGGGGAAGGTGCTCCCCGGTCAGTGCTCCCAAGCCAGTGCTCCCCGGCCGGTGCCCCCTGCAGCCCCGCGCCCACCCAGTGCTCGGCTTCCCGCGCCTCATTTCTGTGGTTTTCACCTTTGACCTCCTGCTCTGGAAGGTTCCAGCCCTTTCGTGCACGTTCCTTCGCGGGCTGGAGGGAGAGGCCCGCGGGTTCCCGTGCTGGCCCTGCAGGGCTGACCCGGTCTCGTGCCCCGGCACCACCGGGGGCCCCCAGGGGCCAAGGCTGGACACCGCCGGGTGCGGCCCACTCCGACCCCCCAGCACTGACGGCCTGTCTTCCCGGGGAGCCCCCCGTCCCCACGCCGGCCACGGCCCCCCGACCCTCAGCTCCAGCCTCAGCAGCTCGCTCCACCTCGGCGGTGTCCGTGTGTCTGTCCATCCAGGACTCAGGCCTCTGGGTGGTGTCCGTGTGTCTGTCTGCCCTGTGCCCGCCCCGCAGTCACCTCTTGTGTCCAGCCTTGCCGGGCCCTGGGGTTTCTCGGCTTCTCGCGCCCTTCCCGTTGGCTTGGGCGGGGCCACCCGTGGCGGGGGTCATGCCCAGCTGTGGGGGACAGGCCGGGGGTTCTCAGACCCCGGCTGACCAGTGCACGTGGGCGACACCTCAGGGGCCTCACACGGTCTCCCGCCGGGCCCGCCCTGCCTTCCCCGCCCGCCGTGTTTCCGCCGTCGTGGCTGACCGTGGCCGGTGGCCGAGGGTGCGGGCCGGGGGTGGCTGCAGGCACAGGCTGCCTGTCTGTCTGTCTGCCTGCCTCTCTGTCTGTCTGTCTGTCCAGGACTCAGGCCTCCGTGTGGTGTGGGAGGTGGGACCCGCCCGGGGGACTCGGGAGGCGGCATTCGGGGGCCGGGTTGGCCCCGGGAGGGCAGGAGGCAGGCGCCAGGCGCGCGAGTGGGCGAGGGCCGGGCTGCCGAACTGGGCTAGACCAGCCCGACCGCATCTGGGCCCTATCGGGCTGCCCACACCCCCCCCCCGGCACCCCCCCCCCGCCTCCCTGCGCCCCATCCCGCCTCCCGCAGGCCGGGCCAGCTGCCGCGTCTCCCTCCACGCCCGCCTCCCTCGGCGGCCCTTGCTCGAGAAGGCGGGGGGGGGGGGCCTCGGGGTGGGGGGAACTCGCCCTCCGCAGCCCGCCTGCTCCCCCATCGCCCGGGTGAGACTCTCCATCCCGCCCCGGCAAGGGGCACCGGCCGCGGGAAGGGGGAGAGAGGGCCAGCCCCTGCGCCCCAAACCTCGCTGTGCCCCGAGAGCTGGACCTGGCAGAGCCTGGAGTCCAGAGAGACGGTGCAGGGGTGCGTGGGGGGGGGGGGGTTGTGTGCAGCAGCGCCCCTGCCGGCATCTCCTGGGGGAACCGGAGTTGGTTGTGGGGAGCCGGTGGCCCCTGCATCAAGAACTCGGCCCCCTCTCGCCCCCCTCTGCGGCCCCCTGGCACAGGGCTTCAGCCTGCCGCCCTCTCCAGAACCTTCCCCGCCTCCCTCCCTGTCCATCCGTCCGTCTGTCTGCTGTTCCCCGGCCCTCCCGCCTGCCACACTCCCAGCCCCCTGCCCAGTACCTTGGGATGCCCCCGCCTCTCTGTGCTGCCCCCTCCCTCCCCCTCCCTCTCTCTCTCTCCCTCTCTCTCTCTCCCTCTCCTTCTCTCCCTCTCTCCCTCCCTCTCCCTCCCTCTTCCTCTCCCTTTCTCTCTCTCCCTCTCTCCCTCCCTCTCCCTCCCTTTCCCTCTCCCTCTCTCTCTCCCTCTCCTTCTCTCCCTCTCTCCCTCCCTCTCCCTCCCTTTCCCTCTCCCTCTCTCTCTCCCTCTCCTTCTCTCCCTCTCTCCCTCCCTCTCCTTCTCTCCCTCTCTCCCTCCCTCTCCCTCTCTCTCCCTCTCCCTCCCTCTCTCTCTCCCTCTCTATCTCCCTGTTTCCCCCTCTCTCTCCCTCTTTGTCTCTGTCTCTCTCTCTCCCCTCTCTCTCCCTCTTTCTTTCCCTCCCTCCCTTCTCTTTCTCTCTCTCTCTCTTTCTCTGTCTCTGTCTCTCTCTGTCTCTCTCCCCCCTCCCCTGTCGTGGGCTCACCCCACTCTGCCCCATGTTTTCTCACGGGTATTAGCTGCCCTTCCTGATGCCCAGATGGACCTTCCTCCCTGCTGGCCTCCATGACTGACGCCTCCTCCTTCCTCTCTGGGTAGACACCCTCGGATTCGGCAGCTTGCCACCTCCGGTCACACAGGCCCCCACCCCTTCCACCTCCTCTGCCCCCTCTTGACTTCAGCTCTCAGCCTCTGGTGCTTTTCTGGGACAAGGGGGTGCGTGGAGCCCACCCGATCCCACAACCGTCAGACCCCCTGGCTGCCCTGAAGGCGGGGGGTGGGGGGTGGGAGAGGGGAGGAGGGAGCAGGGGGCCTGCGGTCTGTTTTTCACCACTCACTGGAGCCCACACATTGCTCCCAGCTGTGGGGCCATTCGGGGTCTTGGTTATCCTGTCAGTCAAGAACTTCTAGAAACTTCTGGGACCTTCTACACTGGCGGAGGATGGGCTCACCCCCGTGCACTTCCGATGCCCTCGGAAGGTTTTCTGAGCTGCTCCTGAGAAGGCTTCTGGGTAGGAAGTGGCCTGGAGCGGCCCGAGAGGCCAGCCCCCTGCAGACAGACCCCTGTCTCCCTGTGTCCCACGAGCCCGGCCGAGCTTTCCATTTGCCGCCGTCCCCGCCGGGAAGGCCCGTGTGTGTGTGTGTGTGTGTGTGTGTGTGTGTGTGTGTGTGTGTGTGTGTGTCTGCTCAGCTGCCCCTTGGCTCCCTGCTGCCGTTCCCTGCCCAGCGCCTCTCCTGCTGACCCCTGGAGGCCGGCTGCTGACTCTCCGCCTGGCTCAGCCGCTCGCCTCCCGCTCTCCGGCTCTCGTCCCCCACGGCCCTGCATGGTCCTGGGGCGGGTTTCGGAGCCCCCATCCCGCACTGTGCCCCTCGGCCTCCCCTTTCTCGCCCCCTGGCCTTGCCCCTGAGCTGGGGGCCAGCGGCCGAGGCCGAGGCTGGCGGGTTCCTTGCTCACAGTGGCAGGGATGTGGGGGGGGCTTGTTTCCTTGTTGTCTATTTGGGTTTGCACGTGGCCCCGCCCCCTCCACCCCTCCCTGGACGCCGTCCGCGCCTCCCCTCTGTCCACCTGACCGCTTGGTTTTCCGATCCTGCTTCGGGGAGATGTTCAGACCCACCGGCAGGCCGGGCCAGGGGCTCAGGAAAGCTAGGGGGGAGGTGTCAGGAGTCATGGGGGGGGGGCAGCTGGAGACCCCCAAGGCCAGCCCCGAGGCTGCTCCCTCCCCTGCTCCCAGGCCTCTGGGACGGCCTGGAGCACTGGAGCAGGGCTTCTGAGGGCGGGTCTCACGCTTCCCTGCCCCTCAGGCCTCGCCTCTGGGCCCCTGTCCTCCAGAGGGACCCGGGCATGGGGACCAAGCACACGTCTGTCAGCCCTGCCGGAGTTCTCCTGCTGGTTGCCTCCAGCTGCCACATCAGAACCGTGACGACGCGTAGGGTGACACTGGTCTGGCCTTCACAACGAGGGAGCCGTGCTGCCGTGCTGGGCGCACCTGTGTCCACACACACAAACACACAAGCACACGAGCGCACGCACACACGCACGTGAGTACACAGACATGCACACGCACACAAGTACACACACGCATACACACATGCGCACACACATGCACGTACTCATACACGCACATGGCACGCACACATATGCACAGACACCCAGATACATGCACACTCACACTCACACACACTCATGCACATGCGCTCACACACACGCACCCACGCGCATGCACACACTCACACTCATGTGCACACACATATGCACAGATACACAGACATGCATACACACTCTTACATGCACATTCACACACACAGAGACACACATGCTCACACACACGCAAGTACACACACAGTCACACAGATATACACACATGCACACACACGCGCGCGCACACACACACACACATACACACGCACACACACACGCTTCTCTAGCCCTAGCAGCCTCCGGAGCTGGCCGTGGGTGCGTGGCGCGGCTCGGTTCCTTTAAGGGGTTCGGCTGATAAAGGCTGATCCTCTCCTCGGGGCTCCCTCCCCCGGCCCCCTCCTCCCCTGGACCTCGGGCAGCTCCGCCCAGTGCCATACCTGGCTTGGCTTGCCGGGACACGCCGAGTTCCCTCTTGCTGGGAACACAAGTGCTCCGTGGGCTGTCTCGGCCGATGCCTCTGCCCGCTGCCCCCTGCAGACCCAGCGCGGGTCCGAGAGGGCTCTGTGCCAGCTCCGCCCGTGCTCCCGGCCCGGGGCCTGGTCCCAGCTGGCTATTCGGGCGGCCGCCTGCACCAGGAGGGTGGGAGCCGGGCCCCTGGGGGCCGCCTGCAGAGCTCAGCACTCGCTGTGCCCGGCTGGGCCACAGTGCTCGTGAGCCGCACGGCTGCCGCCCGGGCCCAGGGCTAAGCCCAGGACTCCACAGCAGCCAGGCCTGGCCTGGACAGGACAACCCCAGCACCCCCGGCCACGGGAAGGAAGCGTGTCCCTCCCCAGGAGGGCGGGGGTGCTGCCAAGCGGGCACAGGGGACCCCCGCCTGCAGGCCCTGCCCGCTGCCCGCGGCCCGTAGGGATGGGTCGGGGCGTTAGGGGCGAGAGGAGGAGCAGGAGGAAGAGGTGCCAGAGTGGCGGCTGGGGTGCCCTGTGTGGGTACCGACAGCTTTCGGTGTCGAGAGGTTTGAGTCACGGGTTCCGGGCGTCCGTGTGCCCGTGCGGGAGGTCTCTGGGCACTCGGCACCTGCGTGACCCGGACTTGGCCTGACCACGTACCCAGCTGCCCCTGGGCGCGAGAAAACCGCAAACTACTGAGCAGGTTTGGGGTCCGAGCTATAGCTCGTGGGGAGGGCGCTGGTCCCGCACGCAGCCCACCTGGGTTCGATCCCCGGCACCACTCGGAGGCCCCTGAGCCCTACCAGGGGTGACCTCTGAGCACTGAGCCGAGAGCACGCCCTGAGCGTCACCACCTAGGTGTGGCCGCCCTCCAAACAACAGAGAACACAGCCGTTGTTTTTATTAACGCCTTTGGCTGTCACTGGAGATAGTGTCGGGAATGTGTTGTCCCAATTTATCTCTCTTTGCAGGTTTAAAATGCGATTAAGGGGGCTGGAGCGAGAGCACAGCGGGGAGGGCGTTTGCCTTGCACGTGGCCAACCCCGGTTCGATTCCCAGCATCCCATAGGGTCCCCTGAGCACTGCCAGGAGTCATTCCTGAGTGCAGAGCTAGGAGGAACCCCTGTGCATCGCTGGGTGTGACCTGAAAAACAAAAGCAAAAAAAAAAAAAAAAAATTGAACCAGGGAAAAAATTAAAATAAGAAATAAATTGCTTTTTGTGAAGTCTTTCCCCAGAGCAAAGCTCCCCCTTTAAGCCACGTTCTTTGGAAGTAGATACATCTTTATTTACTTACTTATTTTTAACCGGAACCTGGGGGGTTGGAGGGATCGTATAGGAGTTGGGCCGCAATGCAGCCAACCCAGGTTCAATCCCCGTCACCACATTTGGTCACCAAAGCACCACCACGACGGATCCCTGAGCACAGAGAGGAAGACCCAAGCGTTGCTGGGGGTGACCTCCAACCTCCTCCGTACTCCCCTACACACACACACACACACACACACACACACACACACACACACACACATTTTTTCCTCCTGTAGGTCTTAGCTAAGGTTTGGTCCTTAACCGCAGGAGCAGGGGCTGCTTGCTCCTGTAGCGTGTCTCATGCTGCTATCCAAAAGCATCCGCACCCCATTTCCACGTGAATTCTCGAGAAACGTAGCAAGCCTGTCCTCCCACGGCTTGAACTTCTCGGCCCCCCGTGACCTAATCAGTCTCACAGTGGTAAGAAGCCCCGCCAGTCACGGGGCTGCGAGCACCCTTCCTTTGAATCCCTGCAGTGCTCGGGGGAGAGGCTGCTTGTGGCATGCTGGGAGGGTCCCAGCATTTCCTATGACACCCTTGGGCCAAGGGAATGTTTTCACGTTTGCTCGAGCGAATGGCCGGTGGCCACTTGCGCTTGTTTATAAACTCATCGTCCCTCCCTTGTTTATAAACTCATCGTCCCTCCAGCCGTGCGAGATGACCCCTCGGCGCAGGACAGTGCGTCCAGGTGGCGGGGTGGAGATAAAGCTTCCAAGGCCGCTTCCCCGTTCCTCACACCCCGCCAAGGCCCGGGACAGAGCCGAGACCAGTACCCGTGAGTCACCTGGTCCCGTCCGTCTCTCCCCCGGGCTGAGTGTTCCCCGCCGTGGCCCTGGCCCGGGAGCCCGGAGGACGGTTCCGCTCGGGGATTCGTCTCCCGCTGATAAAGCAAACCCGTTCCTCAGGATAAGCAGCGCAGGCGGCCACTCCTTGGTGATTCCTGGCCTTTGCCAAAACGCTTCCTCCGTCCAGAGCCAAGGCACTGGGGCAGAGCCACGGCGACCTTGGGTGGGAAATCGGGTGCCAGAGACTCAGAGACGAGCCTGAGACCTTCATTTCTGTGAACCTCACACCCGGGGCTTCGTTTCCCAGGATTCCCTGCGTGAGGCTCACGGGTCCCTCCTGTGCTCCGGGGGGCGGGGGCCACAGGCCCAGCCCGGGGAGCCTTATCTGTTATCAGAGGTGGGTGTCTAGGGAGGAAAGGTGAGTGCAGATGGCAGGGCCACTGAGTCAGAGGAGGAAGGAGATAGTGTCGTACCCTCGCGGCAGGAAGCCAGTCTCCTAGATCGGCTCTTTGGGCACCTCGGACCAGCGGGGATTGATGAATGAGGCCAGCGGCCAGCTGGGGGCCAGGGAGCGCGACCGTCCCGGGTACGAGTGACTGATTAGACTGTGAAGTTATTACGAAGTGGAAAGCGCCAAACAACAACAAAACCCCCCCAGGGTTGTTTTTTTATTTATTTATTTACTTATTTTTAAATTTTTGAATGCAACACCATGAGATACAATTACAGACTGACACACTTTCGTGATTACGCTTCAGTCATGCATACAACGGTCTCGAGGCCCCATCCCTCCACCGTGCCCATCCCCCACCACCAATGTTCCCAGTGTCCCTCCCGCCACCCCTACCCCATCCCCCCGCACCTGCCTCTGTGGTAGCCACCTTCCCTTTTACTCTCTCAAAACCCCAAGTCTTAAAGCTACAAACTTTAAAAATGAGGAGGTAGGGGGCCGGAGCGACAGCACAGCGGGGAGGGCGTTTGCCTTGCACGAGGCCGACCCAGGTTCGATCCCCGGCATCCCATATGGTCCCCCAAGCACCGCCAGGAGTAATTCCTGAGTGCAGAGCCAGGAGTAACCCCTGAGCATCTCTGGGTGTGACCCAAAAAGAAAAAAAAATGAGGAGGTAGGAGGAGGCATGAATAATAAATACTCGAGACGATCAAATTAGAAATGAAAAGTTTTTGAAGCCCCTGAAAGTTGCCCAGGTCCTTGCTCTGGTGAATCTGGAGTTGGGCTTCTTGAACCCAGCTGGGTTGTATTCATTTTTATGTGTTGGTTTGGGGGCCACACCCAGCGGTACTCGGGGCTTACTCTGGGCTCAGTGCTCAGGGATCTCTCCTGGCAGGGCTCAGGGGACCATATGGGGTGCAGAGATCGAACCCAGGTCGGCTGCATGCAAGGCAAGCGCCCTGCCCAGTGGGCTAGCTCTCGGGCTGGCTTGATTTTATTTCAGAAGGAAAGAGAGGGGCTGTGGGGTGGAGGACGTGACCCTTCCGTGGGAGTCTGGAGAGACGGCGGGAAGACACACGGCCTGTTTCCTGTGGGCGGCGGGCACAGTCGCCCTGCAGGAGAGGGCCTGGCCGGGCGAGTGGACTCCGGAACTGACCGCGTCTCTTCTGTCCAGGTGGGAAGGGAAGAACGAGAACGAAGTGGGCAGGTGTAAGGAGACCGGCAAAGTGCACGTGACCGTCGACCTCAAGTACTACCGGCCCACGGAAGTGGTAAGGACACGGCGGGGGTGCGGGTGGGACACCGCCCCTCGGACACGCGCCACGCCAGCACTCGGACACCCCCGTGGACACGCGCTGGGGGGTTGGCTCTGATCTGCTGGCTGGACTCCCGCACAAAACCCACAGGGTGTGGGGACTCGGGGGACGCAGGCGGGAAGGAGGTGGCCACAGAAATGGGGTCGAGGGCAGGGCTCAGCCCACTGTCTCCATTCGGGAGTTTGACTCTGACTTCCTCTACACTCACACACATGCACTCACACACCTCCCACATGCATGCTCACAACATGTACTCATACATGTACACTCATACACGAACACTCACATGTACTCACACACATGTACACTCACACATACACGCACATGTATGTACACAGAAACCTCACACATACACTCACACCTTTCACACATGTATGCTCTCACACATACACTTGGTGCTTTCTCACACATGTACTCACCATGCACGCACGTGTGCTCATGTCCCTTTACACATATACACATTCCCACTGTGTACGTGTACACATACATACACACATGCACTCACATGCATTCACATGTACATACACTGCATCACATCTGTGCACTCACAGATATGTGCACTCACACAGATATTTGCACACATATGTATTCATGTATGCACTCGCAAGCCTTCACACACCTCTTTTCACAATGCACATGCACATACACATGTGTGTGCTCACAGCACATTCCCATATGTGCATGTACTTGGTACGCATGTGTGCGCGCTCATACACACGTGCGCTCGTGCTGCCTCGCCGCGGGGGTCTAGGGTATAGTTCCTGTGCCCCGAGTCCCAGCGTGTGGGCCGTGTCTTGGAGGGATCTGGCTTGTCACTCCACCCTCCGCTTCTGATGGTCCCTCGTTCACGCGTCTTTCTCCTTGGACCACCCTGGATTTGGGGGTCTTGCGGGAAGTACTTGAGACCCTTTACCTGGGTGCTTTCCAGCCCTGTCCTCCTCGCCCCCCACCTTCCTTCCCGCCTGCCCCTGCCGTCCTGCTGGCTCTCCCGCTCACACCACCTCCCCCTGCGGCCTGTGGAGAGCTCGCGGTCTGACAGGGGCGAGGAGCTGCCGGCCGGGCTGGGGCGGGCACCAAGGAGACGAGCTTCAGCGCCTGCGCCTGCGTGTGTCATCCCGCCGCGCTGCTTCTGTCGGGGCACTAGAAGGCGTGGCTGGCACCACCGCGGGCGGCCGCTGCCCTCCCCCTGCCTGCTGTGCCCGCGTGCCCTCCCTCACCTTGCGTCGTTGCGTGCGTCCGTCATGTCCCCTCAGCCTGGCATCACGGCATGTGTCTGATGCGTCCCCTCAGCCCGGTGTCACCGCATGCCTCTGACGTGCCCCTCAGCCCGGTGTCACCGCGTGCGTCTGACGTGCCCTCCCTGTGTCCTCCCTCGGCCTGGTGTGTCCGACGTGCTCCCCTCAACCTGGCATCAGGTCCTCCCCCCGAGGCCCCCGGAACGGGACACGAGGGACGTGGTCTGTGTCTGCCGTGAGACCAGCCCCGGGAACGGGATTTCCTCAGCACCCGAGGTCAGGCCCTCCGAGGGGCCTGGACCCGCTCGAGAGGCGAACAACGATCCTGATGGCAATGACCGTCGCCGTCGTGCTTGGCAGCAGCCGCACGAGAGATGCGGTGTTTCTGGCAGTGTCGCCTCTGTGGACATCCTGGGGCGTGGGGGGCAGCTGGGGAAAGGTGTGCGCGCCCCCTCGTCCAGTGCTCACTGCCTCCCATTCGCGGTGGCCCCCGCCTGCCCCACGCCCCTTGCCACGGCTGCCGGCGCTCAGTTATGGTGCTGTCCGGGGCCCCGTGTCTGGTGGTGACACATGCCCAGTGCGGCTGGGGGACCCGGAGGGAACGGGTCGCAAGGTTTGCTCTCGTTGCCGGTGCTCCTGCTCAGTCAGCTGGCCGTGCTCAGTGAGTTGTGACGCTGACGTCATTCCGGTTGGGGCACTAACGGGCGTGGGCTTTGGTGATGCCCACACACGTGTGCACGCGCACACACACACCAACTTCAGTGGCCACGCTCTCCCCCACACACACATCTTCAGTGGGAACGTGGTTATATGATTTCCAGAGGAGGTGTACCCTCGCCTTGGTACGCCCACAAATTTTCCATCTTGTGTTTGCCACCTTTAGTGATGTGCTCACGCACTGCACACGCCTTTAGTGGCAGTACTCTCTCTCTCTCTCTCTCTCTCTCTCTCTCTCTCTCTCACACACACACACACACACACACACACACACACACACACACACCATTAGTGGCATTGGACACAGAGAGCCACCTTTAGTGGCAGTACTCTCTCTCTCTCTCACACAAACACACACACACACCATTAGTGGCATTGGCTTGCACGTGGACACACATGCCACCTTTACTGTCAGAGCTCACACACACACAGCCGCCTTTAATGATGGTGCTCCAAGGCACATGCACATACGCACATGCCCACCTTTAGTGGCTTCACACACACACACACACATGCCCATCATTCGGAGCAATACTCAGGCACACACATGCCCACGTTTTGTGGCAATGCTTACACACACACACACACACACACACACACACACACACCTTAAATGACCCTGCTGACTCTTCCCATTGATTGAACCGCTGGAGGGGAGGGGGGAAGAATCTCACCTCTTGCTTCTGGAGCAAGTGAGAGGGTCTTGCACTTATGTTCGGGGCTGGGCACCAGCGTCCAGCCAGAAATGGTTGGTGCTGGGGCCAGAGTGATACCACAGCGGGTAGGGCGTTTGCCTTGCACGCGGCCGACCTGGGTTCAATCCCCAGTGTCCCATATGGTCCCCCAAGCACTGCCAGGGGTAATTCCTGAGTGCAGAGCCAGGAGTAACCCCTGAGCATCGCTGGGTGTGACCCAAAAAGAAAAAAAAAATGGTTGGTGCTGCGTCTCTCGGTTTCCTGCCCCTAAGTATCTGGGTCTCCTGCCAGCGTGCCAGGGCTTGGCTGGGGGTGGGGGGGGGGGCTCGACCCTGGTAACTAGACCTTAAGTTCCTTGTGGCCGCTGAGTCCCAGTGTTCGCTGCGTGTGATGGTGACACTTGTGAGCCGTGTCCCCGACCTCCCGGCGTGGCGTGTGTGCGGGGCTCTCGGGCTGTGATAGGTGCATGGCGGGAGGCCGTGTCCCGTACGGGCCCGGGGCAGACCGCCTGAGCCCCAGGGCCCTCAATTACTGAGTGTGTGTGTGGCCGCAGGCCAGCCACTTGCTTTCTCGGGGCCTCTATCCTGAGATTAATGGGATTAAAATGGGATTAGCACGATGACTTCTTTCAAAGAATCCTTGGATGATTAACAGAGCCAAGTATGCAAAATGCTTATTAGAACGGGGCCTGGACACTGCGTGTTGGTGCTGTGGAGTGCTTACGTAGCCATCACTCAGGTACTGGCCAGACTCTGGGAGACCATGAACGGACACGGCACGTGCCCACTGGCCCCTGGAGATGGGGGCTATCGAGGTAGGGGTTAGGCTTTAATCTATAGAAACGTGGGGACGAGAATGCGGTCCTTGGTGAGTTATACTGATGAACCAGTTTAAAAGGAAGGACCGCGGCTGCTCCAGGATTCCAGGAACGTGCATGTGGACTTTAATTTGTCTCTCGCTGCTTTATCTCCCTTCTCATCCTTTCTGAGCCTCCTCCTGCGAAACCCAATAACTGCTAAATGGTTGCTAAATCCCATGTAAGTCTGAGATGATTGATGTTATCCTACTACTTTATTTAAAATAACCACAAAGATGTTTTCTTTTTGTTTGAGACCTTTTAACTTGGAAAATGCACAAGGGTCGGATTAATGAAGCAACCGCCCTTCAAGTGCCAAATTGTTAACCGCACCAAATGGTCAACCCACTTGAAGAAAAAAGAAAAAAACACTAAGGTTGTTTTTTTTTTTTTTTCAGAGAAACAAACCCACAAAAATCCAAACACACACCTTTCTTTGCCCCCTACAGAGCACTGGAGCAAATGGCACCAGGGGTGGGGCGGGTGGGGGGGGACACCCATTTGCAAACCAGCATTAAAATTGCATTCTGTTTTCCCTTTTCTGTTGATGAAAATTCCTGACTTAATTCCCATCAGATGGTGCAGATCCAGAGTTTCCTCGGTAGACCCTTTGCCTTGCGCGTCCGTGTTCCTCATCGTTGCATTTCGGGTGCTGTGATGGGGCGTTGTCTTTATTGACGCAGTAGAGGTGCCGTTCCCGTTTCATGGGAATAAGTAACTGTGTATGCGTGTATGGGGACACACATGTTTTTTAAAACTCCTGAGTCCAGAGCCTCAGCCCGGGAGAGCCAGGACTTCAAAGCGGCGTCCGCAGCTGGCGGAACCGGCGCCTTCTCTCAGCGAAGGGCGCGGTGGGGTGGCGAATCCCATCACCGCCTGGTTGCTGGTCCGCTGAGCCGTCCCCTCCACGCACTTTCCCTGGGATTGTCCTGTAAGTGATGTGAAGTTAAATGGCCCGTAATTGCTGCCTCTGTCTCATCGCCTCCCCCCCCCCCCCAGTCAAACACTTCCCAGGCCCCGGGAACCTGATCCGTCCCCGGCCATGGACATTCCAGGGAAAGCTTCTCCGGGCTCATCCTGGCCGGCCGGGCACGGCGGGGGGAGGGGGCCCCCCTGGACACCACCTGCCCTCCCCGCCCCTTCTCACCACCTCGCACCGACCCCTGCCGGGCCAGGAAACCGGATGCTGGCGGGGCCTGACCTTCACGGGGCCAGCCCCAGAGCCCGGCCTGTCCCCAGGGGTGGCCCCTGACCCCCCCGTCCTCTGCGTTATAGGTCCTGGTGGAGTCTGGTGAGCCCGGCTGACCCTGCTCCAGCTCCCAGCATCCTCCATGCCCGCCCCGGCCCACGCCCAGCTCCGGGGACACGGGGACACGGGCCCTCATGCCTCCCCCACGCTTCCTCCTGGGTCTGCAGACCCCTTACCCTGCACTCTGGGGCCCGGGCAGACCTCCGGGTCGCCTCCTGAAGGCCTCCCTGAGCCCCCTCCTCCCTCTGACCTTCCTGCCCTCCCCCCTCTGGCCTCCCTGCCCTCCTCCCTCTGACTTTCCCCTCCTCCCCATCTCACCTTCCTGCCCTCCTCCCTTCGGCCTTCCCTTCCTCCCCCCTCTGACGTCCCTTCCTCTCCCCCTGACCTTTCTTTCCTCCCCCCTCCAACTTCCTATCCTCCCCCCTCTGACCTCCCTGCCCTCCTCCCTCTGACCTCCCTGCCCTCCTCCCTCTGACCTTCCCTCTCTCCTCCCTCTGACCTTCCCGTCCTCCTCCCTCTTACTATCCCATTCTTCCCCCTCAGACCTCCTTGCCCTCCTCCCTCTGACCTTCCCTTCCTCCCCCTCTGACTTCCCTGTCCTCCCTCTGTCCCATTCTCTCCTCTCTGACCTTCCTGCCCTCCTCCCTCTGACCTTCCCTTCCTCCCCCCTCTGACTTCCCTTCCTTTCCCCCTGACCTTTCTTTCCTCCCCCTTCCACCTTCCTGTCCTCTTCCCTCTGACCTTCCCTTCCTCCCCCCCCACTTCCCTTCCTCTCCCCCTGACCTTTCTTTCCTCCCCTCTCCACCTTCCTATCCTCCCCCCTCTGACCTCCCTGCCCTCCTCCCTCTGACCTTCCTGTCCTCCTCCCTCTGACTATCCCATTCTTCCCCCCTCTGACCTCCTTGCCTTCCTCCCTCTGACCTTCCCTTCCTCCCCCTCTGGCCTTCCTGTCCTCCTCCCTCTGACTGTCCCATTCTCCCCTCTCTGCCCTTCCCGCCCTCCTCCCTCTGACCTTCCTGTCCTAAGCACTGTCACGTTCCCCGGCGGCTCAGTGACCGGCCCGTGGCCCTGGCCCGTCCCCTTCCCCTCTCCGGCGTTCAGGCCACCAGCCCTGAGTCTGGGGCTCTCGGCCGAGTCCCCCACGCCCATGGACGTGTCCTGTGGCCCCTGAGCACAGACCCAGGACGGCCCCTGAGCTCTGCCAGGTGAGGCCCAGCCCCGGAGTGAAGTCACTGGCCATTCAGTCATCCTCGTGACTGCCCCTAGCTCCGCCTTTCTCTGTGCAGAAACTCCTTTCGGGGGCCAGAGAGGGAGCAGAGTGGGTAGGGCGCGGCCCTCGGGCCCCGTGCTCCTCGACCCCGGGTGCTCTCGAGGGCAGAGCCCGCCGGGAGGGAGCCCTGGCCGTGCAGGGGTGCTCCGGGAAGCGTCACGGTAACAATCACCGTAAGAATGATCCTTTTCAGTTTGAGGACATCGCGTTGGTGGGGCCAGGAGGGAGCGGCGGGCAGGGCCCTGGGGCCAGGAGTTCCTGTGGAAGCCGGCCCCGCGTCTGCTCGGGGCCCCTGAGCCGCCCAGTCCTGACGGGCCCAGTTTCCCATCAGGGGCCCCCAAGTCCTGGGGATGCCGGCGCCTCTCCGTGGAGACCGGCCGAGGCCCGGGCCCGGGTTCACCTGCTCTTCCTGGGGCAGCGGCAGGCCCTGGGGGTCCGCATCGGGCTGGGCTCCCCCCGTGTCCTCCCCTCCCGCCCAGAGAGAGGCCCTAACCGGGCACACGGTGGGCTCTTGGACGGGCCCCTCAGGTGCTGGGCGTGCCGGCCAGCGCACGACCACGGGGAAGGAAGGGGTGGAGCTGGGGGGAGCACAGTGAGGAGCAGAGGGGAGGCTGGGGGGAGGCTGGCGGGAGGACAGCGGAGGCCTTTGTCCCCTAGTCAGTCCCAGCCATGTGTGCGTGTGTGAGTGCATGTGTGCGTGTGTGCATGAGTGTGTGTGCGTGTGTATGCATGTGAGTGTGTGCATGTGAGTGTGTGTGTGCGCGTGCGTGTGAGTATGTGCGTGCATGTGAATGTGTGCGTGCATGTGAATGTGTGTGCGTGTGTGTGTGTGCGTGTGTGTGAGTGTGTGCATGTGAGTGTGTGTGTGCGCGTGCATGTGAGTATGTGCGTGCATGTGAATGTGTGTGTGCGTGTGTGAGTCTGTGTGCATGTGTATGCGTGTGTGAGTGTGTGTGTGTGTGCGTGTGTGTGAGTTGTGCATGTGTGTGTGAGTGTGTGTGTGCATGTGTGTGAGTGTGTATGCATGTGAGCGTGTGTGTGTGTGTGTGTGTGCGCGCGCGTGTGTAGCCTGAGGCCTGAGTAGCCTGAGGCCGCCTGGACAGTCCAAGCAGGTCTGACCGAACACTCAGTGCTCAGCGTCCAGCCGGCCAGGGAAGCAGAGGCGAGAGAAACGGGGTCAGAGGTCAGGTCCCTGCAGCGAGCTGGGGGGCCCCGGTCAAGGTGGACAGTGACCTGTGGCAGCCTGGCCTGGAGCAGAGGCTGGGCCGTGGGGGCAGGGAGGGGGCGGCCACCACCCAGCTGGGCGCCGGGCAGAGGCCCCGGGCACGGGCCTGGCCCCCTGGGCCGGGGGGGCGGGGCGTCCCAGCAGGGCTGGTGGGCACGAGGTGAGCACACAGCCCGGAGCCCGCTGGGCCCAGAGCATGTCTGGGTTCCGGGACACACGTCCCGGGAGCCCCCGGCCCTCAGTCCCGGCCCAGCGCCCGTCTGGGGTGGCGTGCGGGGGGCCGGGCCCACCCCGAGGAGCTGCGTACCCCGACGGTCCCGGGTCCCGGCAGGCTCCGAGTTTCAGAGGCAGGCAGAGACCTAATTTCAGGGGAGCGGGTCCTGGAAGCCGGTGGCCCCCGCGTTTCCGAACCTCCGAGATGAAAGGGCTCCCCTAAGTATAGTGCTCGGCGCCCCGTAGTCTCCGTTTTATGGCCGCCACCGTCATTAATTACCCGCCCCCCAGAGAGGTCATTAGCTATCAGAGACTTCAGAAAGGGGCCCCGGGGTGGCGGAACCGGGGGAGCTTCCGGTCTTGCGTCGGGGGCAGATCCTGCGGATGTCGGCCGCGGGGACTCCGGGGCCGTGTCTGGGTGGGCGCAGGGTCCTCCGTGCGGGCGCCCGGTCACCGCCATGTGGACGCGTGTGTTCTGCGGGGCAGAGCCTGCTCCTTCCTCTCCCCCCCCCCGCCCCCCAACGCCGACTCTGTGCCTGGCCTGGGGTTCTGTTCCGCCCGGGCCCGGTCAGAGAGGTCAGCCGGCTCTGGTCTGGGTCGGTCCCCTTGGCACTCGGCTTTCCCGAGACAGGACATGCGGTGCCGTTCCAGAGAGACACCTCCCTGCCCCCGTGTCTGTCGTTGGCGTTTGGGCGTCTCCCTGCCCGGGCCCCGGTGCCAGCACCATCGTTCCAGCGCGTGGTATTGTGTTTGGGGGGAAGATGCCAAGGTCTGGAGCCACTGAGTCATCGGGAAGCTCTGCTCTCCTACTTTATTTATTTACTTATTTATTATTTTATATTTTCTGAAACGGGCTCTTCCTAAGGAAAGTTCCCTGAGCGCGTTGGCTCTCGCGGCTTCCTGTGGAATGGTCCCCGCGTCACGGGGCTTCGCGGGAGGGCGCCATGAGGACCCTGGGTCTGTTTGACAGGCTGTACCTGGGGGCGTGGCTGGAAGCACTTCTCAAGGCAGCTGCTGAGATCTGGAGAGAGGGATGGGGGGAGAGGGAGAGAGGGAGAGAGAGGGAGGGAGAGGGAGAGGGAGAGGGAGAGAGATGGAGGAGAGAGGGAGGAGAGAGGGGGAGAGAAAGAGAGAGGGAGAGGGAGGATGAGGGAGAGGGAGAGTGAGAGGGGAGAGAGAGGGAGAGGGAGAGAGAGGGAGAGAAAAAGAGAGAAGGAGGGAGAGGGAGGGATAGGGGAAGGGAGAGAGACGGGGGAGAGAAGGAGGAGAGAGGGGGAGAGAAAGTGAGATGGAGAGGGAAGGGGAGGGAGAGGGAGGGGGAGGGAGAGGGAGAGTGAGAGGGGAGAGAGAGAGGGAAAGAGAGAGGGAGGGAGAAAAGGAGGGAGAGGGAGGGGGAGGGAGAGGGAAGGGGAGGGAGAGGGAGAGTGAGAGGGGAGAGAGAGAGGGAAAGAGAGAGGGAGGGAGAGGGAGGGGGAGGGAGAGGGAGGGGGAGGGGGAGGGAGAGGGAGGGGGAGGGATGGGGGAGGGGGAGGGAGGGGGAGGGATAGGCAGGGGGTGGTGTCTGTGTGGCTCGCCACTGGCCGACCCTGAACCTCGCTGGCTGTCCGAGCCCCTGGCCCCCAGGAGTCGCCTTTTCAGTCGAAACGTGTCTTTTGCAGCAGTTTTTATTCCCACGTCTCGGCCGCTGACATCTTCTAAAACCGACTTTCCTCCTCCTCTCGCGGGCCTGGGGAGGGGCCTGGGGAGGGGCAGGTCCTTCTGGCGGTTCCTGGGGTTGTGGCCCCCCAGCGGTGTTCCCGTAGCACCGGGTCCCCCCCACCCCCGCCGGCTGCGGCTGGATTGGAGCACAGGGCCGCAGGCCCCGTTCAGTCCCGGGCTGTACCTGGTCCCCCAGGACCCCCGGGTGTGACTCCAGAACAACGCAAAGACTGAGACTAAAACTACCACCTCAGGCAGGAGCGGCGGTCGCGGAGCTGCCTGGGGCCAAGGCCCTGCCGCGTGCGGCCCGGCGGGGGCTCCGGCGCTTCTCTCCCGCCTGGCCTGCGAGCTGGAGGGGCTCCCTTTGGGGGCGGGGTCTGTCTGTGTGTCTCCAGGAGCCTGGCCGAGAGGGGCTGTCTGGGGGGCGCCGTCCCGGGGAGCCCCGTTTCCTGGAAGCCCCGCAGGCTCCGGAAGGGCCCATCCACGGGGCCCAGGGCCGTCCCTGCTGGCCCCAGGAGCCTGGCGTGCGCACGCCCCGTGCCGTGAGGGCCACGAGAGCCGCTGCGGAGGCTTCCCGGGCACGGCAGGCGTGGAGTGGGGCGGGCACTGTGGGCTGAGCCCCAGAGACTGACCCATGCAGCTCGGCACACCAGGAATCATGTGTGCACGCCCCTGCGTGTGTGCCCGTGGGTGCCTGTGTGCATGTGTGTGCCCATGGACATGTGTGTGTGCTCATGAGTGCCCGTGTCCATGAGTGTGCCATGTGTGTGCCCGTGAGCATGTCCATATGTGCCTGTGTGGCCACACACATGCCTGTGTGTTTTCACATGTGCATGTCTATGTGTGCCCACGAGTGTTTACATGTGTGCACCTGTATGTATGTGTGTCATGTGTGTGCATGTTTTTACATGTATGCACCTGTGTGTCTCTGTGTGCCTGTGTATCTATGCATGTGCCCCTATGTGCCTGCGTGTTTCCACATGTGTGCACCTGTGTGTGCCTGCGTGTGCCCATGTATATGTGTGTGTGCAGGCCCCGTGTATACCTGCCTGCTTTTTTGTGTGTGCACCTGTGGTGTGCCCCTGTGTGTCTATGTGTATGAGTGTTTGTGTGTGCCCGCCTGCTTTCCTATGTGTGCATCTGTGCGTGTGCCCATGTGTCTGTGTGTGCCCACGTGTGCTTACATGTTTTCACATGTGTGCACCTGTGTGTCTGTGTGTGAACCTGCATATGCACCTGTGGAATGCCCATGTGTGTCTGTGTGTGCATGTCTCTATGTGCCCGCCTGCTTTCCTGTGTGTGCCCATGGAGTGCCCGGGTGTGTATGTGTGTGCGTGTCTCTATGTGCTTGCCTGCTTCCCTGCATGTACACCCCTGGAGTGCCCGTGTGTGTGTGTGTGTGTGTATGTATGTGCATGTCTGTGTGTGCCCGTGGAGTGCCTGTGTGTGTCTGTGCGTGCGTGTCCGTGTGTGCCCGTCTGCTCTCCTGCGTGTGCGCCCGTGGAGTGCCGTGTGGGGCCGTGCCCGTGCCTGTCGGGGTGATAAGGAATGCTGTCCCCATGATTCAGCACCTCCCACTGGCCGTGGAGGTGGGCGGTGTGATAGGGCCATTGTCTCCTCTCCTGGGGGCGGGAGCCGTGGGCCGGCACAGCCACAGGGAGGAGACGCTGAACAAATAGGCCAGCCGGCGGGCGCTGTGGGCGGGGGTGGGCGCGGCCGGGCCCAGGGCGCCCGGCAGTGAAGCCAGGCTCGCCCCTGCTCTGGGCCTCGGTGCCCCCTCCCCTGCACGGACTCACGTGCGGACGGCTCCCCGCTCCCGCCTCGGAAGCCACTGGGCACTTGTGCTGCCGTGGGCTGCCGTGGGCCTGCCGTGGGCCACCTGACCCAGCCCCTGTCCCGGCCCCACCGGCCCCACCGGCCCCACCGGCCCAGTCCCCCTTACCGGAACCTTATTGCCCCTGGGCAGCCCGAGTCGGCGTCTGCGGCCAGGCCTGTGTGCGGACCCTCCGCAGTGAGACCCTGGCTCCTCCCTCCGCCCGGGGGTCTGTGCCCGGCTCCGGCCTGAGTCTGCCCGGGGGACGGTGACGAGAGGGAGTGAGTCGGGGGCGAGTGACCGCGGGGTGAGGGCCCGGCCAAGGCGCCCGGCAAAAGCCCTCGCCTGGCACACGTGTGCCGGGAGCTGCCAGGGCTGCCGCGTGCCACGAAGCCTCCCTGGCAGCTGGAGCCCGAGCTGCCCGGAGCCCGGCTGGAAGAAGCCCGGGGGCTTCTCCAGGGGACAGGGCAGCGAGGACCGAGAGCCAGCGCAGGTTCACGTGGGGGGGCACAGTTCCATCCCCACCCCGAATGGCAAGGCGCCCCCGAAACCCCCCCCAGGAGGCCGGACCCGCCCTGGCTCCTTGGGACGGGACGCAGAGGGCAGCGTCCACTGCCCCCTCTCGCATGGTGCCCGTGTCTGGGTGAGGCGCCGCCCAGAGGAGCCGTTTCCGGGGCTCTGGGCTCTCCCTGAGCCCGCCCGGGGGTCCCTCTGGCTCGGCTGTCCCTGAGCCTGGGCACCAGCCTGTTCCATGTAGCCACGGCGGAGGGGGCCGAGAGAGGTGCCAGGTCCAGCTGTGCTGCCTTGCCCCGCCCACAGGCTTCGGCTCGCCCCGAGGTGCTCCTCCAGTGCCCTGCAGGCCCTGCTGGGCAGGACTGCCCTCTCCCACTCTGCCCCCCAATGTCCCCAAGGCTCCCGTGACCCCCTGCATGAAGTGCGGCCCCTTCCAGGCCAGCTGTGACGCCCGACCACCCCCAGGGAACAGGGCAGGGGTGCGGGGGGAGTCACTGCCTCTGTTTACCCGTAACCTCTTTGTACTGTGGAGCAAATGGCAACTGATCACCAACCAGCCTGGCCTGTTTCAATGCCGGGTAGCTCACCGCTTGCCCTGGGTCCATCCAGTCCCTCGTCGGGACCCTGCTTTTGGGGTGCTAGGAAGTAAGGGCGACTGAGGCTTAAGCCGAGAGAACAGATGCCCAGGAGTGAGTATCTTTCGGAGTCAGTAAACTCCCGAGTTACAAAAGCATAACGTTAACTGTCTTCCTGTGTCCATACAAAAAGGGCGTTGCGGGACTGGAGTGATAGCACAGCGGGTAGGGCGTTTGCCTTGCACGCGGCTGACCCGGGTTCGAATCCCAGCATCCCATAGGGTCCCCTGAGCACCGCCAGGAGTAATTCCTGAGTGTAGAGCCAGGAGTAACCCCTGTGCATTGCCAGGTGTGACCCAAAAAAAAAAAAAAAAAAAGGATGTTGCTCGGAATTACCTATGCAAAGGACCCAAGGGGAAGAGAAAAGCAACGTCTACAAGTCAACAGAGTCCGAGTAGGAGAGGAAGGTGATTGACCAGTTGGGGAAGCAGAGCACCAAGAAAGAGTTTACAGACACACGCAGAGGCATGGGAGCACTGTGATGGGAGTGACCCAGTAAACCTGAGCTCCCTGTGGCAAGGCAGAAAGGACAAACCAACGTTATCCTACAACTGCCCACTAGGGTCAGTGGGCAGCAGTGCCCCGAGAGGGCCAGAGAGACGGTGCTGGGCTTCAGGCGCTGCCCTCTGACCCCCGCCCGGTGTGACCCCGGCACCCCCCACCAGAGAGGCCAGTGCTCAGCGCTTTCGGGTCTGCCCAGCCCCAGAGTGGAGGTCACCCCCCACAGGGAACCCCTCCAAGGCCCAGCCCCGCACGGTTCTCAGGCCCGACCCCCACCGCCTTGGTGTCTGGCCGCTGTGCTGGGGGCAGGGCAGGTGGCCACGGTACGCATGGGGGGGGTCATCAGACACAGAGAGGCAGGTGATGACCGCCAAGGCCGCTGGGCAGGTGGGGGACGGCCCTCAGCCAGGCACGACCGGCAACCTGCTCCTCTGCAGGCCCAGCTCTGGGGCCTCTGTGCTCCTGCACAGAACAGGGGTCCCTGGCCGGGGCGGGGCCACCGCTGCCCTGGGAGCCTGAGGCCACTGGCCATCGCCGAGGGCGCCCATGAGCGAGGGATCGAGACAACAGGAAAACAGCGCTGTGAGCGCGAAGTCGCGTCCCTGAAGGGGGCCTGGGCGGGGCTGAGGTGTCCAGTCTCAGATGGGCGTGGCGTCTGCCCGTGCTGGTGGCCGAGGCCGGCGGAGTCCCCGTCCCCGGGCTGGGGGTGCAGGCGGGCCGACCCCTGAAATCACACACACACACACACACACACACACACACACGGGTGCTGGTCTGTCCTGGCCACACCCGCAGAGACACCGGCGCTCGGTGCCGTCTGCTTCTGGGGGGGGGATAGCTCCGGAATCACACCCCAGCCCTGCCAGCTCCCCTCCCCCGCCCCCCGCAGGTGTGGGGCGTGACCTCCCAGCCCGGCCGCCCTGTCAGAAGGCCCCAGAGCACTATCTGGCCATCGATGGGGAAACTGGAGCAGCCGAGCCCCGGGGCCCTGCCCCAGGTCCCGCCGCGTGGCCGGCGGGGGTGGCCCGGCTGGTGGCCGCCCAGCTGGTTTGCAGGCCAGAGTTCCCCCCGGGGCCCCTGCCGGCCTCCAGCGGGGTCACGCACCGCCCGCTGCCCCCTCCGCCTCCAGGGACACCTGCTGCTGGCCGCTGACCCCTGCCCAGCCCGGCATGTGACCCAGGGGCCTCGGGGACGCTCCCGAGTGAGTCTGGGGGATACGCCGGGTGGAATGCCACCCCTGGACGTGAGTCCGGCGCTGCTCCCGCCGTCCCCTCCTCCCCGACATGTGGGGCACAGGCCACCAGAGGTGCGGAAGAACGTTCTAGAAGAGGCCAGGGGAGGCCCAGGGCCCAGCTGGAGCCCTCGGGGAGGGGGTGGGAGCTGCACTTCTGGTCTGCGGGGAAGGGGACGCGCAGAGCCGGGAGGAAGGAGAGTGTGGGGGGGGGGGGCCGCCACGGGTCTCCGGGGCTCCCTGTCCCCGTCCACAGCCGCCCGGGATGTGTCCAGCTCGCACCCGCAGCCGCTGGCCTGCCCTTCCCCGTCCTGGGGCTTCCCCGGGAGACAGCCTGGCTCTCCCTGCGTGGAGGTAGAAAGATGCCTGGGGTGTGTGTGTGTGTGTGTGTGTGTGTGTGTGTGTGTGTGTGTGTGTGTGTGTGTGTGTGTCGGGTGGACCCGGGCCCTCTCCTGTCCACCCCGCGCTGACCCGCAAACCCTCTTCCCACCCGTGGACAGCGGCACAGGGACGCCCGGCAGCCCTGCCCCCTGGTCTGAGGCAGGGGACCCCCTTCCCCCCCACAATGCCTTTCCGGAACCTTCCCCGCCTGCCCCCCTTCCTGCTGTCGCCTTTGTGACGGTGTCACACCTTCTAATTTTTCTAATTAAAAATCAAATCATGCGAGGGAGGGGGTGTGGGTTGAGGCCACACCCAGTGGTGTTCGGGGCTGACTCCAGGACCCGTGCTCGGGAAACAGTGCTCAGGGGGCCGTATGTGTGGCGTCGGGTTTTGAACTCAGGTCGTGCACAGCGAGTGTCTCAAGCCCAGTGCTCTCTCCTGGCCCTGGAGGTTGGCCTTCGCCTGCCTTGGGGCCAGCCCAGCCCCCGCAAAAGCCCCTTCGGGTCACTGTCTGACGCCCAGGGCTCTGAGGAGGTGGTGGGCTGGGCCACGCCTGCCGTGCGCAGGGGGCCTTAGTGATGCTGGGGACTCCAGCCTGGCCCCGGGCCCCACAGCCGCACGCGGGGCCGTGCCCTCCCTCCGCTCCCGTCTCTCTGACCTCAGGTTTCTTTCTCTTTTTTTGCTCTTTGGGTCACACCCGGCCATGCTCAGGGGTCACTCCTGGCTCTGCACTCAGGAGTCACTCCTGGTGGTGCTCAGGGGACCATATGGGATGTTGGGAATCGAACCCGGGTCAGCGCATGCAAGGCAGACGCCCTGCCCGCTGTGCTATCACTCTGGCCCCTCGGGTTTCTTTCATGGCGGGAGGGCTGGGCCATCCCCGGCAGTGCTCAGAGATTCCCTCCTGGCCCAGTGCTCACGGGTCACTCTGGTCCAGTGCTCCGGGAGCCCCGGGGTGCTGGGGACGGACAGAGGCCAGCGTGTGCACGCCAAGCGTGTCTGCCGCCGGACTCTCTCTCTGCCCTCAGGCCCGTGGGCCCGTGTTCCGGCGCCCGGCGCGGCAGCCTCAGTTGTGCGGCTGCAGGAAAATGTGATTTTAATCCCCGGGAACCCCCGAGCGCCGCTCAGCGCCCTGGCCCTGTCTGCTCTCGGCGGGGCCCCCGGGAGGGAGGGGGCGGCCAGTGGCGGGGCAGGGGTGCCCGAGGCCGCCAGGCTGCCCACACACAGCCACTCCCTGAGGGACAGCACGGAGACAGACGGCATCAGGGGAGGGCTGCTCCCCCCGTGCTTGGCCTGACTCCTGGCTTAGTGCTCAGGGGTCCCTCCGAAAGGGGACCGTGAGCAAGCCGGGGCTCCAGCCTGCGGCAGCCAACCCCTACCTGGCAAACGCCTTCACCCCCCACCCATATCCATTCTGCCTGCAGCATTTTTCGTCCCCCCTTGCTAGGAAACCCACCTGGGGACCCCTCCTCTGTCAGTGACCCCCGCCCCGCCCTCTGGCTACCTCGCGGCCCCAGGCTCCTCTCCCGTACACACGTGGACGGCATCTGAGTCCTGAGCCCGTTGAGGGACCATCTCCCCAGAGTCCTGGATCGCCCCAGTTTGGTTCTGGTGGGGGGGATGTGCCCCCCAGCTGTGTGCCCGGGGGCCCTGTCACATGCAAGGCGTGCGCCTTCTCGTGGCACTGTCTCTCCGGCCCACACTGCGGGCAGGGGGGCGGGGGGAGGTCTCGGTGATTTTTTTTTTTCTTTTTGGGTCACACCCGGCAATGCACAGGGGTTATTCCTGGCTCTGCACTCAGGAATGACTCCTGGCAGTGCTCAGGGGACCGTATGGGATGCTGGGAATCGAACCCGGGTCGACCGTGTGCAAGGCAGACGCCCTCCCCGCTGTGCTATGGCTCCAGCCCTGGTCTTGGTGATTTTGCTGAAGAAACGAAATGCGTGTGATGAGGGGCGGTGTCCCCCAGACAGGGAGGCACGAGGAGAGGGGAGCCTGATTGGACGGGGGCCCCCAATATGCACCCCTCCGCTTCTGAGCGTCACGGGGGCCTGGTCTGGCCCAGACCAGCCCAGGCGGGGGCCATGGCCGGCCCTTTGTGGCCAGTCTGACCCCCCATCCCGCCCACCCTGGGGCGCAGCAGAGCTGGGATGGGGAGACGGACGCTGAGCAGACAGGCCCGAGCTGCCGCCCGCTCCCTCTCGCCCCTCAGAGCTGCCCCGGGCGGCTAGCTAGGAGGACGCCCAGTGCTGGGCGCGGCGGCTGGGCCCAGGGCGCCAGGTGCAGCCTGCTGGGCGCCCCTGCTGCCAGTCTGGGTGCCCGTCTCCGAGCCCCCCCGGCGGGGTCTGCCGCACGCTTTGACTCTGTCTGACACGCGCCCCCCCCCCCCCCCCGCCCCGGCAGTCGGTTCCTCTCGTCCTTCTCCGAGCCCAGACCGGATCCCGACCCACCCCGGGCCCTGCAGCGGGCAGCAGGCACCTACCTGGGCCCCAACTGCCGCTTCCTGCACGTCCCTCCTGCCGCGCTATTTCGGGCGCCTTAAGTATAGGGGACGCCGCTCCCGCCCGACTCCACGGTCCCTACGCAGGGCAGGGCCCGATTCACGGCCCTCGGCCGCCGAGCCACCAGCGAGCGGGGGTGGCAGTGGGGTGAGCGGGTGTCCAGGTGCCCAAGGGCAGGTGACCGTGCTGGGCGGCGGGGGGTGTGGTCCTGCCACGTGGTTACGGCAAAGCCCTTTCAGCACCCACTTGCCGGGGGGGGCACTGGCCCCCTGCACACATGCTAGGCCACCAGGCCCCCCAGACAAGAGGGATGAGTCTCTCCTGGGACACCCCAACACCACTCATGGGGGGGCAGGGGGGTCCACACTTCCCGCCTCCATGTTCGGCGCGTGCCCAGGGCTCATTGTCCAGCCGTCCCCACCCGGAGATCTGGTGACGCCCAGCTGGTCCCTGCCCCGTCCCCACAGCCACCACCCAGCTGACCCCCACACCCCCCCGACTGCCCACTGCCAGGGCCCCGCTAGGCCCGCCCTGCAGACTGGGCCCTGCCCCCTGCCCCCAGCTCTGCCCGGTGGGCCCCGCATCAAACACGGACTTGGCGTCTTTGAGTGGACGCACAAAATGGGTAAATGGAGGGCAGAAGCAGGCTTTCTGTGTGTGTGGTTTTTTTTTTGGGGGGGGTGCAGGGAGTTATTTACTTGGAAGCCTCCCCTGTAGGAAAGAATGCAGAAGTGTTTCTTTTGGGGGCCAGAGAGATGGCTCAGTGGTCAGGGGCCCAGGGCTTGCATTGAAGCCTCCCACACCTGTTTCCAGAGCACCGCAGAGTGTGCCCCAGGGGTGCCCCTCGCCACTTCTTGGGAAGCTCTGCGCCTTCTCACACACACACACACACACACACACACACACGCACGCACACACACAGGTGCTGGTCTGTCCTGGCCACACCCGCAGAGACACCAGCGCTCGGTGCCCTCTGCTTCTGGGGTGGGGGGGACAGCTCCGGAATCACACTGTGCCTTTGCCCTTCCCGGAGGAGCGGCCGGAAAGCTCCCATCTCACCCCCCCGGGGGGCCTGGGTCGGGGGGGGGCCTGATCCCCCCACGTGGTTGGGGGTCTCTACCCTCGCGCTGCCCCCTCTGTGAAGACTGCGCTTGGTTCTCGGGGCTGGGGCCGGGGAGGGAGACCCCGGGAGCCCAGCCCCGCACACCTTCTGCTCAGAATTCTCCCAGGATGTCCTCTGGACCCGGGGAGCCGGAAGGGGGACCTTAGCTGCTGCTTCCCAGGGAGATGTGGCCGTCGCACGAGAGAGGGGCCCTGCCGTGCCCCCGGCCCCCGGCCCCGCCGCCTCACCCCCTGCACCTGAGCTCCCCGAGAGACAGAGGCACCGAGCCGACCTTAGGCAGGGGGCCAGCGTCCAGCTCTTTGGGAAGTGCCCACGGCAGAGCCTGCAGAGCCGGCCGGCTTGCGGGGGGCGGGGGGGAGCGGGTCCCGGTCTGCAGGCAGGCCGTGTGCGGTGGCCCGTCCAGGGGAGAGGCCGCTGGGGGCCCCTGGCTCTGCCTTCCTGGGTGCTCACGCCCGTCTGGAGAATCACACGTGGAGTCTCTGCTGCCCCGTTTCTCTCCACAGCAGACACGGGGCTGCAGTGTGTCCGACCTCTCACCCCCCGGGGGCGGCTCTGGCTGGAGCCACAAGCCCCCGCAAGCAGCAGGCTGGTGGGGGGCAGCAGGCTGGATCCAGGGGGGCAGCATCAGGAGGAGCTTTGAGCTGCCCCGTCTCCCGGCAGACCACCCCCAGGAAGAGCACCGCCCTGTGGGCCCTCCCAGACGGTGCCACCTGCCGCTGGCCCCCTGCAGATGCCCTTTTTGAGTCTGTCTTGGTCTTCACAGCTCCCTCGCACGCGACCAGCTCCCCGGAAGTGGCTGCTGGCGTGGGCCCAGGTCAGGAGGCTGCATCCTGCATGCAGGGGTCTGCGTGTGCCGTGCGGGCGGGTGGGAGGGGAGGCTTCCTCCCTGGCGCTTGTGTGGCTTTCGTCTGGCTGGTGTCAGGCTTGGGGGTGCCCGCATCGTGCCCAGAGCGCCAACCCAGACTCCTGGCAGCCTTCCCTTCTGAGACGGTTGTCAGTGAATCTTCCACATGCAAACACCTACTTCTTGCTGGGCCAGGGTCCCCTGCCACCGCCGCTGCCTCTCCCTCCCCCTCCTCTTCCTCCTCTTCCTCCTCCACTCCATCCTCCCCTCCCCCTCCTCCTCGTCCTCCTCCTCCTCCCCCTTTCCGACTTTGTATTTGCACGCCAAGAATTTGCAGGGGGCGGGGCTGGAGCAATAGCACAGTGGGTAGTGCGTTTGTCTTGCATGCAGCCGACCCGAGTTCAATTCCCAGCATCCCATATGGTCCCCTGAGCACCGCCAGGAGTAATTCCTGAGTGCAGAGCCAGGAGTGACCCCTGTGCATAACCAGGTATGACCCAAAAAGCAAAAAAAAAAAAAAAATTTGCAGGGGGCATTGCTGCTCGGACAGGGAAAAGGATCCATACCCTGTCATCCCCTCTCCGAGCCATTGCCCCAAACGGGGCGCTCGGCACTCTCACGGAAGGCTTAGGAATCCTCCCCCTCGCCCCCCCCCACCAGAGGACACTTCACAGAGATTCAAACCCTCGTCCGAAATGGGTGTCCTCTGACCACCCGTCCTCGGAGGCAGCTTCCGCCAGATTGCTGGTGGTGGAGGAGCAGGAACTGTACACGAGGAACACTATTGCAAGACACAAAATAGTGAAGGAATGAGACCCCTATCTCCCCACCCACCACCGCTTCTCTGCATCCCCAGCCCCCCTGTCCCCAGGGGGCTCAGGTAGACCAGTTGTCCATCCGGGAAATCCTTCACGTCTTGCTCTTCCCCCCCCCCAATATGTTTCCTTCTCATTTGTTCAAAGGGACAAAGTCGATCTACACTGGCAGCGACCAGGAGTGGCACCTGGGGTAGGACCTTCCCCGGGGCCATGTCGTAAGCTAGGTCTCACTTTGTCTAAAGAGGGGAGCTCACCGCCATCTTACTAAGTAGCCAACTGAGGTCCGCTGACATCCCTTAGGGGCCTTCAGCAGGAAGCTGCCCAGGCAGTGAAGGCGTGACTGCAAATATGCCCTGACTTTAACGGGGTGGGGGGATTTTTATTTATTTATTTTTATTGATGTACTATTGCTCCAGCCCGAGTTTGATTCCTCCGCCCCTCTCGGAGAGACCAGCAAGCTATCAAGAGTATCTCGCCCGCGCGGCAGAGCCTGGCAAGCTACTCGTGTGTATTGGATATGCCAAAAACAGTAACAACAAGTCTCTCAATGAGAGACGTTACTGGTGCCCGCTCGAGCAAATCGATGAGCAACGGGATGACAGTGACAGTGATTATTATTGAATCACCGGGAGCTACAGATACAGACGTCCGTGTTTGAGTTTCAGCCATGCAATGATCGAACACCCATCCCTCCACCTGTGCACATTCTCCACCACCAATGTCCCCAGTGTACCCCCCCTCTCCAGCCCTCCCCCTGCCTCCATGGCAGACAATCTCCCCCACGCTCTCTCTCTCTCTCTGCTTTGGGGCATTGCGGTTCGCCATACGGAACATGGGTTTATTGCCCGAGCAATCCACCTTCAAAGCTGTCATTTAAGAAGTTTAGGTGACGTTCGTCGCAGGAACGTCATGCAATGTCCCTAGACGCCTGGGGATATGACGTTGCCTTCTGCCCCCACGCTCCGAGCCCTTCCTCCCCCGCCCCCACCGGCTTTGGCAGGCCGGACCCTGTGGGAATCCAAGTGCAGAACATTAAATTAACTCTTTCCCACCCCCCCCCCCGGCTTCTCTCTCCTCCCGGCCAGGCTCAGGAGGAGTCTCTGAGTCTGTGCTCAGGGATCACTCTTGGCCGAGTGCTCGAAGGAAGTTAGGTCCTGCCAGGGATTCGAACCGGGGTCAGCTACGTGCAGAGCTAGGCTCCCTGGCGCGCGGCTGAGTCTTGGCACCTTACGCTAAGAGAGTTTGGGGCCTTGCTTCTGGCTTGTGCCCCGCGCACAGCTGGCACGAGGTGCGAGTTGAGGGGTGGCGTTCCGTTTCTTGGGGGGCAGAGAGGCTCACGAGCCGGGTCAGCCACCAAGAAAGGGGCTTCGGGAATGTTGTGGCAGTGGGTGCTCCTGGATCTGTTCCTAAAATCGAGCACCAGCAGTGCTCAGGGGACCCTGTGTGGGGTGGGGGGGTGAGCTAGGGGTCTCAGGAAGCACAGCAGGGGTCCACAGCCTCTCTGCCCACTCACCCCCCAAATGCATTTTGGTAGACTGAGGCCTTTGATTTTTTTTTTGCTTTTTGGGTCACACCTGGCGATGCTCAGGGGTCGCTCCTGGCTCTGCACTCAGGAATTAGTCCTGGCGGTGCCCGGGGGACCCTATGAGATGCCAGGGATCAAACCCAGGTCGGCTGCATGCAAGGCAAACGCCCTCCCCGCTGTGCTATCGCTCGGGCCCAGACTGAGGTCTCTGAGGCGTGTGGAAGTGAGCGAGGGAGAACAGGGCGTCGGCAGAACCCGGGCGGGGCCCGGAGACCACCACGCTGGTTTTCAAGTGTCGAACACGGGGGCACCGGCTCAGCCGAACAACAGAGGGAGAAAGATTCAAGCATCAGGCGCCGCTCTCGGGCAGGTTCGAGGGTGATGAGAGGGACCCCAGAGAGGTCACGCCCACTGCCCGCTGGCCTCTGGCCTTTGCACTTCTCTGGATCTTTCTCTGCCGTCAAGCAGATCCAGGTCATCCAGGCCCAGCCCTTGGCCTGTCGGGGACCCCCCGCGAGGGCCCGTCCAGCTTGGCCTGTGTCCACTTCCCGCCGAGAGGGGCTCCCCTCGGCAGAAGGAGAGAAACCAAAATGTAAACTCGACAGAATCAAAACCCCCTTCGCCCCCCCCCCCCGCCAGAGGCAGGAGACAGCAGCGCCCAGCGCCCAGCGTCAGCGGGCGAGTTCCAGGGGGTCCCCGGGCACCACGCAGGGGCAGGCGGCCAGCAGGGCCCCGAGCTGGGAGGACACAGGCGAGAGGAGGAGAGAGGGGCGGCGTTTGGGAGCGCGCTGATGGGCCCGGGCAGAGGAGCGCCCCGAACCGCTCCCGAAAGGATTAGCGGGGACAGGACATCGTGGGCTGGGAACAGCGCCTGCCTGGAATGTTCCCGATCCTGCCCCTGGGGTGGGGAGTCCGTGCCGGGCGCCGCCTGGGCAGGGCCGGCAGAGGAAGGCCGGGGGGACAGTGCTGTGTCCATGCTGCGTTCCCTGCCCCCTAACAAAGCTGGGGAGGGTTTGGGACTAGAATGAAAGAAAAATAGCTGCTCCCCCCTGCCCCCTCCTCCCCTCCCCCCAGTCTCGCCCAACCCCGGGCAGCCTGTGTGCAGAGAAGCCGGGAGGAGAGGGACCACCCCCCCGGGACGGGCAGCGCAGGAGGAGCCCCGACACTAAATCTGCTTTTAAAAGCCCTCTGGTGGGGGGGGCTGGAGTGATAGCACAGTGGGGAGGGCATTTGCCTTGCACGCGGCCAACCCCGGTTCGATTCCCAGCATCCCATAGGGTCCCCGAGCACCGCCAGGAGTGATTCCTGAGTGCAGAGCCAGGAGTAACCCCTGAGCATCACCGGGTGCGACCCAAAAAGAAAAAAAAAAAAAGAAAATAGAAGCCTCTGGGCTGTGCTTGAAAGCTTGGCCTCAGCTTTAGTGCGGTGCGGGGGGGGGGGGGGGGCATGGGCCTTGCACGCTGCTGACCCGGCTTCAGTCCTCGGCACTCGCTGGGAGCCAGCCCTGAGCACAGAGTCGGGAGTAAGGCCAGGGGCGGAGCGCTAGCCCAGCGGGGAGGGCGCTGGCCTTGCAGACGACAGACCGGGTTTGATCCCCGGCGTCCCATGTGCCCCCCCCCCCCACGCAGCGCCGGGAGTAATTCCTGAGTGCAGAGTCAGGAGTCACTCCTGAGCATCGCCGGGTGCGACCCCCAAACAAACATAAAAGAGGGAGCCCTGAGCACTAGTATCAAACACCCCCCAAAAGCCAAAGCAAAAGCAAAGCGAGATTAGATCGGGGGGGGGGTCCCACTGAATCCAGGAGTAAGTGCGTTCCTGTCCCAGATGGCATTTAGGAAGTTCCCCCTTGACCTAACCCCACGGAAGAATACCCCTGTGTCCCGGGGCCCCAGGGCGACCCCGGGGGACACTGGACAGGTGAGCTGGCCCCAAACCCCAAGCCCCAGAAGGGGAAGTGGGTGAGGTGAAAGGTGAGGGGCGGGGGGAGTCTCTTTCTCACGGGGCTGGTGCATCGGCTTGGCACGGAGGGGCCCCAAGTCCAGCCCCCAGCACCACGGGATACCCCCCCCCCCAGAGCAACCTCGGGGCGTGTCCCAGAAACCCGGGACAGTGCGCAGAGACTCGTGACAAGTTTCCCCTCGCCCTTGGCCGCCGCGGCTTCCTCCCCACGGCCGCTCAGGTGTCTCCGTCAACAGACACAAAGTATCTGATCCAGGCGGTGGGTGGAGGCTTTGAATGATGCCTCTATTCAGCTCCCCGCGCTGCGGCCGTGACTCAGGGGGGCGTGGCCCCCGCTCGCTCCACCACCGGGAGGTGACATTAGTCATGAGACAGTTCATTCAGAGAATAAAAAGTTACTTTATAATAGCTAGTGAAAGCTTTTAAGTGCTCATTGCAAAGTCGTTTTAAAGGCCTGCACTTAAGTAATTTTATGGGCGCTCTTGGCTCCTGTGGGCAGCGGCTGGGCGTGGGGCAGAGCCCGGCCAGCGGAGGGGGATGATGCATGCCTGCCTGCGCGGGGCTCCCGGCACGGCTGCTCGTCCTTCTTTTGGAAAAAAAAAAACGTGTGTCTGTGTGTGTCTGTGTGTGTGTCTGTGTGTGTGTGTGTGTGTGTGTGTGTGTGTGTGAGAGAAAGAGAGAGAGAGGGGGTGGGGGGGGGGAGGCAGAGCTCGTTTAGCAGCTTACGGCCCTTGCCTTGCGGGCAGCTGAGAGCTGGGAGGGCGGGGAGGCCGAGGTGGGGAAGGGGCTCGCCTTGCTCCCCGGGACCCCAGGAGGAAGCCCTGAGCACCGCCAGGTGGGCCCCCCCCCCAAAAGAGAGAAGCAGGGGGGGTCCAAGCTCCCCCGCTAGGGCCTTCGCCCGCCCCAGCTCCCAGACAGCGCCGGGACACGCCTCTCAGGGATTCCTGCGGCCCGACCAGGTCCCAGGGCTGGGCACTGCGGGGTACCCTGCCCCTGGGAGTGACGCGCCCACCATCTGGCCACGTCCCTCCGGCACCCCCCAGGGCACCCGAGCACCTCACCCTCTCTGGCCTGCCCCCTCGAGCCTCCGTGGGGTCCCCACACGCACCCCTCAGCGCGTCAGCCACAGGGACGCCCGCTCTGGGCGGGGGAGAGCGGGGCCCGGGGCCGGACACCCCCGCCGTGGGCCCGGGTGTTCGTCAGCTCTCCCTTCCCGCCACCTTGTGACACGCGTGCTCCCGAGAAAGACCCTGGTCCCCTGGTCCCCGGGCCCTGAGCCGCCCGGCGAGCTCAGGCCCTACCCAGCAGTGAGAGAGGCCGTGGTCTCGGTGCAGTAAGCGGAACCTGAATTCAGGGCTCTGTGTGTGTGTGTGTGTGTGTGTGTGCACGTGTGTGCATGTGTGTGCATGTGTCATGTGTGTGCATGTGTGCACGCATGTGTGTGCATGTGTGCGCGTGTGTGTGTGGTGTTTGGGCCACACCTGGCAGTGCTCAGGGGCCGGGGGGTCAGTCCCAGCCGTGCCCTGGAGGACCCCGCGCGTCAGGCACGGGCCCCGGGCCTCCTACGTGCGCAGCTGCTCCCAGCTCCCGGCCCCCGGATCCTGAGCCTGTTCTTCCTGTTCCTCATCCGTCCGACCTCGGACAAGAGCTGGACCTGGAATGTGACCCTGTTCCCTTCCCCTGGGCCCCATCCCAGAGGCCAGAAGTGGGGGGGTCCCCGCGGGGTGCAGGACCTGCTCCCTCCGGCCCCTTCTCCCGCTGGGCCAGGCAGTGTGAGGGCTGAATGACCCAGCAGTGTCCGGCGGGTGAGCTCGGCCTGACCAAGACCCCCTCCCCCCTGCTCTGGCCCTGACGTCCCAGCAGCCCCCCTCCCCACAACGTCAGCCCCTGCGGCAGGGCTACCTGGAGCTGGTGAACGCAAAAAAAAAAAAAAAAAAAACGTTTTGCAATATTTCAACAGAGGGCGCTGCGGGCAGCCGCTTCCCCAACTATTCCCTGGACCCCTCTCGGCCATCAGAGCCGCCTGGGGCCCTGCCTCGCGTGAGGCCGGCCCGGTTCTGTCCCCACACCTCCTCCAGCCCCCGACAGGGAAACGTCCACCCTTGGGAGCGCCGGATGGACGGCTCGGGGGCTGAGGCGTGTGTCTCGCCCAGAGACGCCCCCAGAACTGATCCAGCGCCCCGAGCCTGGCCAGGAGAAAGCCCCGAGCACCACCCGGTGTGGCCCCCAACCCTGTCAGCCCTTCTTCCCTTGGGGGGGTCTCCAGAGGGGGGACCTGAGTGGCTCTCGGAGGCCTCCACTGTGGAGGTGCCCGTGTGTAGCTCGAACTTCCCGCACGGGGAAGCCGGCCCAAAACACAGTGTCCTCATGCCCCTGAGCCGCACAGCAGAGGGCACGGTGCTCCCTTCCCCCCGTGGGAAGGGGAAATGGGGATGGGGGTCTCCACTGGGGGGGGGGGAGGAGACCTCGTGCGCAGCTGTTTGGGCGCCACCCAAGTGCCCCAGCCATGAGGAGCCTTCACGAGGGCCTCAGGGCGTCCAGCCTTAGCCACACTGGCTGGCCGGAGGGGGAGGGGCGTGGTTGGCCCTGCCCGCCCCCCCCACCCGCCCCCATCTGCCTCCGCTGGGCGCCGTGCGCTCGCCTCGCGGCCGGGCGTGGCCCGAGTTGCATACCGAGGCCCAGATTAGGAATTTCTGGCAGGATTCCGCCTCCTGTGGGAAAGGACAAGTCCGGACACGGGCCTAACGCCGCGGTGAGGCCAGCCGGGAAGGGACGCCACCCCGGCCTCCCTCCTTCCAGCCAGAACTAGTCTGGTCTCCGCGGTGCCGGCTCCCGCACTCCCCCGCGACTCCCCAGCGCGCTCTGCTCCCGAAGTCTGTCGGCCTCGATGGGAGATCGAGTCGGTTCTGGCAAGCTCCGGAAGGTTCTAGAAGGCGCCAGATGGTTCTGCCGGGCTACCTCACCGCTGATCCCTCAGGGGAAGGTTCTGACCACTATTGTTCACCTCTAGAAACGTCAGCATGTGACAGTCGAGAAAGCCCAGGGGTGTGGGGGGAAACTCCACGGCTTCTCCTCCCCCACCTGAGCCCAAAATCCCCCCTGGGGCCCCCTCCTGCCCTGACCCTCAGCCCCGGGCCTCGCCTCCCTGAGCTGGGGGGCCCTGAGCATCCTTCTGGAAACTGAGTGCCGGCGGCTGCCAGGCTGGGGGCCCTGGGGTCCCCCCCCACTCCGAGTTAACTCGAAAGGGGGTGTTTGCCCCGCCTTGTTACTACGTCACTTCCTGCACAGAGAACTGGACCAGCCGCTGGGTCGAAAACAAGACTCAGCCGCACTTGGCGCGTCCCCACGGGTCTGCGGCCAAAGCGTCTCAAGGTGCTTCAGGAAGTTAGGCCTCGATACCTCTCCCTCCCCACCTCCCCTCTCCCTCCCTGCCTGTTTCTCTCCCTCCCTCCCTTCCCCCTCCTCTCTCCCTCTCTCCCTCTGCCTCCCTTCCTCTCTCTCCCTCCTTCTCTCTCTCTCCTTCCCTCTCTCTTCCTCTCTCTCCCCCTCCTCCCTCCCCGCCGTCACTCTGTCTGTCTGTCTCTCCCCGTCCCTCTCTGTCTGTCCCTTTCGTCCCATTGCGTAGCCGAGTGTGTGTGATGGCCACACAGGTGTCCCCGTGGTTCCTGAAGCTTCCGTCAGCCCAGCGCTCTCTCCTTGGCCCCTCAGCCGTCACACACACACACACACACACACACACACACACACACACACACACACACACACACACCGTGTCATCATCTCTTGGTTTCTCGGGGTTCTTTCCCTCTGGGCTTCTCTCCCCCGCCCGAGGCTCGAGGCCATGTCCCAGGGAGCACTGTGGGCCCCCCCCCGTTGGGCACTGGCAGAACGGGGTGTCCCGAGCATTCCTGCGAGGGTTCCTGTGGGAGGGGGACCCGCGGGGGCCTCAGGGGCCACGGACAAGACACGCACAACCTCGGCGGACACGGCGGCCGCCAGTGTCCTTCCCCCTGTCCCAGCGTCCCAGCTGTGTTACCTAGGCGACCGTCCCCGAGAAACGAAGCTGACCAGGGCTGTCGGGGTCAGCCCCGTGTGCTCCCCTCGGCCCGGCCTTCCCCGCACGACCCTGCGGCACGTCCACGGCGACACGCTCCGGGGACTTTGGAAACAGAAGCCTGGGGAGGCTCAGAGGGGGCCTGGGGGAAGAGCAGCCTGAGTCGGCCTCACCCCCGCCACCCTCCGGACCCGAGTCCGCCATTCCCGGGACTTGCTTAGTCCTCCGGAGAGCGGCCCGAGGCGAACACCCCCGCCCCCAGCTCCGTGCGCTGCCCCCACCCACCTTGGCCCTCGTCCCTGGGGGTCGTGATTCCCTCCAGGTGCCGTCTCTCGGGGGCTCCAGCGCTGGCCCCCACCCACCTTGGCCCTCATCCCTGGGGGGGGTCGTGATTCCCTCCAGGTGCCGTCTCTCGGGGGCTCCAGCGCCGGCCCCGCATGGGTCTCCCGGGCCAACACCGTCCTTGGCAGGGAGGCTCTGAAGACTCGGCCGGCTCCGGGCGCGGGGGGCCGGCCAGCAGCCTCCGCCCGCTCCCGGGGACAGGGCTGGAGTGGCCGGGCGTAGCCCCCTGGGCCAGCTGGGGCAGCCGTGGATCCACAGGGAACTCCAGGATTCTCTCTGGGGGGTGGGGAGCACCAGGGCCCGAGAGCCCAGTGGTGCAGGGGGAGGGGACCCAGGGGACTCCCCGACTCCCGCCTGCTCCTCCCGCCTCGCCCCTTCCGAGCAGGGGGACGTTCCTCGTTTCCCGCACCTCAGCCCGCGGCTTCTGGTTTGACCTCCGACCTGCACGGTGGCCCTGGGAAGGGCCCTGGGGGCTGTTGGGCTCAGGGGGCCCCGAGTGAGCCGCCCCTCCGTCCTCCCGAGGCCTCCTCCCACCCCTTCCTTGCCCCGGGAGTGGCCGTGCTGGGCCTTCCCGGGTCGGGCGGGCTGCTGTGCCCGGCGCCACCGGGCAGCCTGGGGGGCAGGCCCGGGAGTCAGCGCTCTCGGGGGGGCGGGGGGGTCAGGCGGGCGGGGCTGCTGTCACGTGCAGGCCGGCCCCAGCAGGCAGGGGTGGGACAGCGACACCGCGCATGCGCAGCTCACTGCAGGGCACGCGCCCGGGACCCGTGGATGTCCAGGCCACGCCTGTGCCGTGCGTCTGTGTCTTCACCTGTGCGCTCTGCATGCACCTGTGCGGATCTGCATGTGCTTCTCGAGGCACTCCGGCCGCCCGTGCGCATCTGTGCGTGCGTGCCTGTGTGGGGGCCCATGTGTACGTGGTGTGTGCATGGTGCGTGTGGATTTGTGTGTGGTGTGTGTTTCCACATCGTGCGTACGTATCCACCCGTGTGTGTGCATGCAGCTGGGCGCGTGTTCACAGGTGTGTCTGTGTGCATGTGTGTTTACATAAGTGCCTGCGTGCATACATGTGTGTATACTGGTTCATCCGCATGCGTGTGCTGTGCATGCCCATGTGTGTATCCACATGTGTGTGTGCATGCATGTTGCTGTGTGTGGTGTTCCTGGGTGCATTTCTCCTCTCGAGGCAGCCCTGACAGACAGACAGACAGACAGACAGACAGACAGACAGATGCAGCGGCCACGCACTTGAGCCCGGGCTGAGCTTTCTCCCTGACCGCCGACTCCTCGTGGTGAGCGTCCTCTGAGCGTGTTGGGGTGGCAGGACCCGCCCCGGGAGACCCCTGTGCAGGAGGAGCTGTCGGGCTCCCTCCAAGGACACAGCAGCCAGGGAGCTCGGCCGGACCCTGTCAGCGACCTTCCTTTGGGGGTCCGCAGGCCCATGGGGCGTCACGTCCTCTTGCCCAGCCCCCGAGCGATGAAGGCCGGGCCCCCCCGTAAGCCGGCCGCCGGCAGCACGGGCTCACAGCCCGCAGAGCGCCAGGCGTGGGGAGAAAAGCCGCGTCTGCAGACAAGGGAGTTGGGATGCCAGGATGGGGACCCCCCAGGGGTCGGGCCCGGAGTTGACTGCGCCCACCCCAGGCCTGACCCTTCCCTGGCCAGCAGGAGTTATGGCTTCCCGGGCGGGTGCGGGGGGGAGCGGGGGCTGTGTCAGGGATGGGGGCAGGGATGCTCTGAGGCTGTTTGTTGACCGACTGCACGTTTAGCTTCTCTCGGGCACTGGGATCTCCCCCCCGGGACCGGCTGCAAACAGGATCTCCAGAGGGAGACTCGTTTCCGTTTACAACGCGAGCGGCTGCGTGAAATTACAGGCGCGTCCCAATGAGTGATCAATGCGGCAGGCGTTGTGGCCCGGCGTTGCGGACGGCCCACGCCGAGACGGCCAAGAACAATATCTCCCATTGTCGATCTTTTATTTTGTTTTCTTTCCTTCCCCCCCCCCCCGTTCCTTGTCTCCAGGAGACCAATTAATTGTTCAAAGGTAATGTATAGAGGAGATGTCTAGATCATTTTCTTTGGCACCGTCTCTGCCCGCTCTGCGGTCTGCCCAACAATAAAGCCGAAATTTGTTTTGTAATGATGGTTCCAGTTGAACTGGAATTCCTTTGAAGTCCCTGCAGTTTGCTCTTGTGAGAGCTCAAGATATTATTTGCCTGCAATAAAACACGCGCCGTCCATTATCGAAATATGCCACAGATGCGGCTGGAGTAGCAGGCTCTGGCGCTTGGGGTCTTCCTGGGGGGGGCGCAGAGCGTGTCAAAACCCCCTGCGGGCGTCCATCTGGGACTCCGTGGGCCCCGCACGCAGCCATGAAGCACCCCGGGGGCAGTGCCACCCCCAGCGGTGCGGCTGGGGCGCACACGAGCCCCTGGACGGACAGACAGACAGACAGACAGACAGACAGCTCCAAGCAGGCCACGCTCGCCCGGCCTGATAATTAAGACCTCGCGCCGTGCCAAGTTGCTGTAAAGGTTCGGCTTCTCGGCTCTTGCATCAGCTGACCTAAATTATTTAAGGCTGTTGTCACCTCTGAATAAATATAGTCATTGTCTTTGGTCTCTATTTATACTTGGGAACTCTTTCCCGTCCACCCCCGCGGCCTGGAACGATCCATCCACCTCAGGGGGAAGACGAGTCCCGGGGCTGCGGGCGCAGGTGCAGAGCACTGCCAGGGCGGGAGGCGGGCAGAGGTGGCGGCGCTCCTCCCCGCAGCGGGCGCTGGGCCACCACGGGAGACGCCGGGGGCGGGGGGCTGGTCCGCCCTCGACGCCCAGTTTCCCAGGAAGTGACCGTGTGCGGGCAGAGAGCACGTGGCAAGAGGGTGCCCAGGCACTCACGAGAGGGTCCCTCCCGTGGCAGTTCTGCCTTTTATTTGGGGGGTAGGGGGCGGGGGGCTCAGCCCCTGGTTCTGACAGTGCATCCCTGTCCCTCAGGACAGCCCCCCGGGGTGGCGCCTGAGCTGTGTGCTGGGGACTGATCTTTAAGGAGAACCTGGAGGTGCACAAGGCTGAGTCGTGTCCGTGAGTGACACTTTGACATGATTTCGAGATGCGACGTTGAATCCAGCCGGGTTGAGATGCCGACCGGTTCCTTTCCCAGCACCATCTAGGGTCCCCCAAGCAGGACCAAGAGTGGTCCGTGAGCACAGAGCCTCAGAGACACAGCGGGTATGGAGACAAGGGAAGGAAGAAGGAAAGGAGGGAGGGAGGGAGGGAGATAACAGAGATAGAAAAGAAAGAAAGAAAGAAAGAAAGAAAGAAAGAAAGAAAGAAAGAAAGAAAGAAAGAAAGAAAGAAAGAAAGAAAGAAAGAGAAAGAAGAAGGAAAGAAAGAGAAAGAACAGAAAGAGAAAGAAAAAAGAGAGAAAGATAAAGAAAGGAAGGAAAGAAATAAATAAAAAAAAAATAGGGGCTGGAGCGATAGCATAGCAGGTAGGGCATTTGCCTTGCATGCGACCGACCCAGGTTCGATTCCCAGCATCCCATATGGTTCCCTGAGAACCACCAGGAGTAATTCCTGAGTGCAGAGCCAGGAGTAACTCCTGTGCATCACCAGGTGTGACCCAAAAAGCAAAAAAAAAAAAAAGAAAGAAAGAAAGAAAAGAAAAGAAAGGAAAGGAAAGAAGGAAGTACAGATAAGGAAGTACAGATAGAAAGAAAAGAAAAGAAAAAAAGAAAGGAAAGGAAAGGAAAGGAAGAAAAAATGAAAGGAGGAAGGACAGGTAGAAAAGAAAGAAAAAGAAAGAAAGAAAGAAAGAAAGAAAGAAAGAAAGAAAGAAAGAAAGAAAGAAAGAAAGAAAGAAAGAAAGAAAAGGAGAGAGAGAGAAGAGAGGGAGAGAGATGCCTGACTCAAGGACACGTGTTGACCCCAGGAAGTCTCTGCTCAGGGGAGTTTATAAGCATGTCACATGGACCCAAATAGAGTAAACTTTACTCTTTGAGCCCGACGGAGCCCTGACTTACCCTCCCCATCTGGCGCTCTGCCTCCCTCCTGCTTCCATCCCCATCCTGGCCCTGATTTGCGTTTAGATGAGGGGACGGGGTGTGGGGGGGATCCCTTTGAACTCTCTACCGACACCCCCAAGTCCAGGCAGGAGGGAAGCTGAGCAAAGGGGGGGCCACCGGAGCGGAGGCTGCTCTGGGGGTGCAGGTCCGGCCCCAGAAGCCGGAGAAGCAGACGACCCCGGGCAGCTGGTGGGGCTCTCAGGGGAAGCAGCCCCAAATACGGCCCCCCCCTCTTGGTCCACACCTTCAGGAGCGCCCACGAGACTCCCAGGACCCGTGGAGAAACCCCCGGGCTCTGACTGCTTGTCCCCTGGCTGGCCCAGCGGCCCCCGGACACGGCCCCCGACAGCCCAGTGTGGACTCGACTCAAGAAGGGCCCCCTGGGAAAGGCGCGGGCAGGGCGGCCAGGGGGCCTCGGCGTCTGGCTCCGTGACAGCCACCACGACGCACGGCCTCGTTCCTGGCCAGGGGCCCGGCAGCGCCACCTCGCACTCGGAAGCCTGTTGACCCGAGTCCCCTCTGTGTCTGCGGTGCCACGTGCCGCCTTTCCACGACAGGGCGTGGCACAGGGCGCACAGCAACCACGGCCCGCTCTGCGGGGCCCACGCCGCCCCGGGAGGCAGGCGCAGGGACAGCGGAGATCGCGGACACAGCGGCTGTCAACCTGCACCGGGCACGGACAGACGGAGGGACGCACTGGGGGAAGAAGCGGGCCAGGCGCGAGATAAGCAATGTAAACAGACAGACAGGAGCTCCAAAAAAGAGTCGAGGGAAATGCTAGAAATCCGAAAGTCCAGAGAAGGCTTCTGGGGACCAGAGAGCGACAGCACAGCGGGGAGGGCGTTTGCCTTGCACACGGCCGACCTGGGTTCGATTCCCAGCATCCCATAGGGTCCCCCAAGCACCGCCAGGAGTAATCCCTGTGCTTCGCCAGGTGTGACCCAAAAAGCGAGAGAGAGAGAGAGAGAGAGAGAGAGAGAGAGAGAGAGAGAGAAGACGGAGAGAGAGGGAGAGAAAAGAGAGAGAAGAGAGAGAGGAAGGGAGAGGGAGAAAGAGAGGGAGAGGGAGGGAGAGAGAGAGGAAGGGAGAGGGAGAAAAGAAAGAGAGGGAGAGGGAGGGAGAGAGTAAGAGAGGGAGGGAGAGAGGGAGAGAGAGCAGAGGGAGGGAGAGAGGGAGAGAGAGCAGAGGGAGAGAGGGAGGGAGAGAGAGGGAGAGAGAGAAAGAGGGAGGGAGAGGGAGAGAGAGGGGAGAGAGAGAGAGAATGGAAGGGAGAGAGAGACAGGGAGGGAGAGAGAGACAGGGAGAGAAGGCATCTGTGAGGCTTTCGGGACACTGGTCTTGGCTCAGTCAAGAATTGATGACTTGGATAAGCCAGTAGAAAGGAGCTGGGTTGGGGGTGGGGGGGCAGGACAGTGAGTGGGGACCTCCGGAAGAGAAGAGCCAGGGGCGTCGAGACAGCCTTGAGAAGGGGGGGGGGGAGTCTTGGAGGAGAACCCGCCAGAGGAAGCAGAGTGAGGTGAACCCCCCACGGCGACCCCTGAGCCCACACGCAGGAAATAAAAGGCCCACACGCAGGAAATAAAAGGCCAAAAGAAGCAAAAGCGAGATTTCTGGAGGGAGCCTGAGTGAGGATCACGTCGTCGGGGGCGCTGGGGCGCACAGAGCTCGGGGCCCCTGACCACGCTTTGACTCCTGGTGCCCCCCGCCCCCACCCTCGGCCCGCAGGCCTCCCCAGCCCTGCGGGGCCGAGCCGCACCGGCTCCTCAAACCCGGTTCACAGGACCCCGCCCCAACCGGCCAGGGGTCACCCCCGGGTCCTCCGGGCTGTCCTGAGCGCCACCTGCAAAAGCCCTCCCCCCTCCAAAAAAAAAAAGAAAGTGTGACGTTCGATTTCACCTCTGAAACCATGTGAACCACCAGGATGAAGGACTGAAAGTATTTTTTAAAGCGCGCCCAGGAGTTCTATATGTAGCCATTTATTTTTGGTCAAAGCGAAAGAAAAATAGACTTTCTCAGACAAATCAAAAAAAAGAAAAAAGGTGGCTCTATTTGTTTCTAGGAACTGAAGGGGAATGACGTTTCCCTTGATGAAAATAAGATACTTTGTTAATACGTGCGTGTCGGTTTGGGGGGGCCACACCCAGTGGTTTTAGAGGCTCCTGGTGGCTCCGGAGTCACTCTGCCCAGTGCTCAGGGGACCGTGGAGTGGGGGGATCAGAGTGGGTCGGCCATCTGCGGGGCGAGTCCTTACCTCCCTGTCGCACTTCTGGCCCCGGTGTCAGTGAACATCAGTTCACTGTTCGAAGACTAATTCTCAGCGTCATCGGGCAAGGGTCCAGCGCCCGGCGTAGCCACGGCAGTCCTGAGAGCAGGATTGATCCGACCTGGCCTCGGGACTCACCGTAAAACTGCTGCTGGGAAAGGGAAGTGGATGGACCCAGGGCTGATAAGGGGACCCAGGCTCAGGGGCAGCGGGTCTGTGTGGAAGGCTCCGGAAGGCGGGTCTTTCCAGCAGGGAAACCGAAAATCCACATGCAAAAAAAAAAAAAAAAGGATGTAGATGGAGAGCTTCCGCCCGTGACAGTAACCAACTCAGGACACAACACGCCAAGCCCAGCCCAGCCCCTCCACGATAAGCCAGGGCCCGGCGGCTTGTCCTTCCATTTGCGACGAGGAGTCCTTCGTGACGGCAAGGGAACCACCGCCCAGGGGAGAGGTAGGGCAGGAGGAAAACTCCAGAAAGACACTCCTGGAGAAACGCAAAAACAAGTCGCAGACTTGGAGAAACTTTTTTTTTTCCTTTTTTCTTTTTATTTTTCTTTTTTTTTTTTTAAGCAGAATACATATCTGATCAAGGCCTGGTATCCAAAACATGCAAAGAACTCTCAACATTCAATGACGAGAAAGAGCCGGCCCCAATGCAGAAACGGGTGAAAGGTCTCTAGGGAGACGCCTCCCAAAGGCAGCCTGCAGAGAGAACAGCCCCGGGCAGGGGGTCATCCTCGGGGAACTCTTCACACCTCCAAAGAATCACACCCCCACCCCCTCCCCGCAGCCCTGTGGTCACCTAAGAGTGAAAACTGACAACACCTCCTGTGGGCAAGTGTCAGGGGCCGGGGGCCCAGCCGGCAGCTGGTGGGAGCGCCAAATGGTGCCCGCCCCTTGGAAGCTGAGGCCTGCGGACTCTTTCAGGGCTAAACATCGCCCCACGGGTGGGCCCCGACTCAGTCGAAAACGGGGGGCGCCGTGAAAAGCCACAGGCGAAGGTTTACAGCAAGTGAACCTGCCCCTTCCTCAGGCTGGACGCAAGGGGCTGGCCACCCCCACCCCCCCGGGGGGCTGCACCCACGCCAGGAGGTCCACGCAGGGCGGGCAGTGAGTGGAGGACAGGAGCTCCGGAAACCGCACAGAGACACGGGCGGGCTGGGGGGGCCTGACCCCCGGGCCACGCGACGGACGGATTCCAACCGGATTCCAGCTCTGGGAAGGGCCGGCCCGAGGAGCTGGCCGCAAGCTGTGCGGTGGCCACGGATTTCGGGGAGGGAGGGAGGGAGGGAGGGGGGGAGGGAGGGAGGGAGGGAGGGAGGGAGGGAGGTGGGGGGGAGGGATTGGTGGAGCCCTGGAGCTAGAGTTGTTGTTGTTGTTGCTGGTTTGGGGCCACACCAGGCAGTGCTCAGGACTTGCTCCTGGCGGGCTCGGGGGATGCCGGGGAGGTGGAACCCGGGCGGGCCCCGAGAAAGGCACCTTCTGGCTGGTTTCTGGGCCCAGCCGCCCCCACACCGGGGTCTCCGTGTGGCGAGGACCCCGTGCGGGACCACGGAAGGGAAGCGACCCCAAGGCAGACACTGGCTCTGGCCCACAAGGCGTCGGTGTCCGCTGACCGGTTGTCATCACCTTTTCACGTAGCTTTAATACACGGGGAGAGGCGAGGAGGCAGGGGGGGGGGGCTCTGTGCTTTCCGTGTAAGTCCCACAGCTAAACCCCACTCATTTGGGGGGTAGAGGGTGGCAGGGGGCGGGGGCGCACTCAGCAGTGCCCCGGGAAGGGGGAACCCGGGCCCAGCACGTGCAAATGCCCTACTCGCCGTCCTACACAATCGTCTTCAAACTTGGGGCCGCCTGGTGTGCCCCCACCCTTTCCGATCCCTCTCTCCGCAGGGTCCCCCGAGCACCGCGGGGGTGTGGGGGCAAGGTCTGGGCAGGGGTAGGGGTGACACCCGCCGTTGGTCCCGGCAGCAGGAACCGCCTTGTTCTTTAAGGAGCCCCCTCTGGCGGGCGGGCGGGCGGGGCGGGCGGGAGACGCAGGTTCGGGCCCGGCACTGCTAGACGGACCCCCCCCAGGGAGCACCATGGGAGCGAGCATCGAGCCCCAAGAAGGAGGTGGCCCCGAGCTTCACCGCAAGGGGCGCCCCCAACGCCTCCATGAGCAGAACAACCTGCCGAGGGAGAAGCTTGGGGCTCCCCCAAATCCAGAAAACGCTTTTGGGGTGCTGGGATCTCGGGGGAGGGGGCCCACAGGGTATGGAGCCGGTGCTGCCTGTGATGTCGAGCTGGAGGGGGGCTCAGCCTTCCGAACCCGGGCGGGCGTCGCTGAAACCCTGGACATTTGTTTGCCCCCCGGCCCGGCCTGGGGGGCCTGCATGAGCCCCCTCTCCCCCCGCACTCCAGCTGCTGTTGATCAGGACTGGCTTCTCACGGTGTTTAAAAAAGGGAATCGGGGTGGGGGGGGGACTTGGGTGGGGCTTCCCGAGCCCCCCGCCCCCCACCGCTGCCGAGGTGGGCTGGGCGGAGCAGGGAGCCCTCCGTGCTGACCCCTGTCCACCCCTGCTCCGTCCAGCGGGGCCAGGAATCTCCTGCACTTGGAGGAGAGCTCAGAGGTGGGCGCCTCCCCCCCCCATTTGCGTCTCTCAGCGTGCCGGGGAGCTGGGCCGGACCCTGCCTGGGCTCGGGGCTATGGGGAGGCTTCCCCTCCCTCCCTCGTGTGTGACCCCCACCCCCCACCCCCCCCCCCCCCGTCTCCAGAGCTGGTGTCTGAGGGTTGTCCTGCCGGGCACACACAGGCCCGGGCCCACCGTCGCCCCCAGCCCCTTCTTTCCACGGCCGCCCGCCCTGTGCCCGCACCTCCCCGCCCCTTCTCTGCCCCGTGCTCTCCACTCGCCCACATCAGCCCCGTCCCTTGGGTGCTCCCAGAGCCTCCCCCCCGAAAGAAACGTGGCTGCGCGGGGTGGGTGCGTGCGGAGGGTGTGGCGGCCGCCCTGGCACTGCGGGTCTGGGCGGGGGCCCCTCCCTGGAGAGGGCTCAGGGTTGGGCTTCAGAGGCGCCGCCCCTGCCCCCCTCCTGGCTCCCCTGCGAGCCGGGGGGCCTGGACAGGGGCCTCTGGGGCCCAGCGCCCACCTGAGGGTGGGGCTATCAGCTGGGCTCATCTCGGGAGTGAGGTGTGAGGGGGGGAACAGCTGCTCACCTGCCCCCCCAGGAGAACCAGAGAGGAGGCGCCCCGGGCAGCCCTCACGGCACCCTGGGCACGAGGGACCCCACCGAGGGGCCCCGAAGGTCCTGCGCGTGACAGGGAGCCCCGCACCCAGCACTGGGCCCCAGGCTGCAGACCAGCCTCCCCGCGGACACTGGAGACGGGCAGGGGGTCCTGGGCTGCCCTCCCCCCGCCCCCCTCTTCCTCTTCCTACTCTCCCCCTCCTCCTCCTCCTCCTCCTTCCCAACTTCTCTTCCCCTCCTTCTCCTCCTCCTCCTCCTTTTCCCCTCCTCCTCTTCCTCCCCTCCTCCTCCTCCTCTTCCTCTCCTCCTCCTCCTCCTCCTCCTCTACCTCCCCTCCTCCTCCTCCCCTACTTCTCCTCTTCCCCTCCTCCTCCTCCTCCTCTACCTCCCCCTCCTCCTCCTCCCCTACTTCTCCTCTTCCCCTCTTCCTCCTCCTCCTCCCCTCTTCCTCCTCCTCTTCCTCCCCTCCTCCTCCTCCCCTACTTCTCCTCTTCCCCTCTTCCTCCTCCTCCTCCTCCTCTTCCTCCCCTCCTCCTCCTCCTCTTCTCCCTCCTCCTCCTCCTCCTCCTCTTCCTCCCCTCCTCCTCCTTCTCCTTCCCCTCCTCCTCCTCCTCTTCTCTCCCTCCTCCTCCTCCTCCTCCTCTTCCTCCCCTCCTCCTCCTTCTCCTTCCCCTCCTCCTCCTCCTCTTCTCCCTCCTCCTCCTCCTCCCCTCCCCCCCCCGTCTAGAATTCCCAGAAGCCCCGGGGCTGTGTGGTGAGGGGTGCAGCCCTGCGCCCCAGGAAGGATGAGCAACTCGTCAGGGGCGGGTGCCCAGACTCCCGCCTCCCAGGGAGCATTTTCTTGTTTTGGAAAATTAAAAAAAAGAAGAAGTACGAGGTGCTCACCCGGGGCCATGCGCTGACCTGCCGCTGACTCCAGCTCTGGGAACCGTGGAATGCAGAGCGAGAACCGAGAATCGAGCTGAGCACCAGAGCCGGGGCAGGCCGAGGGCCCCCCCCCCGCGGCCGCCCGCGCCAGCCCCCATAGCCTGTCGGGGCCGCCGGGCGCGTCCCGGGTGCTCTGCGCTGGGTGCTGGAGCCTTCGGGCGGCCCGTGGCAGTTTGGGTGCAGGAACCGGAGCCAGGGCCGCCGGCGTGCGGCCACACGCCGTCCCTGCGAGCTACACCCCTTACACGCCGGCCACACGCCCATCCCTGCGAGCTACCTCCCCTTACACGCCGGCCACACGCCCTCCCATACACCCCCCCCCACCCTTACACGCCGGCCACACGCCCTCCCATACACCCCCCCGCCCTTACACGCCGGCCACACGCCCTCCCATATGGACACCCCCTGCCCTTACACACCAGCCACACGCCCTCCCATACACCCCCCCCCGCCCTTACACACCGGCCACGCCCCCTCCCATACACCCCCCGCCCTCACACGCCGGCCACACGCCCTCCCATACACCCCCCGCCCTTACACGCCGGCCACACGCCCTCCCATATGGACACCCCCCACCCTCACAGGCCGGTCACACGCCCTCCCATACACCCCCCACCCTTACACGCCGGCCACACGCCCTCCCATATGGACACCCCCCGCCCTCACAGGCCGGTCACACGCCCTCCCATACACCCCCCACCCTTACACGCCGGCCACACGCCCTCCCATATGGACACCCCCTGCCCTTACACACCAGCCACACGCCCTCCCATACACCCCCCGCCCTCACACGCCGGCCACACGCCCTCCCATACACCCCCCGCCCTCACACGCCGGCCACACGCCCTCCCATACGGACACCCCCGCCCTCACAGGCCGGCCACACGCCCTCCTCCTGCCGCCTCAGCCCAGGAAGGTCCCTCGAGGTTCCCAAACCCAACTGGAACCTCCGTGGCTCTTGGAGCCGCTGCCCTTTCCCGCTCCGGCCCCTCCTGGGGGTCACCGGACTCTGCCCCCGCTCCCGAGCCCCTGGGTCTGGGAGAAGCCGCAGGGGCCTGGGTTCCCGGCAGCGGGGACGGGGAACCGCCTTCCCTCCGGGCGCTGGGTGGGGCCAGGCTCGGCCAGGCCCAGGAGTGCCCCGGGCGTCTCCTGTCACTTGGCTTAGGGGACAAGCCCAGCCCAGACCCTCCCATCCCAGAGCTCTTCCAAGCCCAGCAAGCAGGCCGTTCTGGGGGCGCAGGGAGGGAGGGCGGAGGGGGGCGGCCCCCAGCCAGCCTGCGGGTTGCCGTGTCCAGAGCAGGGCCCCGGCTTTGCTTCCGGCCAGCCCGGGTCCTCCGTGGCGCGGGTTGGATGCCCCTGGCCCGGCCTTTGGGCCCCTGAGCCCCACCCTGAGCACAGAGCCAGGTGTGGCCCAAAATACGCATCCCCCGCCCCCCCCCCCCGCCCCAATCAAAACAGAAAAGCTCCTGCTCTTCTCTGGTGCGGGGAGAGCTGTGAGCCCCGCCCCCGCCCCGCACGCAGGGTCTTTCGGTCCCTATCGCATTTCAGGGCTTCATTGCCACCACCTCACAGCCACTGCTGCCTGGTTTATTGCCCCAGAAACACCAGCTTGACGGTATTTTAATTTTGCGTAATTCCTTCCCCCGTGCCCGCTCCCCTGCAGTAACACATCATGGCATTTTAAATTTTGCACCCCGTGGTTGGCCAGAAATTTGACATAAAGCCAGGGCCAGAGAGTAAGTGCAGTAGGTAGGGCGCTTGCCTCGCATGTCATCAGCCCACCGGCACGTGGTCACTCCTGGTGGGCTCAGGGCGGGAGCTGCATACGGGGTGCCGCGGACCGAATCCAGGTCGACCCTGTGCAGGCAAGTTGCACTACCCACTGCACTCTCTCTCCGGCCCCTGAAATGCGTCTCCCTTCTGTTCCCTCTCTCCTTTCCCTGTATCGCTGCTACGGCTGAGAGGACCCACACCCGGCGTGGTGCTCACACACACACACACACACACACACACACACACACACACACACACACACACAAGCACGGGGTTAGCCGAGGCTGTACGGCAGAGCAGAGCGAGGGCCGCAGCCCTTGACTGGGTCACGTGCCTGTTCTCCCGCGGTGGCACCGAGTCACGGGCGCGGGGGGTTTCTGTGCTGCTCCCACACGCCGGGCTGCCTAGGGTGGGCAAGCTCCCCTCGCACCTCAGCCAACAGGGCACTCAGGATCAGGCTCTGCCACGGCACGCCGGGGCTTTGGACTCGTAAGCCAGTGCTCCGGCACCCCCCGTTGTTCCTCCAGCCCCGCATTCTCTCTTCTTCCGGGAGCATGCGGAAGGCCCCTGGGAGGTGCTGTTTTCTCTCCAGACGCTTCACGCCTGTTCTGGACCGCAGCGGCACCCCGGAGAGACACAAGAGCCTTGTGGGGGGAGGGGTGGTGTTGTGTTTGTTTCATGGCCACACCCGGCAGTGCTCAGTGCTTTCCTCCTGGCTCTGTGCTCAGGGATCACTCAGGACAGCACTCAGGGGGCCTGTGGGGTGCCGGGGACGGAACCTGGGTCTGCTGCGTGCAAGGGAACGCCCTGCCCAGTGTACTCTCTCCGGCACAACCCCAGGAAATTGGCGTCTCTCGTGTGTCCCACTGAGAAACAGGGTGTGGGCAGGGAGCGTCTAAACAGGCTCTCGGGCACGTGTTTTGCAGGCAGAGCCCCGGGTTTGATCCCCAGCACCACAGACGGTTCCCTGAGCACTGTCAGGAATGACCCCTGAGCACCAAGAGGGAAATCAACAGGGTCAGGCCAAGAAATGTCTGAAGGGGAGAGGAAGGGAAGGCAAACATGGTGAGGATTCTTTCGGCCATTGTCAGACCGTGTCCTGCTGTCAGGGTTGGGGCCGGTTCTTGGCTCACCTGCCCGCTTCCTCGGGGAGGGATTGGGGTGAGACGCGAATTCCCTCCCCGGCCCCGCCCCGCCAGCTCCCTTGGGCGTCTCCGTGTGAAACTCCCGGGTTCACGCAGCGGCCCCGGGTCCCGAGCAAGCAGTGACCTTGCTGGGTACCGTTGGGTTTCGCAGACACCGAGAAACCAGTTCGATGTGTCTGTCGGTCTGTTCCACCCCCCACGCCCCTTCCGGAACATGTTCCGTGTCTGGGGCCGCTTCTGGCATCTTCCTGTGTCTTTAAGATTTGCCCTCTGGATTTTCATCTGACTGGAGGGATAGCACAGCGGGGAGGGCGTTTGCCGTGCACGCGGCCCACCAACCTGGGTTCGATTCCTCCATCCCTCTCAGAGAGCCCGGCAAGCTACCGAGAGTATCCTGCCCGCACGGCAGAGCCTGGCAAGCTCCCTGTGGCGTATTCAATGTGCCAAAACCAGTAACAACAAGTCTCACAATGGAGATGTTACTGGTGCCCGCTCTGAGCAAGTCAGTGAGCACGACAGTGCGACAGTGCGAGAGATTTTCATTTAGACTTCAAGCATGTTTGGGTTTGGGCTTGGTTTCTGGGCTGCACCCAGCTCAGAGGTCACTCCAGGTCACTCCTGCAGAGCTGGAATACACCAGGGCTCCTGCCAACAGTGCTCCTCCAACCCTTCCGTGTTGTTAGTCATTTTGCTGCTAAGACATTGGGGTCAGAGGGATAGCACAGTGGGTAGAGCGTTTGCCTTGCACAACTACTGACCCAGGTTCAATCCCCGGCATCCCGTATGGTCCCTTGAGCTCGCCAGGAGTGACCCCTGAGTGCAGAGCCAGGAGTGCCGGGTTGGGGGGGAGGGTGGCCCCAAACACCAACAAACAGACAAAAAAGACCTTGGGAGAAAGTAATTTTTGCCCAAATATTTAAATCTTCATCCATTTATATATAGTCATGTGTTTGCTCACCAGTGAGAGGTTTTGGGCATTTCAGTGGGAAGTGACTGGATCCGACTTAATTTAGAAACTTAACCACAAGGTAACTGAAGACCCTTTGTACCGTGTGTGTGTGTGTGTGTGTGTGTGTGTGTGTGTGTGTGTTGGCGCGGTGAGGGGCGTTAAACAGGCACATCCAAGGTTGTCTTCGCTCCTGAAATGAACTCCCGGCAGCGTGTACGGGTTGATTCACAAACCACCAGGTACCCTGACATTTGTGAAACCTTGTCCGTGTCACTCACTGGCAGGACGAGGGTCTGAACTCGGGGCCGGACCCCACGCGCCAGCCCACTGCCTGCAGAGTTGGGGACCACGACAGCCTCCAAGGAAAAGGGGCTCCTGTCTTCATTCACCTGGCAACATGCATACGTTCCCTCCTCCCTTTGGAAACATCCCGGTGACACACGTGTGACATGCTGTGTTCCTTTCCCTCTCTGCCTTTTACTGGAGCGACCACCTTCGAGTAAACATGGAGCGGGAACGGGGGGTGGGGGGGGAGGAAAAATAACCCAACAGGTCCCTTCAAAACAAAGTGTGTGAGACCCCCATCTCCTCCCCGGCCCCCGGGGCCCATTAGGCCCACGAGTCTTCAGAACACTCTGTCACCATCAATTTTTCATTTTTAAAGGATTTTAATTCTTTCAGCATGTCCATATGGTTTTATAAAGCCCCAGGTACCCGGCAAATCCCCCCGGTGTTGTAAGACAAGATTGCTGTTAAAAAATGTGGGGGCTCCGCCGGCTGCCCACACCGCGGGGCCCGCGCGCAGCCCTGGGAAATGGTGTTTATACTAAGCTTCAATTGATAGGGCGCGTTTAATGCAGACGGGGTCAAAGGTACAACTGCTTAGCTGGTCTCATCAACCACTCAAGTTTCAGCCCGGGTTTATAAAGAAAGGTCTGGAACGATAACATCTGCTTGCTCGAGCCGGGGCCACGCTCAGCCGCCCTGTAATGGCAGGAGTCGAGAGACGCAAGAGCAATCTCATCCCTGAATTATGGTGCCACGCAGATAAGGCAGAATGGCAGACTTTGATCCCCTGGGGTCCGGCCTCGGTTTGTCCAACCAGCCTCTTCCCTCTCTACCCACCCACCCGGCCTGCCCCCCCCCCCCCCCCGCCCCGAGCTCCTCACCCACCCCGGCCCCTGGAACAACCCTCTCGATGGAGTCCGGGCTGAACCCAGCCCTCAGGAGACTCTCTAGCCAGTGCTCGAGGTCTGCTCATGAGGGGGCTGTACCCAGAGGGGTCCCCCTGCCACCAGCCTGGAGTGACCGCCGGGCTCACACAGTCCCCCAGGCTGGTGACAAGAGGAAGTCCATTCCTGGTCTTTTTTTTTTTTTTTTTTTGCTTTTTGGGGTCACACCCGGAGATGCTCAGGGGTTCCTCCTGGCTCATGAACTCAGGAATTACTCCTGGCGGTGCTCAAGGGGCCCTATGGGATGCTGGGAATCGAACCCGGGTCAGCCGCGTGCAAGGCAAACACCCTCCCCGCTGTGCTCTCGCTCCAGCCTCCTGTTCTGGGCGAGCCCCCGCCTCCAGCCAGGCTCCCGGGAGCACTGAATCAGGAGCAGCGCACACGTCAGCTCTCGGCGTTACGGCCCGGGCCACTCCTCCCGAGGGTGCGGACCCCACACACGGGCGCAGGCCAGACGGCCAGGTTCCTCCGCCCGTGCGCGCCCGCTAAATCCCGCCAGCGTGGAGATGGGGCCCTGAGGGTCCAGGAAGCCTGAGGCCCTTTTCGGGGCCACTTCTCTTTGCCCCCGGAGCACTGTGGGATGGGTGTGAGGGTGGGCTGATGCTCAGCCCTGAGTTCCCTGCTCGTGTGTCCACCGTGGCGTCCCGTGTGAGGGAGAGGAGGAGGACGGGGGTGATCGGCCGTGGACAGAACTGACGCTCGGCTCAAGGCCGTGTCGCGGAGTGGCCTGTTCGGAATCGGGGTCTTTCTCCCCCCCTCAGCTCCCGGTCGTGCATGAACCGCGAGGCCCTTTCGCCTCACGCCCGTCCTGTCAAGCTTGCTTCCCCCGAGCCCTTGAGGTGGGCTGGGTTGTCCCCAGAAGGAGACCGTCGACGGGTTTGATGGAAGCCGCTGGCCTGTCCCACAGGGGCCCGCTGAGGTGCTGTTTGGCAAGTGGCCCGTGGCGGCGGGGAGGGGTTGGTTTGGGCGTTTTGCAGAGGGTGCTCCCGCGCAGTGCTCAGGTGACCAGGTAGGCTCTCCCCGTGCTTCTCGGCCCAGTTGGCTGGAGGCTCAGTGCCAGGGCCCGAGGGAGGGGTGTGTCCACGGGGCTGGAACCCGAAGAGGCGCCTCTGTCTTCTCTCGTGCTGTCAGGAGTGGGGTGACAGTTCCTCCAGGCCAGAGCTCACGCCGCAGGCAGCCCCAGAGCCCCGAGTCACTCAGCGGGGCCCTCTGAAGACAGATTCCTCCTGGGGACCTTGCTGGCAGCCAGTGGGACAGCTCAGGGACAGCCCGACAGACTCCCCGCTTGCGACGGGGTTCATAGTGGGAAGTTCTGCCTTCTTTGGCGAGCCAGCCCTCTCCACTGTGCCTCCTCGTGCTCCCTGCACCGCCTCTGTCCCCTTTTCCTGCCTCCAGTTCCCAGGAAACCTGACACAGATCCCAAAGGCCCCTGTGGGATTCCTTTCCCCACTGTTCCCAGAGAAGATACAAAAGAGAACTGGAGACCCGTGTCAGGTCCTGTCTCCTCAGGTACCATCTTGTCAGGTACCATCTCCTCAGGTCCTGTCTCCTCAGGCACCATCTTGTCAGGTACCACCTCCTCAGGTCCTGTCTCCTCAGGTACCATCTTGTCAGGTACCACCTCCTCAGGTCCTGTCTCCTCAGGCACCATCTTGTCAGGTACCACCTCCTCAGGTCCTGTCTCCTCAGGCACCATCTTGTCA